>NW_027016989.1:2500-302500 GCF_036013445.1 Caloenas nicobarica
CTAACCCTAACCCTAACCCTAACCCTAACCCTAACCCTAACCCTAACCCTAACCCTAACCCTAACCCTAACCCTAACCCTAACCCTAACCCTAACCCTAACCCTAACCCTAACCCTAACCCTAACCCTAACCCTAACCCTAACCCTAACCCTAACCCTAACCCTAACCCTAACCCTAACCCTAACCCTAACCCTAACCCTAACCCTAACCCTAACCCTAACCCTAACCCTAACCCTAACCCTAACCCTAACCCTAACCCTAACCCTAACCCTAACCCTAACCCTAACCCTAACCCTAACCCTAACCCTAACCCTAACCCTAACCCTAACCCTAACCCTAACCCTAACCCTAACCCTAACCCTAACCCTAACCCTAACCCTAACCCTAACCCTAACCCTAACCCTAACCCTAACCCTAACCCTAACCCTAACCCTAACCCTAACCCTAACCCTAACCCTAACCCTAACCCTAACCCTAACCCTAACCCTAACCCTAACCCTAACCCTAACCCTAACCCTAACCCTAACCCTAACCCTAACCCTACCCCTAACCCTAACCCTAACCCTAACCCTAACCCTAACCCTAACCCTAACCCTAACCCTAACCCTAACCCTAACCCTAACCCTAACCCTAACCTAACCCTAACCCTAACCCTAACCCTAACCCTAACCCTAACCCTAACCCTAACCCTAACCCTAACCCTAACCCAACCCTAACCCTAACCCTAACCCTAACCCTAACCCTAACCCTAACCCTAACCCTAACCCTAACCCTAACCCTAACCCTAACCCTAACCCTAACCCTAACCCTAACCCTAACCCTAACCCTAACCCTAACCCTAACCCTAACCCTAACCCTAACCCTAACCCTAACCCTAACCCTAACCCTAACCCTAACCCTAACCCTAACCCTAACCCTAACCTAACCCTAACCCTAACCCTAACCCTAACCCTAACCCTAACCCTAACCCTAACCCTAACCCTAACCCTAACCCTAACCCTAACCCTAACCCTAACCCTAACCCTAACCCTAACCCTAACCCTAACCCTAACCCTAACCCTAACCCTAACCCTAACCCTAACCCTAACCCTAACCCTAACCCTAACCCTAACCCTAACCCTAACCCTAACCCTAACCCTAACCTAACCCTAACCCTAACCCTAACCCTAACCCTAACCCTAACCCTAACCCTAACCCTAACCCTAACCCTAACCCTAACCCTAACCCTAACCCTAACCCTAACCCTAACCCTAACCCTAACCCTAACCCTAACCCTAACCCTAACCCTAACCCTAACCCTAACCTAACCCTAACCCTAACCCTAACCCTAACCCTAACCCTAACCCTAACCCTAACCCTAACCCTAACCCTAACCCTAACCCTAACCCTAACCCTAACCCTAACCCTAACCCTAACCCTAACCTAACCCTAACCCTAACCCTAACCCTAACCCTAACCCTAACCCTAACCCTAACCCTAACCCTAACCCTAACCCTAACCCTAACCCTAACCCTAACCCTAACCCTAACCCTAACCCTAACCCTAACCCTAACCCTAACCCTAACCCTAACCCTAACCCTAACCCTAACCCTAACCCTAACCCTAACCCTAACCCTAACCCTAACCCTAACCCTAAACCCTAACCCTAACCCTAACCCTAACCCTAACCCTAACCCTAACCCTAACCCTAACCCTAACCCTAACCCTAACCCTAACCCTAACCCTAACCCTAACCCTAACCCTAACCCTAACCCTAACCTAACCCTAACCCTAACCCTAACCCTAACCCTAACCCTAACCCTAACCCTAACCCTAACCCTAACCCTAACCCTAACCCTAACCCTAACCCTAACCCTAACCCTAACCCTAACCCTAACCCTAACCTAACCCTAACCCTAACCCTAACCCTAACCCTAACCTAACCCTAACCCTAACCCTAACCCTAACCCTAACCCTAACCCTAACCCTAACCCTAACCCTAACCCTAACCCTAACCCTAACCCTAACCCTAACCCTAACCCTAACCCTAACCCTAACCCTAACCCTAACCCTAACCCTAACCCTAACCCTAACCCTAACCCTAACCCTAACCCTAACCTAACCCTAACCCTAACCCTAACCCTAACCCTACCCTAACCCTAACCCTAACCCTAACCCTAACCCTAACCTAACCCTAACCCTAACCCTAACCCTAACCCTAACCCCTAACCCTAACCCTAACCCTAACCCTAACCCTAACCCTAACCCTAACCCTAACCCTAACCCTAACCCTAACCCTAACCCTAACCCTAACCCTAACCCTAACCCTAACCCTAACCCTAACCCTAACCCTAACCCTAACCCTAACCCTAACCCTAACCCTAACCCTAACCCTAACCCTAACCCTAACCCTAACCCTAACCCTAACCCTAACCCTAACCCTAACCCTAACCCTAACCCTAACCCTAACCCTAACCCTAACCCTAACCCTAACCCTAACCCTAACCCTAACCCTAACCCTAACCCTAACCCTAACCCTAACCCTAACCCTAACCCTAACCCTAACCCTAACCCTAACCCTAACCCTAACCCTAACCCTAACCCTAACCCTAACCCTAACCCTAACCCTAACCCTAACCCTAACCCTAACCCTAACCTAACCCTAACCCTAACCCTAACCCTAACCCTAACCCTAACCCTAACCCTAACCCTAACCCTAACCCTAACCCTAACCCTAACCCTAACCCTAACCCTAACCCTAACCCTAACCCTAACCCTAACCCTAACCCTAACCCTAACCCTAACCCTAACCCTAACCCTAACCCTAACCCTAACCCTAACCCTAACCCTAACCCTAACCCTAACCCTAACCCTAACCCTAACCCTAACCCTAACCCTAACCCTAACCCTAACCCTAACCCTAACCCTAACCCTAACCCTAACCCTAACCTAACCCTAACCCTAACCCTAACCCTAACCCTAACCCTAACCCTAACCCTAACCCTAACCCTAACCCTAACCCTAACCCTAACCCTAACCCTAACCCTAACCCTAACCCTAACCCTAACCCTAACCCTAACCCTAACCCTAACCCTAACCCTAACCCTAACCCTAACCCTAACCCTAACCCTAACCCTAACCCTAACCCTAACCCTAACCCTAACCCTAACCCTAACCCTAACCCTAACCCTAACCCTAACCCTAACCCTAACCCTAACCCTAACCCTAACCCTAACCCTAACCCTAACCCTAACCCTAACCCTAACCCTAACCCTAACCCTAACCCTAACCCTAACCCTAACCCTAACCCTAACCCTAACCCTAACCCTAACCCTAACCCTAACCCTAACCCTAACCCTAACCCTAACCCTAACCCTAACCCTAACCCTAACCCTAACCCTAACCCTAACCCTAACCCTAACCCTAACCCTAACCCTAACCCTAACCCTAACCCTAACCCTAACCCTAACCCTAACCCTAACCCTAACCCTAACCCTAACCCTAACCCTAACCCTAACCCTAACCCTAACCCTAACCCTAACCCTAACCCTAACCCTAACCCTAACCCTAACCCTAACCCTAACCCTAACCCTAACCCTAACCCTAACCCTAACCCTAACCCTAACCCTAACCCTAACCCTAACCCTAACCCTAACCCTAACCCTAACCCTAACCCTAACCCTAACCCTAACCCTAACCCTAACCCTAACCCTAACCCTAACCCTAACCCTAACCCTAACCCTAACCCTAACCCTAACCCTAACCCTAACCCTAACCCTAACCCTAACCCTAACCCTAACCCTAACCCTAACCCTAACCCTAACCCTAACCCTAACCCTAACCCTAACCCTAACCCTAACCCTAACCCTAACCCTAACCCTAACCCTAACCCTAACCCTAACCCTAACCCTAACCCTAACCCTAACCCTAACCCTAACCCTAACCCTAACCCTAACCCTAACCCTAACCCTAACCCTAACCCTAACCCTAACCCTAACCCTAACCCTAACCCTAACCCTAACCCTAACCCTAACCCTAACCCTAACCCTAACCCTAACCCTAACCCTAACCCTAACCCTAACCCTAACCCTAACCCTAACCCTAACCCTAACCCTAACCCTAACCCTAACCCTAACCCTAACCCTAACCCTAACCCTAACCCTAACCCTAACCCTAACCCTAACCCTAACCCTAACCCTAACCCTAACCCTAACCCTAACCCTAACCCTAACCCTAACCCTAACCCTAACCCTAACCCTAACCCTAACCCTAACCCTAACCCTAACCCTAACCCTAACCCTAACCCTAACCCTAACCCTAACCCTAACCCTAACCCTAACCCTAACCCTAACCCTAACCCTAACCCTAACCCTAACCCTAACCCTAACCCTAACCCTAACCCTAACCCTAACCCTAACCCTAACCCTAACCCTAACCCTAACCCTAACCCTAACCCTAACCCTAACCCTAACCCTAACCCTAACCCTAACCCTAACCCTAACCCTAACCCTAACCCTAACCCTAACCCTAACCCTAACCCTAACCCTAACCCTAACCCTAACCCTAACCCTAACCCTAACCCTAACCCTAACCCTAACCCTAACCCTAACCCTAACCCTAACCCTAACCCTAACCCTAACCCTAACCCTAACCCTAACCCTAACCCTAACCCTAACCCTAACCCTAACCCTAACCCTAACCCTAACCCTAACCCTAACCCTAACCCTAACCCTAACCCTAACCCTAACCCTAACCCTAACCCTAACCCTAACCCTAACCCTAACCCTAACCCTAACCCTAACCCTAACCCTAACCCTAACCCTAACCCTAACCCTAACCCTAACCCTAACCCTAACCCTAACCCTAACCCTAACCCTAACCCTAACCCTAACCCTAACCCTAACCCTAACCCTAACCCTAACCCTAACCCTAACCCTAACCCTAACCCTAACCCTAACCCTAACCCTAACCCTAACCCTAACCCTAACCCTAACCTAACCCTAACCCTAACCCTAACCCTAACCCTAACCCTAACCCTAACCCTAACCCTAACCCTAACCCTAACCCTAACCCTAACCCTAACCCTAACCCTAACCCTAACCCTAACCCTAACCCCTACCCCTAACCCCTACCCCTAACCCCAAACCCCTACCCCTAACCCCAAACCCCTAACCCCTACCCCTAACCCCAAACCCCTAACCCCTACCCCTAACCCCAAACCCCTAACCCCTACCCCTAACCCCAAACCCCTAACCCCTACCCCTAACCCCAAACCCCTAACCCCTACCCCTAACCCCAAACCCCTAACCCCTACCTGTCTATTGGATACTAGAGTGGGTGTGGCATGTTTTTCTGTATAGAAAAAGAGTAAAAACTATATGTCCGGTGCAGCACCAGGAATTTGAATGCTCCAGGGGAGTAATTAGGGGTTTTATTTTAAAATCGCCTTGTTTTACTAATTACTCCCCTGGAGCATGTCCTTTTCTACTCCTGGAATTTCTCTATTTAAACTGAATTTAAAATTAATCCAACATGCTGCATATCATTCAAAACAAACCCTATTGTAACTGCAAACTCTGCCTAAAGTCCCGCACAACTCCAACACTTGAGACCCACAGACTGCTCAAATTCCAAACAAACTTGGACGGTGCTTTTAGAATTCTCCAACACACTGCCAGACAAACTCTAACATACAAATGTCAAAGAAGAGTCTGACCCTCACACACCACCTCCTGATGTCAGACTACGGCCCTCTCTAACCAGAAATGACAGCAGACAAGAAAATGCAAGTCTGCCTTACTAGCTTTATTACAGCTCTGACTTTAGTGCAACTGGCAAATGAAAAGTTTTACAACTTCAGCTGCATTTATTTCATCTCTGTGATAAAAAGCAGTTTGTTTTCTGCCGGCAATGTTCCCTTATCATGGTTGCCTTTAGAGAACAATCTCCTCTTTATTACAGCTTTTCTGTATCATTTGTGGCAGTGCGTCAGGCTGAATGGAACTACATCAACTTTCCTAAATTTTTATTACGGCATTTCTTACATGACAGCAGACATTTGACTCATTCTTTATTTCAACATTGCCCTGACTGCGCTACAGAACAAATTCCTGCTTCACTGCAGCTCCTTTACATCATTTCTTCAAGTACGGCAGGCCAAACAAAAACTCTCCTTTTTTACATCACATAACAAATAACCGCCTCATCCTTATTACAGCTATCACGGCATCACATTAGAGAGGATAACTCGCTCCTATCACAACCCTGTCCTACTCACAGGCCATTTAGTCTAACTACTCCTACCCTTCAACAACAACTTTCAGATTTGTCTTCCCAGGACTATCCATTAAACGGACCTCCTCGCAAGGACTCACATTGCCTCAACACAAAATAGCTTTTGCCAAAACCTGTTCCCAGTGGCCTCTAAAAATGACCCTGCCTGCAAAAACCCCGGCCCGAGCACTACCTGCGTCCAAACAATGGCGATGAACGTCGCCTCGCAGAGCGGCCGGGACCGGGGAACAAAAAAAACCCAGCCGGGGGAGGGGAAAAAAAAAAAATCCCCCGGCTGGGTTTTTTTTTTTTTCCTGTTTTTATTTTGAAATTTAACTGAAAAAGGAAAAAACTATTAAATTGCAAGGACAAATACCCACAACCCCTAACCACATTCAAACCCCATCACACCGCTAAAACACACCACTCCTTCACCTACCTAAACCACCGCACCCTGACGCTGCTGCCATCCTCCCCCCTGCGCTGCCACCCCTCGGGAACGCTGCTCCCGGGGGCCTCCAAAAAAACCTTAAATACACCCTGCCTGCAAAAACCCCGGCCCGAGCACGACCTGCGTCCAAACAATGGCGATGAACGTCGCCTCGCAGAGCGGCCGGGACCGGGGAACAAAAAAAACCCAGCCGGGGGAGGGGAAAAAAAAAAATCCCCCAGCTGGGTTTTTTTTTTTTTTCCTGTTTTTATTTTGAAATTTAACTGAAAAAGGAAAAAACTATTAAATTGCAAGGACAAATACCCACAACCCCTAACCACATTCAAACCCCATCACACCGCTAAAACACACCACTCCTTCACCTACCTAAACCACCGCACCCCCACGCTGCTGCCATCCTCCGCCCTGCGCTGCCACCCCTCGGGAACGCTGCTCCCGGGGGCCTCCAAAAAAACCTTAAATACACCCTGCCTGCAAAAACCCCGGCCCGAGCACGACCTGCGTCCAAACAATGGCGATGAACGTCGCCTCGCAGAGCGGCCGGGACCGGGGAAAAAAACACCCAGCCGGGGGAGGGGAAAAAAAAAAATCCCCCAGCTGGGGTTTTTTTTTTTGTTTTCTTTTTCCAGTTTTAAATTTGAAATGTAACTGGAAAAAGAAAAACTATTTAATTGCAAGGACAAATACCCACAACCCCAAACCACATCACACAGCTAAAACACACCACTCCTTCACCTACCTAAACCACCGCACCCCCACGCTGCTGCCATCCTCCGCCCTGCGCTGCCGCCCCTCGGGAACGCTGCTCCCGGGAGCCTCCAAAAAATAATTACAATTCACCCTGCCTGGGAAAACCCCGGCCCGAGCACGACCTGCGTCCCAACGATGGCGATGAACGTCGCCTCGCAGAGCGGCCGGGACCGGGGGAAAAAAAACCCAGCCGGGGGAGGGAAAAAAAAAAATCCCCCGGCTGGGGTTTTTTTTTTTTCTGTTTTAAATTTGAAATGTACCTGTAAAAAGGAGAAACTATTAAATTGCAAGGACAAATACCTACAACCCCAAACCACATTCATACCACATCACACAGCTAAAAACATACCACTACTCCTGTACCAAAACCTGCACACCCTCACGCTGCTGCCGCTCTTCCCCTCGTGCCGCCTCCCCCTTCGGGCGTCGCCCCTTGGGGATGCTGTTCTCGGGAGCCTCTAAACTCACCCTGCCGGCAAAAACCCCGGTCCCGGCCCTACCTCTGTCCCTACATGGGTGACGAACGTCACCTTGCAGAGCAGCTGAGACTGGGGAAAACACAACAGAAACACCCACAACACCCAACCGGGAGAAAATTGGTAAAAAAGCCAGCTGGGGATTTTTTACTCTCTCTTTTTAATATTCCAAACTACCTACCACATTAACCTGCAAAGACAAATACGCTCAACCCCAAACCCCATTCGCTCCACGCTTCACGCTGTCCAAACACGCCGCTCGTCGGCTCCCATACCGACCCCGACCGCGCTCCCGGCACGGCCGCTCTGTCGCCCGCCCCTGCGATGGGTCCCCGGGTGCTTGTGGAATTGCTGCTGCTGAGGTTGACAAACGCCACTCTGTCTGCAAAAACCCTGGCCTGACGCTGACCGCCAAACAAACAGTGATGAATGCTGTCCGGCAGAGTGGCTGGGACCGGGGAATAAAAACAACCGGCTGTGCTGAAATAAACCTTTCCCTGGCTGAGCGTTTTGTTACTCTACCTTTAAAAAAAATTTTCTACTATGTCGGCATTACATACAAACTGTGGATAAAAACAGGCGGCTCCTACTCAAGTTCTGGCACATTCTGAAACTACCGCTCATTCACCATCCGCTCCGTTCCAACCCTCGCTTACGCCACTGTAATTTAACCACCCGACCGCCTGGACAGAGATCGCCCCTGTTCCACAGCCGCCCCTGGAACTGCCCGACCGCGCGCCTCGTGACGTCGCCGCTCCGTCCCCTTCGAAAACCTTGGGCTTCGCGCCGAGAAAAAAATAAAAGGAGGATGCTTCGCTACGAGTGCCGCTCCTTTCCCTCGGTTTTTGCGCTCCGACGAACCTCGCTCCTCTTCTCGGTGGCTTTGGTGCTGCAAAGTTGATTCAAGTGTGTCAGATTATCAGTGTGTGCTCCTTGATGTGTGGCTTTAATGCCGGCAGCTTTTCCAACAGGCGGATGAAGCTCTTCAATAGGTCTTATGGGGATCCTTGAGGGTTCGCTCTGTTCCACGGCCGCTACTCCGCAGAACCTATAAACTACTTGGCCTGTGATAGACTGGCAGTCGTCGTCTGAGCCGAGTCCTAGGTTTAAGAACTCCTGCGCCCCAAAAGCCATTTGCTTCCCTTCCGGTGAGCGGTATTTGATCGCTACCGCTTAGGGAGACCGGCGGCAAATACTTCGTTTCCATTTCGCCTGGTCTTCTCCTGTATCATTCTTGCAAATTTAAGATTTCACCTGGTTTTCTGCTGAATTTTCCAGATAAATTCTCCAATTCTGGGAGATCCCCGGGAGCGACGCCCTTACGGTATCACGTGGCGGTGTCACACGGAGGTCCTCGAGACTGTTCTGTTTTAACGATGGGTCCGGCTGCGTGTTTGAGATATTCTGCTAAACACGACAAATCGTCCTTCCGTGGTTCGCTCTCACGGGGTGACCCCTTATATTTCTGTCCCATCCTTCAGGAGATGCAATTGGTTTCCTAATGAGTGGCATGGCAGGAGGACAACAAGTCTGCATAAGGATTACATCATGCTTTCCTCTACCTTTTGTTTCTTCTTTTCTTCCTGTAAAGGTTTCTGCAGCAGCTCGATTTTCATTGACAATGACAATAGTGCAGCCGGTTTTGTGCCTATCTGCTCCCTTGGATTTTGCTTTCCTCCGTTGAGGCTTTTCCTCTCCTGACAGGTGGGTTGTGGGCAGGTACTTAACTGTTTGCTATTAATTCCCTTTCCATCCTTCCTAAGGCTCTTGAGCATAGTGAGCTGTTCTGCCACAGCTTTCCAATTGTGTCAATTACCACAGGCTCATTCCTCCGAGATTCTGGAACTCTAACTCACCCTGTGCCTCAGTAAGTTATCGGTGACATCGCCCGCCATCCTGCCGACATTGGTTGGTGTCGGGTGGGTGACTCGGGGCGCCGCTGGCTGAGGGCTGTTTTAAATCGCATACCGTGCGACGTTAGAGTGATGGCAAGGGGGACTATTACTGCTTTGACAAATTATGCCGGGCATATTCAGATGAGACTCGAATCAGAGTAATCTCTACCTGGATGGGAAATGCCGAAGGCTAAAGGGAGGCCCTCCTGTCTAGTCTAAGTTCAGATGGAACCTCGTCGCTTACTAAACTCGTGCTCAGAGAGGAGTCTAAGTGCGGCAGAACGCAAACTTAGCCCCTGGCTGGATCTACAGTTTGTATCTGTCGTGAGGTTCTGAATGGAGCCCCTTGCTTTCTAAACTCTTCTTCGGAGAAGAGTCTAGGTGTGGCTGGATCCAAACTTAGCCCCAGATGGATCTACAGCTCATGTCTACAATACACAGAGCGTAGGGGAAACACCTAAGGGATTATACTTATATATGGCCGAGGGATTGCATGTGCTCACTCAACCCCTTATATCACTTAGCTGGGATTTCAGAGTTTCATCATTCTGCACCTCGACGTCCTTACCTCCCCTCCAGGGGCCTGGGGTCTGGTGGATTGCGGTCCGGATCCTTGGTCTCTTGAGGCAAACTCTCAGGCAAAGTCCATGAAAACAAGTAACCGAACAGAGTGGTACGGCGGGAGGGCTGACTCGAACTGCCGCCTTAGCTGAGTTCCCACCCGAGTGTAGAAATTCCTGGGTATTTATACCCCTACAGACTATTTACCCACCCCTCACACCATGATTCAATCCCATAGCAACAGTTGAGTCTGGAGTCTTCTCACTTCCTAGTGGATCCTTTGCACTGACCTCAGACAGGCCTTTGCTTTGTGCAGCTGTAGATACGGTTTACGGTCCATAGCCACTTCATGCCAGCCTTGAATGTAGTGTTTTCTCTGAATGAATCCTATTTGTTCAAAGAAGTGCAATGCGGGCCTGATCTCACAGGTGGCGATCGTAGTCTGTAGCTGCTTTTGTTGCCTTGAAGGAAAGGTTTTAATGACAAGTGATACACTCTTAAGAGGCATTTTCTTTAGCTAAAAAGACTCATAATGACAACGTGGTCACCTACAAAGAAAATAAAAATTAGTTAAGACACTGTCTGTGAAATAACAGCACGCTAGTCAACAATGATCTTTGGTATCAACTGTAAAACACAAGTGAAGGGACTGCCCACTCCCCCTGCCCATGGATACTCTAGCCTGGATGATGGTACAGATTTTGCCTACAGACTTGAATGTGTCAATAGATTAACCATGGACGCCTGGGGCTCGGTCCACTCACACCGGACTCCGTGCCTCCGGGCAGAGCAGCTCCAAGACAAACACGCACACGTGCAGACTGACGCTGCACAGAACGCTACAAACACCACCACTCCAACAGCACCAAAAACATTCAACAATGCAAAGAACTCCAACTACAGAGATGGCACCAGAACAAACTACAGGGAGGCAGTGGTGAGGCGAGGAGCCTCTACTGCAACCCCAAAACAAAAAGGAGCCGAACACCACGGCTCCTTACGAGACGGTGCAAGTGTAAGTAGCTCCTGCTAAACCCTAAGACTTCAGGATGCTGGGAAGAAGTGCCAGTCCCTTAGACTGGATGGGTAGAGAGCAGAGCTGCCCACGCAGCCCTGAACAACACCATAAAACACAACTGACCAGAAACGTCCGAGGCGCAAGAACCATCCACGCTTTCGGCTGCTGATACAAGAAGAGCGGCACCCAATTGACACTAGGCCAATCGGCACCGGCGTTCCAGACCCCGGGACGGTGCCTGAGATGCCTGTCGTGCCCCTCGTGCACGACGAGACCCCGGGATCGTCTGAACGGCGCAAGGCAGGCTTCCCGAAGTACACGACAACGCAGACACAGGCTGGAGCTGCCCTGCCCTAGCTGGCATCGCACTGTGAGGTTCCCTACACCCTTTACCCACCCAAAGGGGACGGTTCCTGGATGGTACTTTCCCCTCTGAGACCTTTAGCCCCCTGCTCCTGCAGTTCCCAGCCCCTCCCCAAGCCCCGTGCCTCCACTTAGCTTTCAGAGAGCCGAGGGACTGGATCCATCCACGGAGGAAAACACCACATGGGCTCACGGAGATCTTCTTGCATTGCCGGGTTCCTCTTCAACATCTGCAACAACACAAGTTAACACACGCTCACTAAGCAGTGCCAGCACGGAGTATTGTGAGGTCAACGCTGACCCCTTCCACAACACCCACCTCCTCTTAGGTTCCCAGGCATTCCATTCAGCTGCTTGTGCCATAGGGTCCACAAAACGCCTGCAAAACAAGAAGGAAACACTGAGCCGAGTCACCCGGCAATACTGTGCTCCTGAACACCAACCACCGCCTCACCTTCTTGGCTGCTGGTCGGTGTGCGGCTTCGCCCCTCCGAGCTTGCCTGTAGCGCCTGCTAAAACAATTGCGCATGCTGAGAGGCTGCCCAAAAGCACAGCCTGCCTGCAGACGGTCCCATCTCCCCCCCCTTTACCTTGGCTGCTTGCCCACCTGGCCTCTGTCACCTTCACCTGCCACGCTGTTGACCGCGTTGAGGCCCAGCTACCAGCTGTAAAACACAAGCAAAGGATGCTCGTACCTGCACCAGAAACACAAAACCTGAAATGAGACGCTGCTTCGGCCCAGCGCTCCTTGCTCACCTTGCCCGAGGAGCTGCGGTGCCGATACCCGGCTTTCCTCTTCGCTTCACACCTATAAAATAGAGAAACAACCAAACTTACGTAGAGGCACACAGCACACCATCCCTCCAAGACCTCGCACCGGCCCACCTGCTCACGGCTCCCCGCTTGCCTCTTCCATCAATCTTGTGGGCCAAGGTGTCCCTCTGCATCTGAAATTGAGTTATTCGACAAGTCACCCAGATGCTGATCAACAGCTTGACCATTCCACAGGACTGCTTTCTATTTACAAACAACACCAGAAGCTCTAATCAAGTCCCTAAAACACTGGTTGAGGGACTGTCCATTCCCCTGCCCACAGCTACTCAGTCCCAGGTGAGTGTACAACCTTTACCTATACTATTTAACATCTCAACAGATTAACCGTGGATTCCTAGAGCTCAGTCCACCCACCCATGACTCTTCGCTTGCGGGCAGAGCAGCTCTGAGCCAAACGCACACACTGATGTTCCACAGAACACTACAAAGAGCATGCCTGTGACAGCACCAAAAACGCTCAACAATGAAAACGACTCCAACAGAGACTGCATCGATCAAAAGAACCCGGGGGGAGGCAGAAGAGAGGCGAGGAGCCTCTACTGCAATCCCAAAACAAAAAGGAGCCGAACATCACGGCCCCTTACGAGGTGGCGGCAGTGGCACGGCAAACAGAGACGGCGGCACTGGCAAAACGCTCCCACAAGACCTAAGAACTTCTTCCCAGCATCCTGAAGTGCCAGTCCCTTAGACTGGATGGGTAGGGAGCAGAGCTGCCCACGCAGCCCAGAACTACACCATAAAACAACTGACCAGAAACGTCCGAGGCGCAAGAACCATCCACACTTTCGGCTGCTGATACAAGAAAAGCGGCACCCAATTGGCACTAGGCCAATCGGCACCGGCGTTCCAGACCCCGGGATGGCGCCTGAGATGCCTGTCGTGCCCCTCGGGCACCACGAGACCCCGGGATCGTCTGAATGGCGCAAGGCAGGCTTCCCGAAGTACACGACAATGCAGACACAGGCTGGAGCTGCCCTGCCCGAGCTAGCATCGCACTGTAAGGTTCCCTGCGCCCTTTACCCACCCAAAGGGGACTGTTCCCGGACGGCCCTTTCCCCTCTGAGACCTTTAGCCCCCCCCACCCCGCAATTCCCAGCCCCTCCCCAGGCCCCGTGCCTCCACTTAGCTTTCAGAGGGCCGAGGGACAGGATCCATCCACGGAGGAAAACACCACATGGGCTCACGGGGATCTTCTTGCATTGCCGGGTTCCTCTTCAACATCTGCAACAACACAAGTTAACACACGCTCACTAAGCAGTGCCAGCACTAAATATCATGTGCATCAACACCGACGACATCCACAGCACCCACCTCCCCCGAAGTTCCCAGGCGTTCCATTCAGCCTCTCGTGCCATGGGCGCAGGCAGGAACCCTCACCACTCGTGGCACCTAAGACAGCAGAAAAAGAGCTCTAGTGCTTGGGACAAGTCCCCAGCCCCACACTCCTCCTCACCCCTACCCCTGCTCACCGCAAACGGTCCTCTGAGTCCAAAGGGGTCCACAAAGCTCCTGCAAAACAAGAAAGAAATGCTGAACCGAGTCACCAGGCAATACTGTGCTCCTGACCACCAACCACCTCCTCACCTTCTTGGCTGCTGGTAGGCGTGCGGCTTCGCCCCTCCGAGCTTGCCTGTAGCGCCTGCTAAAACAAAGGCGCATGCTCAGATACTGCCCAGAAGCACAGCCTGCCCGCAGACGGTCCCATGTCCCGCCCCTTTACCTGGGCTGCTCGCCCACCTGGCCTCTGTCACCTTCACCTGCCACGCTGTTGACCGCGTTGAGGCTCAGCTACCACCTGTAAAACACAAGCAAAGGATGCTCGTACCTGCACCAGAAACAAAGACCTGAAATGAGACACTGCTTCAGCCCTGCGCTCCTTGCTCACCTTGCCCGAGGAGCTGCGGTGCCGATACCCTGCTTTCCTCTTCGCTTCACACCTATAAAATAGAGAAACAACCAAACTTACGTAGAGGCACACTGCACACCTTCCCTCTGCGACCTCACACCGGCCCACCTGCTTATGGCGCTTGGCTTGCCTCTTCCGTCGCTCTTTTGGGCCAAGTTTTCCCTCTGCATCTGAAACCAAGGTATTCAACAGGTCACCCAGATGCTGATCAACAGCTTGACCATTCCACAGGTCTGCTTTCTATTCATAAATAACAGCAGAAGCTCTAATCGAGTCCCTAAAACACTGGTGAAGGGACTGCCCACTGCCCCTGCCCACAGCTGCTCCATCCTAGATGATTGTACAACTTTTGCCCACACTATTACATACATCAAGAGATTAACCATGGACTCCTAGGGCTCAGTGCACCCACCCATGACTCTACGCCTGCGGGCAGAGCAGCTCCGAGCCAAACGCGCACATGCGAAGACTGATGCTCCACAGAACGCTACAAACAGCACGACTGCAACAGCACCAAAAACGCACAACAATGAGAATGACTCCAAGACCAGAGACTGCATCGATCAAAAGAACCTGTGGGGAGGCAGAAGAGACGCGAGAAGCCTCTACTGCAACCCCAAAACAAAAAGGAGCCGAACGTCACGGCCCCTTACGAGACGGCGGCACTGGCACAAACAAACCAACCAACCGAGACGGCGGCACTGGCACAAACAAACCAACCGACCGAGACGGCGGCACTGGCAAAACGCTCCCGCAAGAACTAAGAACTTCTTCCCAGCATCCTGAAGTGCCAGTCCCTGAGACTGGATGGGTAGAGAGCAGAGCTGCCCACGCAGCCCTGAACACCACCATAAAACAACTGACCAGAAATGTCCGAGGCGCAAGAACCATCCACGCTTTCGGCTGCTGATACAGGAAAACCGGCACCCAATTGGCACTAGGCCAATCGGCACTGGCATTCCAGACCCTGGGTTGGCACTGAGATGCCTGTCGTGCCCCTCGGGCACCACGAGACCCCAGGATTGTCTGAACGGCGCAAGGCAGGCTTCCCGAAGTACACAACAACGCAGACACAGGCTGGAGCTGCCCTGCCCTAGCTGGCATCGCACTGTGAGGTTCCCTGCGCCCTTTACCCACCCAAAGGGGACTGTTCCTGGACGGCCCTTTCCCCTCTGAGAACTTTAAACCCCCCCCTGCAATTCCCAGCCCCTCCCCAGCCCCCGTGCCTCCACTTAGCTTTCAGAGGGCCGAGGGACTGGATCCATCCTGAACGTAGAAAAACACCACAGGGGCTCACAAGGATCTTCCTGCAGTTGCCAGTTTCCCCTTCATCCCCTGCAATAAGAAAAGAAAACAGACACACACTACCGAGCACCAGGGTAATATTTACCAATACTGGGCTAACAGCCACTGCTCACCTTGGCTGAGTTCTGGGAAGGACATTTGAATGATCCACCAGGTGCCACCGCCCGCTGCAAGGGTTCTGGGGACAACACCGTGTTCTGTGGGTGATAGGGCAGGCGATGAGCCACCCCAGAGCCAGAAAGACACTCTGCCTTATGGCCCCGCTGCTTCCTGCAGAAGTGCTAGAACTCCATCTACAGATACAAGACGCTCACTCTAACCCCCGCTAGATAAACTGAGCGTCAGTCCTAAGAGAAGAGATTACATCAGCAGCTTGGTATACAGCAGTAAAAACCAAAAAAACAATGCTCCATTTTCATTGCAGTCAGAAGTTCTAGGAAAAAGTGAGGCACCTGAAAATGATTTAATAAATTAAACATAGTTACAAACACACTTTCTGCTACAGCTGCTGTTGAACCTTTGCTGCTCCTGAAGCTCTTACCTCTATCAGACACCTCCACTTCTCCAAACACGTCTGTCCATGCTGACTAAACAGCTAAAAAGCTGCCCACTGCTGAAGGAGCAGCAGAGAACCAACACCAAAGCAACCCTGGAGTAGAATGAGCTCTCTGCCCAGGGGCTGCAGATCAAATACCCCGGGCCCCGCCCACCCCCTTCCCACAATCCCCTGGGGAAGGGGAGGGGTCAATCGGCCCAGGCCCCGTCCACCACCCTGACCAAACCACCTGGGGAAGGGGAGTGGTCAATAATTAATATGGTAATAAATAGATTCTATGAGAAACTCTTCTAAAAAGCAATGCAGGGCTTGCTTTGCCTCCCCAGGACTCCAAAGGTCTCCCCAGGATCTCCCTCATCTTGCAGGGCTCCCCGGACCCTCCCCAGCTATTGCCTCGTCTCCCTGGGGCTCCCCTGAGATCCACCGTCCTCCCCAGGGTTCGTATTGATTCCCCGAGGCTGCCAAGTTCTCTCCAGGGCTCGCCTTGGTTCGTCACGGCTCCCCAAAACGTGTCTTGGTTCCTCGGGTCTCCCCATTCCTCCCCAGGGCTCCCCAAAATGTGTCTTGGTTCCTCGGGTCTCCCCATTCCTCCCCAGGGCTCCCCAAAACGTGTCTTGGTTCCGCAGGTCTCCCCATTCCTCCCCAGGGCTCCCCAAAACGTGTCTTGGTTCCGCAGGTCTCCCCATTCCTCCCCAGGGCTCCCCAGAACGTGTCTTGGTTCCTCAGGGCTCCCTATTCCTCCCCAGGGCTCCCCAAAACGTGCCTTTGTTTCTCGGGGCTCCCCATTCCTCCCCAGAGCTCCCCAAAACATGTCTTGGTTCCCCAGAGCTCCCCATTCCTCCCCAGGGCTCCCCAAAACGTGTCTTGGTTCCCCAGGGCTCCCCATTCCTCCTCAGGGCTCCCCAAAATGTGTCTTGGTTCCTCGGGTCTCCCCATTCCTCCCCAGGGCTCCCCAAAACGTGTCTTGGTTCTGCAGGTCTCCCCATTCCTCCCCAGGGCTCCCCAAAACGTGTCTTGGTTCCGCACGTCTCCCCATTCCTCCCCAGGGCTCCCCAGAACGTGTCTTGGTTCCTCAGGGCTCCCTATTCCTCCCCAGGGCTCCCCAAAACGTGCCTTTGTTTCTCGGGGCTCCCCATTCCTCCCCAGAGCTCCCCAAAACATGTCTTGGTTCCCCAGAGCTCCCCATTCCTCCCCAGGGCTCCCCAAAACGTGTCTTGGTTCCCCAGGGCTCCCCATTCCTCCCCAGGGCTCCCCAAAACGTGTCTTGGTTCCGCAGGGCTCCCCATTCCTCCCCAGGGCTCCCCAAAACGTGTCTTGGTTCCCCAGGGCTCCCCATTCCTCCCCAGGGCTCCCCAAAACGTGTCTTGGTTCCCCAGAGCTCCCCATTCCTCCCCAGGGCTCCCCAAAACGTGTCTTGGTTCCCCAAGGCTCCCCATTCCTCCCCAGGGCTCCCCAAAACGTGTCTTGGTTCCCCAGGGCTCCCCATTCCTCCCCAGGGCTCCCCAAAACGTGTCTTGGTTCCCCAGAGCTCCCCATTCCTCCCCAGGGCTCCCCAGAACGTGTCTTGGTTCCCCAAGGCTCCCCATTCCTCCCCAGGGCTCCCCAAAACGTGTCTTGGTTCCCCAGAACTCCCAATTCCTCCCCAGGGTTCCCCAGAACCTGTCTTGGTTCCTCAGGGCTCCCCAAAACGTGTCTTGCTTTCTCGCGGTTCCCTATTGCTCCCCAGGGCTCCCCAAAATGTGTCTTTGTTTCTTGGGGCTCCCCATTCCTCCCCAGAGCTCCCCAAAATGTGTCTTGGTTCCCCAAGGCTCCCCATTCCTCCCCAGGGCTCCCCAAAACGTGTCTTGGTTCCACAGAGCTCCCCATTCCTCCCCAGGGCTCCCCAAAACGTGCCTTTGTTTCTCGGGGCTCCCCATTCCTCCCCAGAGCTCCCCAAAACGTGTCTTGGTTCCCCAGAGCTCCCCATTCCTCCCCAGGGCTTCCCAAAACGTGCCTTTTTTTTGGGGGGCTCCCCATTCCTCCCCAGAGCTCCCCAAAACGTGTCTTGGTTCCCCAGAGCTCCCCATTCGTCCCCAGGGCTCCCCAAAACGTGTCTTGGTTCCCCAGGGCTCCCCATTCCTCCCCAGGGCTCCCCAAAACGTGTCTTGGTTCCCCAGGGCTCCCCATTCCTCCCCAGGGCTCCCCAAAACGTGTCTTGGTTCCGCAGGTCTCCCCATTCCTCCCCAGGGCTCCCCAAAACGTGTCTTGGTTCCCCAAGGCTCCCCATTCCTCCCCAGGGCTCCCCAAAACGTGTCTTTGTTTCTCGGGGCTCCCCATTCCTCCCCAGGGCTCCCCAAAACGTGTCTTGGTTCCCCAAGGCTCCCCATTCCTCCCCAGGGCTCCCCAAAACGTGTCTTGTTTCCGCAGGTCTCCCCATTCCTCCCCAGGGCTCCCCAGAACGTGTCTTGGTTCCTCAGGGCTCCCCATTCCTCCCCAGGGCTCCCCAAAACGTGTCTTGTTTCCGCAGGTCTCCCCATTCCTCCCCAGCGCTCCCCAGAATGTGTCTTGGTTCCCCAGGGCTCCCCATTTCTCCCCAGGGCTCCCCAAAACATGTCTTGGTTCCGCAGGTCTCCCCATTCCTCCCCAGGGCTCCCCAGAACGTGTCTTGGTACCGCAGGTCTCCCCATTCCTCCCCAGGGCTCCCCAGAACGTGTCTTGGTTCCTCAGGGCTCCCCATTCCTCCCCAGGGCTCCCCAAAATGTGTCTTGGTTCCGCAGGTCTCCCCATTCCTCCCCAGGGCTCCCCAGAACGTGTCTTGGTTCCTCAGGGCTCCCCAAAAAGTGTCTTGCATTCTCGGGGTTCCCTATTGCTCCCCAGGGCTCCCCACAACGTGTCTTTGATTCTCAGGGCTCCCCATTCCTCCCCAGGGCTCCCCAAAACGTGTCTTGGTTGCCCAAGGCTCCCCATTCCTCCCCAGGGCTCCCCAAAATGTGTTTTAGGTTCCCCAAGGCTCCCCATTCCTCCCCAGGGCTCCCCAAAACGTGCCTTTGTTTCTCGGGGCTCCCCATTCCTCCCCAGAGCTCCCCAAAACGTGTCTTGGTTCCCCAGAGCTCCCCATTCCTCCCCAGGGCTCCCCAAAACGTGTCTTGGTTCCCCAAGGCTCCCCATTCCTCCCCAGGGCTCCCCAAAATGTGTCTTGGTTCCCCAGAGCTCCCCATTCCTCCCCAGGGCTCCCCAAAACGTTTCTTGGTTCCCCAGAGCTCCCCATTCCTCCCCAGGGCTCCCCAAAACGTGTCTTGGTTCCCCAGAGCTCCCCATTCCTCCCCAGGGCTCCCCAAAACGTACCTTTGTTTCTCGGGGCTCCCCATTCCTCCCCAGAGCTCCCCAAAATGTGTCTTGGCTCCCCAGAGCTCCTCATTCCTCCCCAGGGCTCCCCAAAACGTGTCTTGGTTCCCCAGGGCTCCCATTCCTCCCCAGGGCTCCCCAAAACGTGTCTTGGTTCCCCAGAGCTCCCCATTCCTCCCCAGGGCTCCCCAAAACGTGTCTTGTTTCCCCAGGGCTCCCCATTCCTCCCCAGGGCTCCCCAAAACGTGCCTTTGTTTCTCGGGGCTCCCCATTCCTCCCCAGAGCTCCCCAAAATGTGTCTTGGTTCCCCAGGGCTCCCCATTCCTCCCCAGGGGTCCCCAAAACGTGTCTTGGTTCCCCAAGGCTCCCCATTCCTCCCCAGGGCTCCCCAAAACGTGTCTTGGTTCCCCAGAGCTCCCCATTCCTCCCCAGGGCTCCCCAGAACCTGTCTTGGTTCCTCAGGGCTCCCCAAAACGTGTCTTTCTTCCTCGGGGTTCCCCATTGCTCCCCAGGGCTCCCCAAAACGTGTCTTTGTTTCTTGGGGCTCCCCATTCTTCCCCAGGGCTCCCCAAAACGTGTCTTGGTTCCCCAAGGCTCCCCATTCCTACCCAGGGCTCCCCAAAAGGTGTCTTGGTTCCCCAGAGCTCCCCATTCCTCCCCAGGGCTCCCCAAAACGTGCCTTTGTTTCTCGGGGCTCCCCATTCCTCCCCAGAGCTCCCCAAAACGTGCCTTGGTTCCCCAGGTCTCCCCATTCCTCCCCAGGGCTCCCCAAAACGTGCCTTTGTTTTTCGGGGCTCCCCATTCCTCCCCAGAGCTCCCCAGAACGTGTCTTGGTTCCCCAGAGCTCCCCATTCCTCCCCAGGGCTCCCCAAAACGTGTCTTGGTTCCTCAGGGCTCCCCATTCCTCCCCATGGCTCCCCAAAACGTGTCTTGGTTCTCCAGGGCTCCCCATTCCTCCCCAGGGCTCCCCAAAACGTGTCTTGGTTCCCCAGAGCTCCCCATTCCTCCCCAGGGCTCCCCAAAACGTGTCTTTGTTTCTCAAGGCTCCCCATTCCTCCCCAGAGCTCCCCAAAATGTGTCTTGGTTCCCCAGAGCTCCCCATTCCTCCCCAGGGCTCCCCAAAACGTGTCTTGGTTCCGCAGGTCTCCCCATTCCTCCCCAGGGCTCCCCAGAACGTGTCTTGGTTTTTCAGGGCTCCCCAAAACGTGTCTTGCATTCTCGGGGTTCCCTATTGCTCCCCAGGGCTCCCCACAACGTGTCTTTGATTCTCGGGGCTCCCCATTCTTCCCCAGGGCTCCCCAAAACGTGTCTTGGTTGCCTAAGGCTCCCCATTCCTCCCCAGGGCTCCCCAAAACGTGCCTTTGTTTCTCGGGGCTCCCCATTCCTCCCCAGAGCTCCCCAAAACGTGTCTTGGTTCCCCAGGGCTCCCCATTCCTCCCCAGGGCTGCCCAAAACGTGTCTTGGTTCCCCAGAGCTCCCCATTCCTCCCCAGGTCTCCCCAAAACGTGCCTTTGTTTCTCGGGGCTCCCCATTCCTCCCCAGAGCTCCGCAAAATGTGTCTTGGTTCCCCAAGGCTCCCCATTCCTCCCCAGGGCTCCCCAAAACGTGCCTTTGTTTCTCGGGGCTCCCCATTCCTCCCCAGGTCTCCCCAGAATGTTTCTTGGTTCCCCAGAGCTCCCCATTCCTCCCCAGGGCTCCCCAGAACGTGCCTTTGTTCCTCGGGGCTCCCCATTCCTCCCCAGGGCTCCCCAAAACATGTCTTGATTCCCCAGAGCTCCCCATTCCTCCCCAGGGCTCCCCAAAACGTGTCTTGGTTCCGCAGGTCTCCCCATTCCTCCCCAGGGCTCCCCAGAAATTGTCTTGGTTCCTCAGGGCTCCCCAAAACGTGTCTTCCTTCCTCGGGGTTCCCCATTGCTCCCCAGGGCTCCCCAAAATGTGTCTTTGTTTCTCGGGGCTCCCCATTCCTCCCCAGGGCTCCCCAAAACGTGCCTTTGTTTCTCGGGGCTCCCCATTCCTCCCCAGAGCTCCCCAAAACGTGTCTTGGTTCTCCAGGGCTCCCCATTCCTCCCCAGGGCTCCCCAAAACGTGCCTTTGTTTTTCGGGGCTCCCCATTCCTCCCCAGAGCTCCCCAAAACGTGTCTAGATTCCGCAGGTCTCCCCATTCCTCCCCAGGCCTCCCCAAAACGTGTCTTGGTTCCGCAGGTCTCCCCATTCCTCCCCAGGGCTCCCCAAAACGTGTCTTGGTTCCCCAGAGCTCCCCATTCCTCCCCAGGGCTCCCCAAAACGTGTCTTGGTTCCCCAAGGCTCCCCATTTCTCCCCAGTGCTCCCCAAAACGTGTCTTGGTTCCCCAGGGCTCCCCATTCCTCCCCAGGGCTCCCCAAAACGTGTCTTGGTTCCTCAGGGCTCCCCATTTCTCCCCTGTGCTCCCCAAAACGTGTCTTGGTTCTCCAGGGCTGCCCATTCCTCCCGAGGGCTCCCCAAAACGTGTCTTGGTTCCCCAGAGCTCCCCATTCCTCCCCAGGGCTCCCCAAAACATGTCTTTGTTTCTCAAGGCTCCCCATTCCTCCCCAGAGCTCCCCAAAATGTGTCTTGGTTCCCCAGAGCTCCGCATTCTTCCCCAGGGCTCCCCAAAACGTGTCTTGGTTCCGCAGGTCTCCCCATTCCTCCCCAGGGCTCCCCAGAACGTGTCTTGGTTTTTCAGGGCTCCCCAAAACGTGTCTTGAATTCTCGGGGTTCCCTATTGCTCCCCAGGGCTCCCCACAACGTGTCTTTGATTCTCGGGGCTCCCCATTCCTCCCCAGGGCTCCCCAAAACGTGTCTTGGTTGCCCAAGGCTCCCCATTCCTCCCCAGGGCTCCCCAAAACGTGCCTTTGTTTCTCGGGGCTCCCCATTCCTCCCCAGAGCTCCGCAAAACGTGTCTTGGTTCCCCAGAGCTCCCCATTCCTCCCCAGGGCTCCCCAAAACGTGTCTTGGTTCCCCAAGGCTCCCCATTCCTCCCCAGGGCTCCCGAAAACGTGTCTTGGTTCCCCAGGGCTCCCCATTCCTCCCCAGGGCTCCCCAAAACGTGTCTTGGTTCCCCAGGGCTCCCCATTCCTCCCCAGGGCTCCCCAAAACGTGTCTTGGTTCCGCAGGTCTCCCCATTCCTCCCCAGGGCTCCCCAAAACGTGTCTTGGTTCCCCAGAGCTCCCCATTCCTCCCCAGGGCTCCCCAAAATGTGCCTTTGTTTCTCGGGGCTCCCCATTCCTCCCCAGAGCTCCCCAAAATGTGTCTTGGTTCCCCAGAGCTCCCCATTCCTCCCCTGGGCTCCCTAGAACGTGTCTTGGTTCCCCAGGGCTCACCATTCCTCCCCAGGGCTCCTCAAAACGTGTCTTGGTTCCCCAGAGCTCCCCATTCCTCCCCAGGGCTCCCCAAAACGTGCCTTTGTTTCTCGGGGCTCCCCATTCCTCCCCAGGGCTCCCCAAAACGTGTCTTGGTTCCTCAGGGCTCCCCATTCCTCCCCATGGCTCCCCAGAATGTGTCTTGGTTCTCCAGGGCTCCCCATTCCTCCCCAGGGCTCCCCAAAACGTGTCTTGGTTCCCCAGAGCTCCCCATTCCTCCCCAGGGCTCCCCAAAACGTGTCCTGGTTCCTTAGGGCTCCCCAAAACGTGTCTTCCTTCCTCGGGGTTCCCCATTGCTCCCCAGGGCTCCCCAAAACGTGTCTTTGTTTCTCGGGGCTCCCCATTCCTCCCCAGGGCTCCCCAAAACGTGTCTTGGTTCCCCAAGGCTCCCCATTCCTCCCCAGGGCTCCCCAAAACGTGTCTTCTTCCCCAGAGCTCCCCATTCCTCCCCAGGGCTCCCCAAAACGTGCCTTTGTTTCTCGGGGCTCCCCATTCCTCCCCAGAGCTCCCCAAAACGTGTCTTGGTTCCCCAGAGCTCCCCATTCCTCCCCAGGGCTCCCCAAAACGTGCCTTTGTTTCTCGGGGCTCCCCATTCCTCCCCAGAGCTCCCCAAAACGTGTCTTGGTTCCCCAGAGCTCCCCATTCCTCCCCAGGGCTCCCCAAAACGTGCCTTTGTTTTTCGGGGCTCCCCATTCCTCCCCAGAGCTCCCCAAAACGTGTCTTGGTTCCGCAGGTCTCCCCATTCCTCCCCAGGGCTCCCAAGAACGTGTCTTGGTTCCTCAGGGCTCCCCATTCCTCCCCAGGGCTCCCCAAAACGTGTCTTGGTTCCGCAGGTCTCCCCATTCCTCCCCAGGGCTCCCCAGAACGTGTCTTGGTTCCTCAGGGCTCCCCATTCCTCCCCAGGGCTCCCCAAAACGTGCCTTTGTTTCTCGGGGCTCCCCATTCCTCCCCAGAGCTCCCCAAAACGTGTCTTGGTTCCCCAGAGCTCCCCATTCCTCCCCAGGGCTCCCCAAAACGTGCCTTTGTTTCTCGGGGCTCCCCATTCCTCCCCAGAGCTCCCCAAAACGTGTCTTGGTTCCCCAGAGCTCCCCATTCCTCCCCAGGGCTCCCCAAAACGTGCCTTTGTTTTTCGGGGCTCCCCATTCCTCCCCAGAGCTCCCCAAAACGTGTCTTGGTTCCGCAGGTCTCCCCATTCCTCCCCAGGGCTCCCAAGAACGTGTCTTGGTTCCTCAGGGCTCCCCATTCCTCCCCAGGGCTCCCCAAAACGTGTCTTGGTTCCGCAGGTCTCCCCATTCCTCCCCAGGGCTCCCCAGAACGTGTCTTGGTTCCTCAGGGCTCCCCATTCCTCCCCAGGGCTCCCCAAAACGTGCCTTTGTTTCTCGGGGCTCCCCATTCCTCCCCAGAAATCCCCAAAACATGTCTTGGTTCCCCAGAGCTCCCCATTCCACCCCAGGGCTCCTCAAAACGTGTCTTGGTTCCCCAGAGCTCCCCATTCCTCCCCAGGGCTCCCCAAAACGTGTCTTGGTTCCCCAAGGCTCCCCATTCCTCCCCAGGGCTCCCCAAAACGTGTCTTGGTTCCCCAGAGCTCCCCATTCCTCCCCAGGGCTCCCCAAAACGTGCCTTTGTTTCTCGGGGCTCCCCATTCCTCCCCAGAGCTCCCCAAAATGTGTCTTGGTTCCCCAGAGCTCCCCATTCCTCCCCAGGGCTCCCCAAAACGTGTCTTGGTTCCCCAGGGCTCCCCATTCCTCCCCAGGGCTCCCCAAAACGTGTCTTCCTTCCTCGGGGTTCCCCATTGCTCCCCAGGGCTCCCCAAAACGTGCCTTTGTTTCTCGGGGCTCCCCATTCCTCCCCAGGGCTCCCCAAAACGTGCCTTTGTTTCTCGGGGCTCCCCATTCCTCCCCAGAGCTCCCCAAAACGTGTCTTGGTTCCCCAGAGCTCCCCATTCCTCCCCAGGGCTCCCCAAAACGTGTCTTGGTTCCCCAGGGCACCCCATTCCTCCCCAGAGCTCCCGAAAACGTGTCTTGGTTCCCCAGAGCTCCCCATTCCTCCCCAGGGCTCCCCAAAACGTGCCTTTGTTTCTCGGGGCTCCCCATTCCTCCCCAGAGCTCTGCAAAATGTGTCTTGGTTCCCCAAGGCTCCCCATTCCTCCCCAGGGCTCCCCAAAAGGTGTCTTGATTCCCCAGGGCTCCCATTCCTCCCCAGGGCTCCCCAAAACGTGTCTTGGTTCCCCAGAGCTCCCCATTCCTCCCCAGGGCTCCCCAAAACGTGTCTTGTTTCCCCAGGGCTCCCCATTCCTCCCCAGGGCTCCCCAAAACGTGTCTTGGTTCCCCAGAGCTCCCCATTCCTCCCCAGGGCTTCCCAAAACGTGCCTTTGTTTCTCGGGGCTCCCCATTCCTCCCCAGAGCTCCCCAGAATGTGTCTTGGTTCCCCAGAGCTCCCCATTCCGCCCCAGGGCTCCCCAAAACGTACCTTTGTTTCTCGGTGCTCCCCATTCCTCCCCAGGGCTCCCCAAAACGTGCCTTTGTTTCTCGGGGCTCCCTATTCCTCCCCAGAGCTCCCCAAAATGTGTCTTGGTTCCCCAGAGCTCCCCATTCCTCCCCAGGGCTCCCCAAAACGTGTCTTGGTTCCCCAAGGCTCCCCATTCCTCCCCAGGGCTCCCCAAAACGTGTCTTGGTTCCCCAGAGCTCCCCATTCCTCCCCAGGGCTCCCCAGAACGTGTCTTGGTTCCTCAGGGCTCCCCAAAACGTGTCTTCCTTCCTCGGGGTTCCCCATTGCTCCCCAGGGCTCCCCAAAACGTGTCTTTTTTTCTCGGGGCTCCCCATTCCTCCCCAGGGCTCCCCAAAACGTGTCTTGGTTCTCCAGGGCTCCCCATTCCTCCCCAGGGCTCCCCAAAACGTGTCTTGGTTCCCCAGAGCTCCCCATTCCTCCCCAGGGCTCCCCAGAACGTGTCCTGGTTCCTCAGGGCTCCCCAAAACGTGTCTTCCTTCCTCGGGGTTCCCCATTGCTCCCCAGGGCTCCCCAAAACGTGTCTTTGTTTCTCGGGGCTCCCCATTCCTCCCCAGGGCTCCCCAAAACGTGTCTTGGTTCCCCAAGGCTCCCCATTCCTCCCCAGGGCTCCCCAAAACGTGTCTTGGTTCCCCAGAGCTCCCCATTACTCCCCAGGGCTCCCCAAAACGTGCCTTTGTTTCTCGGGGCTCCCCATTCCTCCCCAGAGCTCCCCAAAACGTGTTTTGGTTCCCCAGAGCTCCCCATTCCTCCCCAGGGCTCCCCAAAATGTGTCTTGGTTCCCCAGAGCTCCCCATTCCTCCCCAGGGCTCCCCAAAACGTGCCTTTATTTCTCGGGGCTCCCCATTCCTCCCCAGAGCTCCCCAAAACGTGTCTTGGTTCCCCAGAGCTCCCCATTCCTCCCCAGGGCTCCCCAAAACGTGTCTTGGTTCCCCAAGGCTCCCCATTCCTCCCCAGGGCTCCCCAAAACGTGTCTTGGTTCCCCAGAGCTCCCCATTCCTCCCCAGGGCTCCCCAGAACGTGTCTTGGTTCCTCAGGGCTCCCCATTCCTCCCCAGGGCTCCCCAAAACGTGTCTTGGTTCCCCAGAGCTCCCCATTCCTCCCCAGGGCTCCCCAGAACGTGTCTTGGTTCCTCAGGGCTCCCCATTCCTCCCCAGGGCTCCCCAAAACGTGCCTTTGTTTCTCGGGGCTCCCCATTCCTCCCCAGAGCTCCCCAAAACATGTCTTGGTTCCCCAGAGCTCCCCATTCCACCCCAGGGCTCCTCAAAACGTGTCTTGGTTCCCCAGAGCTCCCCATTCCTCCCCAGGGCTCCCCAAAACGTGTCTTGGTTCCCCAGGGCTCCCCATTCCTCCCCAGGGCTCCCCAAAACGTGTCTTGGTTCCCCAGAGCTCCCCATTCCTCCCCAGGGCTCCCCAAAACGTGCCTTTGTTTCTCGGGGCTCCCCATTCCTCCCCAGAGCTCCCCAAAATGTGTCTTGGTTCCCCAGAGCTCCCCATTCCTCCCCAGGGCTCCCCAAAACGTGTCTTGGTTCCCCAGGGCTCCCCATTCCTCCCCAGGGCTCCCCAAAACGTGTCTTGGTTCCCCAGAGCTCCCCATTCCTCCCCAGGGCTCCCCAAAACGTGCCTTTGTTTCTCGGGGCTCCCCATTCCTCCCCAGAGCTCTGCAAAATGTGTCTTGGTTCCCCAAGGCTCCCCATTCCTCCCCAGGGCTCCCCAAAAGGTGTCTTGATTCCCCAGGGCTCCCATTCCTCCCCAGGGCTCCCCAAAACGTGTCTTGGTTCCCCAGAGCTCCCCATTCCTCCCCAGGGCTCCCCAAAACGTGTCTTGTTTCCCCAGGGCTCCCCATTCCTCCCCAGGGCTCCCCAAAACGTGTCTTGGTTCCCCAGAGCTCCCCATTCCTCCCCAGGGCTTCCCAAAACGTGCCTTTGTTTCTCGGGGCTCCCCATTCCTCCCCAGAGCTCCCCAGAATGTGTCTTGGTTCCCCAGAGCTCCCCATTCCGCCCCAGGGCTCCCCAAAACGTACCTTTGTTTCTCGGTGCTCCCCATTCCTCCCCAGGGCTCCCCAAAACGTGTCTTGGTTCCCCAGAGCTCCCCATTCCTCCCCAGGGCTCCCCAAAACGTGCCTTTGTTTCTCGGGGCTCCCTATTCCTCCCCAGAGCTCCCCAAAATGTGTCTTGGTTCCCCAGAGCTCCCCATTCCTCCCCAGGGCTCCCCAAAACGTGTCTTGGTTCCCCAAGGCTCCCCATTCCTCCCCAGGGCTCCCCAAAACGTGTCTTGGTTCCCCAGAGCTCCCCATTCCTCCCCAGGGCTCCCCAGAACGTGTCTTGGTTCCTCAGGGCTCCCCAAAACGTGTCTTCCTTCCTCGGGGTTCCCCATTGCTCCCCAGGGCTCCCCAAAACGTGTCTTTTTTTCTCGGGGCTCCCCATTCCTCCCCAGGGCTCCCCAAAACGTGTCTTGGTTCTCCAGGGCTCCCCATTCCTCCCCAGGGCTCCCCAAAACGTGTCTTGGTTCCCCAGAGCTCCCCATTCCTCCCCAGGGCTCCCCAGAACGTGTCCTGGTTCCTCAGGGCTCCCCAAAACGTGTCTTCCTTCCTCGGGGTTCCCCATTGCTCCCCAGGGCTCCCCAAAACGTGTCTTTGTTTCTCGGGGCTCCCCATTCCTCCCCAGGGCTCCCCAAAACGTGTCTTGGTTCCCCAAGGCTCCCCATTCCTCCCCAGGGCTCCCCAAAACGTGTCTTGGTTCCCCAGAGCTCCCCATTACTCCCCAGGGCTCCCCAAAACGTGCCTTTGTTTCTCGGGGCTCCCCATTCCTCCCCAGAGCTCCCCAAAACGTGTCTTGGTTCCCCAGAGCTCCCCATTCCTCCCCAGGGCTCCCCAAAACGTGTCTTGGTTCCCCAGAGCTCCCCATTCCTCCCCAGGGCTCCCCAAAACTTGCCTTTGTTTCTCGGGGCTCCCCATTCCTCCCCAGAGCTCCCCAAAATGTGTCTTGGTTCCCCAGAGCTCCCCATTCCTCCCCAGGGCTCCCCAAAACGTGTCTTGGTTCCCCAAGGCTCCCCATTCCTCCCCAGGGCTCCCCAAAACGTGTCTTGGTTCCCCAGAGCTCCCCATTCCTCCCCAGGGCTCCCCAGAACGTGTCTTGGTTCCTCAGGGCTCCCCATTCCTCCCCAGGGCTCCCCAAAATGTGTCTTGGTTCCCCAGAGCTCCCCATTCCTCCCCAGGGCTCCCCAGAACGTGTCTTGGTTCCTCAGGGCTCCCCATTCCTCCCCAGGGCTCCCCAAAACGTGCCTTTGTTTCTCGGGGCTCCCCATTCCTCCCCAGAGCTCCCCAAAACATGTCTTGGTTCCCCAGAGCTCCCCATTCCACCCCAGGGCTCCTCAAAACGTGTCTTGGTTCCCCAGAGCTCCCCATTCCTCCCCAGGGCTCCCCAAAACGTGTCTTGGTTCCCCAGGGCTCCCCATTCCTCCCCAGGGCTCCCCAAAACGTGTCTTGGTTCCCCAGAGCTCCCCATTCCTCCCCAGGGCTCCCCAAAACGTGCCTTTGTTTCTCGGGGCTCCCCATTCCTCCCCAGAGCTCCCCAAAATGTGTCTTGGTTCCCCAGAGCTCCCCATTCCTCCCCAGGGCTCCCCAAAACGTGTCTTGGTTCCCCAGGGCTCCCCATTCCTCCCCAGGGCTCCCCAAAACGTGTCTTGGTTCCCCAGAGCTCCCCATTCCTCCCCAGGGCTCCCCAAAACGTGTCTTGGTTCCCCAGGGCTCCCCATTCCTCCCCAGGGCTCCCCAAAACGTGTCTTGGTTCCCCAGAGCTCCCCATTCCTCCCCAGGGCTCCCCAAAACGTGCCTTTGTTTCTCGGGGCTCCCCATTCCTCCCCAGGGCTCCCCAAAATGTGTCTTCATTCCCCAAGGCTCCCCATTACTCCCCAGGGCTCCCCAAAACGTGTCTTGGTTCCCCAGAGCTCCCCATTCCTCCCCAGGGCTCCCCAAAACGTGTCTTGGTTCCCCAAGGCTCCCCATTCCTCCCCAGGGCTCCCCAAAACGTGTCTTGGTTCCCCAGAGCTCCCCATTCCTCCCCAGGGCTCCCCAAAACGTGCCTTTGTTTCTCGGGGCTCCCCATTCCTCCCCAGAGCTCCGCAAAATGTGTCTTGGTTCCCCAAGGCTCCCCATTCCTCCCCAGGGCTCCCCAAAAGGTGTCTTGATTCCCCAGGGCTCCCATTCCTCCCCAGGGCTCCCCAAAACGTGTCTTGGTTCCCCAGAGCTCCCCATTCCTCCCCAGGGCTCCCCAAAACGTGTCTTGTTTCCCCAGGGCTCCCCATTCCTCCCCAGGGCTCCCCAAAACGTGTCTTGGTTCCCCAGAGCTCCCCATTCCTCCCCAGGGCTCCCCAAAACGTGCCTTTGTTTCTCGGGGCTCCCCATTCCTCCCCAGAGCTCCCCAGAATGTGTCTTGGTTCCCCAGAGCTCCCCATTTCTCCCCAGGGCTCCCCAAAACGTACCTTTGTTTCTCGGTGCTCCCCATTCCTCCCCAGGGCTCCCCAAAACGTGTCTTGGTTCCCCAGAGCTCCCCATTCCTCCCCAGGGCTCCCCAAAACGTGCCTTTGTTTCTCGGGGCTCCCCATTCCTCCCCAGAGCTCCCCAAAATGTGTCTTGGTTCCCCAGAGCTCCCCATTCCTCCCCAGGGCTCCCCAAAACGTGTCTTGGTTCCCCAAGGCTCCCCATTCCTCCCCAGGGCTCCCCAAAACGTGTCTTGGTTCCCCAGAGCTCCCCATTCCTCCCCAGGGCTCCCCAGAACGTGTCTTGGTTCCTCAGGGCTCCCCAAAACGTGTCTTCCTTCCTCGGGGTTCCCCATTGCTCCCGAGGGCTCCCCAAAACGTGTCTTTTTTTCTCGGGGCTCCCCATTCCTCCCCAGGGCTCCCCAAAACGTGTCTTGGTTCCCCAAGGCTCCCCATTCCTCCCCAGGGCTCCCCAAAACGTGTCTTGGTTCCCCAGAGCTCCCCATTCCTCCCCAGGGCTCCCCAAAACGTGCCTTTATTTCTCGGGGCTCCCCATTCCTCCCCAGAGCTCCCCAAAACGTGTCTTGGTTCCCCAGAGCTCCCCATTCCTCCCCAGGGCTCCCCAAAACGTGCCTTTGTTTCTCGGGGCTCCCCATTCCTCCCCAGAGCTCCCCAAAACGTGTCTTGGTTCCCCAGAGCTCCCCATTCCTCCCCAGGGCTCCCCAAAACTTGCCTTTGTTTTTCAGGGCTCCCCATTCCTCCCCAGAGCTCCCCAAAACGTGTCTTGGTTCCCCAGGGCTCCCCATTCCTCCCCAGGGCTCCCCAAAACGTGCCTTGGTTCCCCAGAGCTCCCCATTCCTCCCCAGGGCTCCCCAGAACGTGTCTTGGTTCCTCAGGGCTCCCCATTCCTCCCCAGGGCTCCCCAAAACGTGCCTTTGTTTCTCGGGGCTCCCCATTCCTTCCCAGAGCTCCGCAAAATGTGTCTTGGTTCCCCAAGGCTCCCCATTCCTCCCCAGGGCTCCCCAAAAGGTGTCTTGATTCCCCAGGGCTCCCATTCCTCCCCAGGGCTCCCCAAAACGTGTCTTGGTTCCCCAGAGCTCCCCATTCCTCCCCAGGGCTCCCCAAAACGTGTCTTGTTTCCCCAGGGCTCCCCATTCCTCCCCAGGGCTCCCCAAAACGTGTCTTGGTTCCCCAGAGCTCCCCATTCCTCCCCAGGGCTCCCCAAAACGTGCCTTTGTTTCTCGGGGCTCCCCATTCCTCCCCAGAGCTCCCCAGAATGTGTCTTGGTTCCCCAGAGCTCCCCATTCCTCCCCAGGGCTCCCCAAAACGTGCCTTTGTTTCTCGGGGCTCCCCATTCCTCCCCAGAGCTCCCCAAAATGTGTCTTGGTTCCCCAGAGCTCCCCATTCCTCCCCAGGGCTCCCCAAAACGTGTCTTGGTTCCCCAAGGCTCCCCATTCCTCCCCAGGGCTCCCCAAAACGTGTCTTGGTTCCCCAGAGCTCCCCATTCCTCCCCAGGGCTCCCCAGAACGTGTCTTGGTTCCTCAGGGCTCCCCAAAACGTGTCTTCCTTCCTCGGGGTTCCCCATTGCTCCCGAGGGCTCCCCAAAACGTGTCTTTTTTTCTCGGGGCTCCCCATTCCTCCCCAGGGCTCCCCAAAACGTGTCTTGGTTCCCCAAGGCTCCCCATTCCTCCCCAGGGCTCCCCAAAACGTGTCTTGGTTCCCCAGAGCTCCCCATTCCTCCCCAGGGCTCCCCAAAACGTGCCTTTATTTCTCGGGGCTCCCCATTCCTCCCCAGAGCTCCCCAAAACGTGTCTTGGTTCCCCAGAGCTCCCCATTCCTCCCCAGGGCTCCCCAAAACGTGCCTTTGTTTCTCGGGGCTCCCCATTCCTCCCCAGAGCTCCCCAAAACGTGTCTTGGTTCCCCAGAGCTCCCCATTCCTCCCCAGGGCTCCCCAAAACTTGCCTTTGTTTTTCAGGGCTCCCCATTCCTCCCCAGAGCTCCCCAAAACGTGTCTTGGTTCCCCAGGGCTCCCCATTCCTCCCCAGGGCTCCCCAAAACGTGCCTTGGTTCCCCAGAGCTCCCCATTCCTCCCCAGGGCTCCCCAGAACGTGTCTTGGTTCCTCAGGGCTCCCCATTCCTCCCCAGGGCTCCCCAAAACGTGCCTTTGTTTCTCGGGGCTCCCCATTCCTTCCCAGAGCTCCGCAAAATGTGTCTTGGTTCCCCAAGGCTCCCCATTCCTCCCCAGGGCTCCCCAAAAGGTGTCTTGATTCCCCAGGGCTCCCATTCCTCCCCAGGGCTCCCCAAAACGTGTCTTGGTTCCCCAGAGCTCCCCATTCCTCCCCAGGGCTCCCCAAAACGTGTCTTGTTTCCCCAGGGCTCCCCATTCCTCCCCAGGGCTCCCCAAAAAGTGTCTTGGTTCCCCAGAGCTCCCCATTCCTCCCCAGGGCTCCCCAAAACGTGCCTTTGTTTCTCGGGGCTCCCCATTCCTCCCCAGAGCTCCCCAGAATGTGTCTTGGTTCCCCAGAGCTCCCCATTTCTCCCCAGGGCTCCCCAAAACGTACCTTTGTTTCTCGGTGCTCCCCATTCCTCCCCAGGGCTCCCCAAAACGTGTCTTGGTTCCCCAGAGCTCCCCATTCCTCCCCAGGGCTCCCCAAAACGTGCCTTTGTTTCTCGGGGCTCCCCATTCCTCCCCAGAGCTCCCCAAAACGTGTCTTGGTTCCGCAGGTCTCCCCATTCCTCCCCAGGGCTCCCCAAAACGTGTCTTGGTTCCCCAAGGCTCCCCATTCCTCCCCAGGGCTCCCCAAAACGTGTCTTGGTTCCCCAGAGCTCCCCATTCCTCCCCAGGGCTCCCCAGAACGTGTCTTGGTTCCTCAGGGCTCCCCAAAACGTGTCTTCCTTCCTCGGGGTTCCCCATTGCTCCCCAGGGCTCCCCAAAACGTGTCTTTTTTTCTCGGGGCTCCCCATTCCTCCCCAGGGCTCCCCAAAACGTGTCTTGGTTCCCCAAGGCTCCCCATTCCTCCCCAGGGCTCCCCAAAACGTGTCTTGGTTCCCCAGAGCTCCCCATTCCTCCCCAGGGCTCCCCAAAACGTGCCTTTATTTCTCGGGGCTCCCCATTCCTCCCCAGAGCTCCCCAAAACGTGTCTTGGTTCCCCAGAGCTCCCCATTCCTCCCCAGGGCTCCCCAAAACGTGCCTTTGTTTCTCGGGGCTCCCCATTCCTCCCCAGAGCTCCCCAAAACGTGTCTTGGTTCCCCAGAGCTCCCCATTCCTCCCCAGGGCTCCCCAAAACGTGCCTTTGTTTTTCGGGGCTCCCCATTCCTCCCCAGAGCTCCCCAAAACGTGTCTTGGTTCCCCAGGGCTCCCCATTCCTCCCCAGGGCTCCCCAAAACGTGTCTTGGTTCCGCAGGTCTCCCCATTCCTCCCCAGGGCTCCCCAGAACGTGTCTTGCTTCCTCAGGGCTCCCCATTCCTCCCCAGGGCTCCCCAAAACGTGCCTTTGTTTCTCGGGGCTCCCCATTCCTCCCCAGAGCTCCCCAAAACATGTCTTGGTTCCCCAGAGCTCCCCATTCCTCCCCAGGGCTCCCCAAAACGTGTCTTGGTTCCCCAGAGCTCCCCATTCCTCCCCAGGGCTCCCCAAAACGTGTCTTGGTTCCCCAGGGCTCCCCATTCCTCCGCAGGGCTCCTCAGAACGTGTCTTGGTTCCCCAGAGCTCCCCATTCCTCCCCAGGGCTCCCCAAAACTTGCCTTTGTTTCTCGGGGCTCCCCATTCCTCCCCAGAGCTCCCCAGAATGTGTCTTGGTTCCCCAGAGCTCCCCATTCCTCCCCAGGGCTCCCCAAAACGTGTCTTGGTTCCCCAGGGCTCCCCATTCCTCCCCAGGGCTCCCCAAAACGTGTCTTCCTTCCTCGGGGTTCCCCATTCCTCCCCAGAGCTCCCCAAAACGTGCCTTTGTTTCTCGGGGCTCCCCATTCCTCCCCAGGGCTCCCCAAAACGTGTCTTGGTTCCCCAAGGCTCCCCATTCCTCCCCAGGGCTCCCCAAAACGTGTCTTGGTTCCCCAGAGCTCCCCATTCCTCCCCAGGGCTCCCCAAAACGTGCCTTTGTTTTTCGGGGCTCCCCATTCCTCCCCAGAGCTCCCCAAAACGTGTCTTGGTTCCGCAGGTCTCCCCATTCCTCCCCAGGGCTCCCCAGAACGTGTCCTGGTTCCTCAGGGCTCCCAATTCCTCCCCAGGGCTCCCCAAAACGTGTCTTGGTTCCCCAGAGCTCCCCATTCCTCCCCAGGGCTCCCCAAAACGTGTCTTGGTTCCCCAAGGCTCCCCATTTCTCCCCTGTGCTCCCCAAAACGTGTCTTGGTTCCCCAGGGCTCCCCATTCCTCCCCAGGGCTCCCCAAAACGTGTCTTGGTTCCTCAGGGCTCCCCATTCCTCCCCATGGCTCCCCAAAACGTGTCTTGGTTCTCCAGGTCTCCCCATTCCTCCCCAGGGCTCCCCAGAACGTGTCTTGGTTCCCCAGAGCTCCCCATTCCTCCCCAGGGCTCCCCAAAACGTGTCGTTGTTTCTCAAGGCTCCCCATTCCTCCCCAGAGCTCCCCAAAATATGTCTTGGTTCCCCAGAGCTCCCCATTCCTCCCCAGGGCTCCCCAAAACGTGTCTTTGTTTCTCGGGGCTCCCCATTCCTCCCCAGGGCTCCCCAAAACGTGTCTTGGTTCCCCAGGGCTCCCCATTCCTCCCCAGGGCTCCCCAAAACGTGCCTTTGTTTCTCGGGGCTCCCCATTCCTCCCCAGAGCTCCCCAAAACGTGTCTTGGTTCCCCAGAGCTCCCCATTCCTCCCCAGGGCTCCCCAAAACGTGTCTTGGTTCCCCAGAGCTCCCCATTCCTCCCCAGGGCTCCCCAAAACTTGCCTTTGTTTCTCGGGGCTCCCCATTCCTCCCCAGAGCTCCCCAAAATGTGTCTTGGTTCCCCAGAGCTCCCCATTCCTCCCCAGGGCTCCCCAAAACGTGTCTTGGTTCCCCAAGGCTCCCCATTCCTCCCCAGGGCTCCCCAAAATGTGTCTTGGTTCCCCAGAGCTCCCCATTCCTCCCCAGGGCTCCCCAGAACGTGTCTTGGTTCCTCAGGGCTCCCCATTCCTCCCCAGGGCTCCCCAAAATGTGTCTTGGTTCCCCAGAGCTCCCCATTCCTCCCCAGGGCTCCCCAGAACGTGTCTTGGTTCCTCAGGGCTCCCCATTCCTCCCCAGGGCTCCCCAAAACGTGCCTTTGTTTCTCGGGGCTCCCCATTCCTCCCCAGAGCTCCCCAAAACATGTCTTGGTTCCCCAGAGCTCCCCATTCCACCCCAGGGCTCCTCAAAACGTGTCTTGGTTCCCCAGAGCTCCCCATTCCTCCCCAGGGCTCCCCAAAACGTGTCTTGGTTCCCCAGAGCTCCCCATTCCTCCCCAGGGCTCCCCAAAACGTGCCTTTGTTTCTCGGGGCTCCCCATTCCTCCCCAGAGCTCCCCAAAATGTGTCTTGGTTCCCCAGAGCTCCCCATTCCTCCCCAGGGCTCCCCAAAACGTGTCTTGGTTCCCCAGGGCTCCCCATTCCTCCCCAGGGCTCCCCAAAACGTGTCTTGGTTCCCCAGAGCTCCCCATTCCTCCCCAGGGCTCCCCAAAACGTGTCTTGGTTCCCCAGGGCTCCCCATTCCTCCCCAGGGCTCCCCAAAACGTGTCTTGGTTCCCCAGAGCTCCCCATTCCTCCCCAGGGCTCCCCAAAACGTGCCTTTGTTTCTCGGGGCTCCCCATTCCTCCCCAGGGCTCCCCAAAATGTGTCTTCATTCCCCAAGGCTCCCCATTACTCCCCAGGGCTCCCCAAAACGTGTCTTGGTTCCCCAGAGCTCCCCATTCCTCCCCAGGGCTCCCCAAAACGTGTCTTGGTTCCCCAAGGCTCCCCATTCCTCCCCAGGGCTCCCCAAAACGTGTCTTGGTTCCCCAGAGCTCCCCATTCCTCCCCAGGGCTCCCCAAAACGTGCCTTTGTTTCTCGGGGCTCCCCATTCCTCCCCAGAGCTCCGCAAAATGTGTCTTGGTTCCCCAAGGCTCCCCATTCCTCCCCAGGGCTCCCCAAAAGGTGTCTTGATTCCCCAGGGCTCCCATTCCTCCCCAGGGCTCCCCAAAACGTGTCTTGGTTCCCCAGAGCTCCCCATTCCTCCCCAGGGCTCCCCAAAACGTGTCTTGTTTCCCCAGGGCTCCCCATTCCTCCCCAGGGCTCCCCAAAACGTGTCTTGGTTCCCCAGAGCTCCCCATTCCTCCCCAGGGCTCCCCAAAACGTGCCTTTGTTTCTCGGGGCTCCCCATTCCTCCCCAGAGCTCCCCAGAATGTGTCTTGGTTCCCCAGAGCTCCCCATTTCTCCCCAGGGCTCCCCAAAACGTACCTTTGTTTCTCGGTGCTCCCCATTCCTCCCCAGGGCTCCCCAAAACGTGTCTTGGTTCCCCAGAGCTCCCCATTCCTCCCCAGGGCTCCCCAAAACGTGCCTTTGTTTCTCGGGGCTCCCCATTCCTCCCCAGAGCTCCCCAAAATGTGTCTTGGTTCCCCAGAGCTCCCCATTCCTCCCCAGGGCTCCCCAAAACGTGTCTTGGTTCCCCAAGGCTCCCCATTCCTCCCCAGGGCTCCCCAAAACGTGTCTTGGTTCCCCAGAGCTCCCCATTCCTCCCCAGGGCTCCCCAGAACGTGTCTTGGTTCCTCAGGGCTCCCCAAAACGTGTCTTCCTTCCTCGGGGTTCCCCATTGCTCCCGAGGGCTCCCCAAAACGTGTCTTTTTTTCTCGGGGCTCCCCATTCCTCCCCAGGGCTCCCCAAAACGTGTCTTGGTTCCCCAAGGCTCCCCATTCCTCCCCAGGGCTCCCCAAAACGTGTCTTGGTTCCCCAGAGCTCCCCATTCCTCCCCAGGGCTCCCCAAAACGTGCCTTTATTTCTCGGGGCTCCCCATTCCTCCCCAGAGCTCCCCAAAACGTGTCTTGGTTCCCCAGAGCTCCCCATTCCTCCCCAGGGCTCCCCAAAACGTGCCTTTGTTTCTCGGGGCTCCCCATTCCTCCCCAGAGCTCCCCAAAACGTGTCTTGGTTCCCCAGAGCTCCCCATTCCTCCCCAGGGCTCCCCAAAACTTGCCTTTGTTTTTCAGGGCTCCCCATTCCTCCCCAGAGCTCCCCAAAACGTGTCTTGGTTCCCCAGGGCTCCCCATTCCTCCCCAGGGCTCCCCAAAACGTGCCTTGGTTCCCCAGAGCTCCCCATTCCTCCCCAGGGCTCCCCAGAACGTGTCTTGGTTCCTCAGGGCTCCCCATTCCTCCCCAGGGCTCCCCAAAACGTGCCTTTGTTTCTCGGGGCTCCCCATTCCTTCCCAGAGCTCCGCAAAATGTGTCTTGGTTCCCCAAGGCTCCCCATTCCTCCCCAGGGCTCCCCAAAAGGTGTCTTGATTCCCCAGGGCTCCCATTCCTCCCCAGGGCTCCCCAAAACGTGTCTTGGTTCCCCAGAGCTCCCCATTCCTCCCCAGGGCTCCCCAAAACGTGTCTTGTTTCCCCAGGGCTCCCCATTCCTCCCCAGGGCTCCCCAAAACGTGTCTTGGTTCCCCAGAGCTCCCCATTCCTCCCCAGGGCTCCCCAAAACGTGCCTTTATTTCTCGGGGCTCCCCATTCCTCCCCAGAGCTCCCCAAAACGTGTCTTGGTTCCCCAGAGCTCCCCATTCCTCCCCAGGGCTCCCCAAAACGTGCCTTTGTTTCTCGGGGCTCCCCATTCCTCCCCAGAGCTCCCCAAAACGTGTCTTGGTTCCCCAGAGCTCCCCATTCCTCCCCAGGGCTCCCCAAAACTTGCCTTTGTTTTTCAGGGCTCCCCATTCCTCCCCAGAGCTCCCCAAAACGTGTCTTGGTTCCCCAGGGCTCCCCATTCCTCCCCAGGGCTCCCCAAAACGTGCCTTGGTTCCCCAGAGCTCCCCATTCCTCCCCAGGGCTCCCCAGAACGTGTCTTGGTTCCTCAGGGCTCCCCATTCCTCCCCAGGGCTCCCCAAAACGTGCCTTTGTTTCTCGGGGCTCCCCATTCCTTCCCAGAGCTCCGCAAAATGTGTCTTGGTTCCCCAAGGCTCCCCATTCCTCCCCAGGGCTCCCCAAAAGGTGTCTTGATTCCCCAGGGCTCCCATTCCTCCCCAGGGCTCCCCAAAACGTGTCTTGGTTCCCCAGAGCTCCCCATTCCTCCCCAGGGCTCCCCAAAACGTGTCTTGTTTCCCCAGGGCTCCCCATTCCTCCCCAGGGCTCCCCAAAACGTGTCTTGGTTCCCCAGAGCTCCCCATTCCTCCCCAGGGCTCCCCAAAACGTGCCTTTGTTTCTCGGGGCTCCCCATTCCTCCCCAGAGCTCCCCAGAATGTGTCTTGGTTCCCCAGAGCTCCCCATTTCTCCCCAGGGCTCCCCAAAACGTACCTTTGTTTCTCGGTGCTCCCCATTCCTCCCCAGGGCTCCCCAAAACGTGTCTTGGTTCCCCAGAGCTCCCCATTCCTCCCCAGGGCTCCCCAAAACGTGCCTTTGTTTCTCGGGGCTCCCCATTCCTCCCCAGAGCTCCCCAAAACGTGTCTTGGTTCCGCAGGTCTCCCCATTCCTCCCCAGGGCTCCCCAAAACGTGTCTTGGTTCCCCAAGGCTCCCCATTCCTCCCCAGGGCTCCCCAAAACGTGTCTTGGTTCCCCAGAGCTCCCCATTCCTCCCCAGGGCTCCCCAGAACGTGTCTTGGTTCCTCAGGGCTCCCCAAAACGTGTCTTCCTTCCTCGGGGTTCCCCATTGCTCCCCAGGGCTCCCCAAAACGTGTCTTGGTTCCGCAGGTCTCCCCATTCCTCCCCAGGGCTCCCCAAAACGTGTCTTGGTTCCCCAAGGCTCCCCATTCCTCCCCAGGGCTCCCCAAAACGTGTCTTGGTTCCCCAGAGCTCCCCATTCCTCCCCAGGGCTCCCCAAAACGTGCCTTTATTTCTCGGGGCTCCCCATTCCTCCCCAGAGCTCCCCAAAACGTGTCTTGGTTCCCCAGAGCTCCCCATTCCTCCCCAGGGCTCCCCAAAACGTGTCTTTGTTTCTCGGGGCTCCCCATTCCTCCCCAGAGCTCCCCAAAACGTGTCTTGGTTCCCCAGAGCTCCCCATTCCTCCCCAGGGCTCCCCAAAACGTGCCTTTGTTTTTCGGGGCTCCCCATTCCTCCCCAGAGCTCCCCAAAACGTGTCTTGGTTCCCCAGGGCTCCCCATTCCTCCCCAGGGCTCCCCAAAACGTGTCTTGGTTCCGCAGGTCTCCCCATTCCTCCCCAGGGCTCCCCAGAACGTGTCTTGCTTCCTCAGGGCTCCCCATTCCTCCCCAGGGCTCCCCAAAACGTGCCTTTGTTTCTCGGGGCTCCCCATTCCTCCCCAGAGCTCCCCAAAACATGTCTTGGTTCCCCAGAGCTCCCCATTCCTCCCCAGGGCTCCCCAAAACGTGTCTTGGTTCCCCAGAGCTCCCCATTCCTCCCCAGGGCTCCCCAAAACGTGTCTTGGTTCCCCAGGGCTCCCCATTCCTCCGCAGGGCTCCTCAGAACGTGTCTTGGTTCCCCAGAGCTCCCCATTCCTCCCCAGGGCTCCCCAAAACTTGCCTTTGTTTCTCGGGGCTCCCCATTCCTCCCCAGAGCTCCCCAGAATGTGTCTTGGTTCCCCAGAGCTCCCCATTCCTCCCCAGGGCTCCCCAAAACGTGTCTTGGTTCCCCAGGGCTCCCCATTCCTCCCCAGGGCTCCCCAAAACGTGTCTTCCTTCCTCGGGGTTCCCCATTCCTCCCCAGAGCTCCCCAAAACGTGCCTTTGTTTCTCGGGGCTCCCCATTCCTCCCCAGGGCTCCCCAAAACGTGTCTTGGTTCCCCAAGGCTCCCCATTCCTCCCCAGGGCTCCCCAAAACGTGTCTTGGTTCCCCAGAGCTCCCCATTCCTCCCCAGGGCTCCCCAAAACGTGCCTTTGTTTTTCGGGGCTCCCCATTCCTCCCCAGAGCTCCCCAAAACGTGTCTTGGTTCCGCAGGTCTCCCCATTCCTCCCCAGGGCTCCCCAGAACGTGTCCTGGTTCCTCAGGGCTCCCAATTCCTCCCCAGGGCTCCCCAAAACGTGTCTTGGTTCCCCAGAGCTCCCCATTCCTCCCCAGGGCTCCCCAAAACGTGTCTTGGTTCCCCAAGGCTCCCCATTTCTCCCCTGTGCTCCCCAAAACGTGTCTTGGTTCCCCAGGGCTCCCCATTCCTCCCCAGGGCTCCCCAAAACGTGCCTTTGTTTCTCGGGGCTCCCCATTCCTCCCCATGGCTCCCCAAAACGTGTCTTGGTTCTCCAGGTCTCCCCATTCCTCCCCAGGGCTCCCCAGAACGTGTCTTGGTTCCCCAGAGCTCCCCATTCCTCCCCAGGGCTCCCCAAAACGTGTCGTTGTTTCTCAAGGCTCCCCATTCCTCCCCAGAGCTCCCCAAAATGTGTCTTGGTTCCCCAGAGCTCCCCATTCCTCCCCAGGGCTCCCCAAAACGTGTCTTTGTTTCTCGGGGCTCCCCATTCCTCCCCAGGGCTCCCCAAAACGTGTCTTGGTTCCCCAGGGCTCCCCATTCCTCCCCAGGGCTCCCCAAAACGTGCCTTTGTTTCTCGGGGCTCCCCATTCCTCCCCAGAGCTCCCCAAAACGTGTCTTGGTCGGGCTCTGTCGGGCTCTGTCGGGCCCTGTCGGGCCCTGTCGGGCCCTGTCGGGCTCTGTCGGGCTCTGTCGGGCTCTACTGGGCCCTGTCGGGCCCTGTCGGGCTCTGTCGGGCTCTGTCGGGCTCTACTGGGCCCTGTCGGGCTCTGTCGGGCTCTGTCGGGCTCTACTGGGCCCTGTCGGGCCCTGTCGGGCCCTGTCGGGCTCTGTCGGGCTCTGTCGGGCTCTGTCGGGCTCTACTGGGCCCTGTCGGGCCCTGTCTGGCCCTGTCGGGCTCTGTCGGGCTCTGTCGGGCTCTACTGGGCCCTGTCGGGCCCTGTCGGGCCCTGTCGGGCTCTGTCGGGCTCTACTGGGCCCTGTCGGGCCCTGTCGGGCCCTGTCGGGCTCTGTCGGGCTCTGTCGGGCTCTACTGGGCTCTACTGTTCCCTGTCGGGCCCTGTCGGGCCCTGTCGGGCTCTGTCGGGCCCTGTCGGGCCCTGTCGGGCTCTGTCGGGCTCTGTCGGGCTCTGTCGAGCTCTGTCGGGCTCTACTGGGCTCTGTCGGGCTCTGTCGGGCTCTGTCGGGCTCTGTCGGGCTCTACTGGGCTCTGTCGGGCTCTGTCGGGCTCTGTCGGGCTCTGTCGGGCTCTACTGGTCTCTGTCGGGCCCTGTCGGGCCCTGTCGGGCCCTGTCGGGCCCTGTCGGGCTCTGTCGGGCTCTGTCGGGCTCTGTCGGGCTCTACTGGGCCCTGTCGGGCTCTGTCGGGCCCTGTCGGGCCCTGTCGGGCTCTGTCGAGCTCTACTGGGCTCTGTCGGGCTCTGTCGGGCTCTGTCGGGCTCTACTGGGCCCTGTCGGGCTCTGTCGGGCTCTGTCGGGCCCTATCGGGCCCTGTCGGGCTCTGTCGGGCTCTGTCGGGCTCTGTCGGGCCCTGTCGGGCTCTGTCGGGCTCTGTCGGGCTCTGTCGGGCTCTACTGGGCTCTACTGTTCCCTGTCGGGCCCTGTCGGGCCCTGTCGGGCTCTGTCGGGCCCTGTCGGGCCCTGTCGGGCTCTGTCGGGCCCTGTCGGGCTCTGTCGGGCCCTGTCGGGCTCTGTCGGGCTCTACTGGGCCCTGTCGGGCTCTGTCGGGCCCTGTCGGGCCCTGTCGGGCTCTGTCGGGCTCTGTCGGGCTCTGTCGGGCTCTACTGGGCTCTACTGTTCCCTGTCGGGCCCTGTCGGGCCCTGTCGGGCTCTGTCGGGCCCTGTCGGGCCCTGTCGGGCTCTGTCGGGCTCTGTCGGGCTCTGTCGAGCTCTGTCGGGCTCTGTCAGGCTCTGTCGGGCTCTGTCGGGCTCTGTCGGGCTCTGTCGGGCTCTACTGGGCTCTGTCGGGCCCTGTCGGGCCCTGTCGGGCTCTGTCGGGCTCTTTCGGGCTCTGTCGGGCTCTACTGGTCTCTGTCGGGCCCTGTCGGGCCCTGTCGGGCCCTGTCGGGCTCTGTCGGGCTCTGTCGGGTCCTGTCGGGCTCTGTCGGGCTCTGTCGGGCTCTACTGGGCCCTGTCGGGCTCTGTCGGGCTCTGTCGGGCCCTGTCGGGCTCTGTCGAGCTCTACTGGGCCCTGTCGGGCCCTGTCGGGCCCTGTCGGGCTCTGTCGGGCTCTGTCGGGCTCTACTGGGCCCTGTCGGGCTCTGTCGGGCTCTGTCGGGCTCTGTCGGGCTCTGTCGGGCCCTGTCGGGCTCTGTCGGGCCCTGTCGGGCCCTGTCGGGCTTTGTTGGGCTCTGTCGGGCTCTGTCGGGCTCTGTCGGGCTCTACTGGGCCCTGTCGGGCTCTGTCGGGCCCTGTCGGGCTCTGTCGGGCTCTGTCGGGCTCTGTCGGGCTCTGTCGGGCTCTACTGGGCTCTACTGTTCCCTGTCGGGCCCTGTCGGGCTCTGTCGGGCTCTGTCGGGCCCTGTCGGGCCCTGTCGGGCCCTGTCGGGCTCTGTCGGGCCCTGTCGGGCCCTGTCGGGCCCTGTCGGGCCCTGTCGGGCTCTGTCGGGCTCTGTCGGGCTCTGTCGGGCTCTGTCGGGCTCTTATGGGCTCTACTGTTCCCTGTCGGGCCCTGTCAGGCTCTGTCGGGCTCTGTCGGGCTCTGTCGGGCTCTGTCGGGTCCTGTCGGGCTCTGTCGGGCTCTGTCGGGCTCTACTGGGCCCTGTCGGGCTCTGTCGGGCCCTGTCGGGCTCTGTCGGGCTCTTTCGGGCTCTGTCGGGCTCTACTGGTCTCTGTCGGGCCCTGTCGGGCCCTGTCGGTCTCTGTCGGGCTCTGTCGGGTCCTGTCGGGCTCTGTCGGGCTCTGTCGGGCTCTACTGGGCCCTGTCGGGCTCTGTCGGGCTCTGTCGGGCCCTGTCGGGCTCTGTCGAGCTCTACTGGGCTCTGTCGGGCCCTGTCGGGCTCTGTCGGGCTCTGTCGGGCTCTACTGGGCCCTGTCGGGCTCTGTCGGGCTCTGTCGGGCCCTGTCGGGCCCTGTCGGGCCCTGTCGGGCCCTGTCGGGCTCTGTCGGGCTCTGTCGGGCTCTGTCGGGCTCTACTGGGCCCTGTCGGGCTCTGTCGGGCCCTGTCGGGCTCTGTCGGGCTCTGTCGGGCTCTGTCGGGCTCTACTGGGCTCTACTGTTCCCTGTCGGGCTCTGTCGGGCCCTGTCGGGTTCTGTCGGGCCCTGTCGGGCCCTGTCGGGCCCTGTCGGGCCCTGTCGGGCTCTGTCGGGCTCTACTGGGCCCTGTCGGGCCCTGTCGGGCCCTGTCGGGCTCTGTCGGGCTCTGTCGGGCTCTGTCGGGCTCTGTCGGGCTCTACTGGGCTCTACTGTTCCCTGTCGGGCCCTGTCGGGCCCTGTCGGGCTCTGTCGGGCTCTGTCGGGCTCTGTCGGGCTCTGTCGAGCTCTGTCGGGCTCTACTGGGCTCTGTCGGGCTCTGTCGGGCTCTGTCGGGCCCTGTCGGGCCCTGTCGGGCTCTGTCGGGCCCTGTCGGGCTCTGTCGGGCCCTGTCGGGCTCTGTCGGGCTCTTTCGGGCTCTGTCGGGCTCTACTGGTCTCTGTCGGGCCCTGTCGGGCCCTGTCGGGCCCTGTCGGGCTCTGTCGGGCTCTGTCGGGTCCTGTCGGGTCCTGTCGGGCTCTGTCGGGCTCTGTCGGGCTCTACTGGGCCCTGTCGGGCTCTGTCGGGCTCTGTCGGGCCCTGTCGGGCTCTGTCGAGCTCTACTGGGCTCTGTCGGGCCCTGTCGGGCTCTGTCGGGCTCTGTCGGGCTCTGTCGGGCTCTACTGGGCTCTGTCGGGCTCTGTCGGGCTCTGTCGGGCTCTGTCGGGCCCTGTCGGGCTCTGTCGGGCTCTGTCGGGCCCTGTCGGGCTTTGTCGGGCTCTGTCGGGCTCTACTGCGCCCTGTCGGGCTCTACTGGGCCCTGTCGGGCTCTGTCGGGCTCTGTCGGGCTCTGTCGGGCTCTGTCGGGCTCTGTCGGGCTCTACTGGGCTCTACTGTTCCCTGTCGGGCTCTGTCGGGCCCTGTCGGGCCCTGTCGGGCCCTGTCGGGCTCTGTCGGGCTCTGTCGGGCTCTGTCAGGCTCTAGTGGGCTCTGTCGGGCTCTGTCGGGCCCTGTCGGGCCCTGTCGGGCTCTGTCGGGCTCTCTCGGGCTCTGTCGGGCTCTGTCGGGCTCTGTCGGGCTCTACTGGGCCCTGTCGGGCCCTGTCGGGCCCTGTCGGGCTCTGTCGGGCTCTGTCGGGCCCTGTCGGGCTCTGTCGGGCTCTGTCGGGCTCTGTCGGGCTCTGTCGGGCTCTGTCGGGCTCTACTGGGCTCTGTCGGGCTCTGTCGGGCTCTGTCGGGCTCTGTCGGGCTCTACTGGGCTCTGTCGGGCTCTACTGGGCTCTACTAGGCCCTGTCGGGCTCTGTCGGGCTCTGTCGGGCTCTGTCGGGCTCTGTCGGGCTCTACTGGGCTCTGTCGGGCTCTGTCGGGCTCTGTCGGGCCCTGTAGGGCCCTGTCGGGCTCTGTCGGGCTCTGTCGGGCTCTACTGCGCCCTGTCGGGCCCTACTGCGCCCTGTCGGGCCCTGTCGGGCTCTGTCGGGCTCTGTCGGGCTCTACTGGGCTCTGTCGGGCCCTGTCGGGCCCTGTCGGGCTCTGTCGGGCTCTGTCGGGCTCTGTGGGGCTCTACTGGGCCCTGTCGGGCTCTGTCGGGGTCTGTCGGGCCCTGTCGGGCTCTGTCGGGCTCTGTCGGGCCCTGTCGGGCCCTGTCGGGCCCTGTCGGGCCCTGTCGGGCTCTGTCTGGCCCTGTCGGGCCCTGTCGGGCTCTGTCGGGTTCTACTGGGCCCTGTCGGGCCCTGTCGGGCTCTGTCGAGCTCTACTGGGCTCTGTCGGGCCCTGTCGGGCCCTGTCGGGCCCTGTCGGGCCCTGTCGGGCCCTGTCGGGCCCTGTCGGGCTCTGGCGGGCTCTGGCGGGCTCTGGCGGGCCCTGTCGGGCCCTGTCGGGCCCTGTCGGGCTCTGTCGGGCTCTGTCGGGCTCTGTCGGGCTCTACTGGGCCCTGTCGGGCTCTGTTTGGATCTATCGGGCCCTGTCGGGCTCTATCGGGCCCTGTCGGGCTCTGTCGGGCTCTGTCGGGCTCTGTCGGGCTCTACTGGGCTCTACTGTTCCCTGTCGGGCCCTGTCAGGCTCTGTCGGGCTCTGTCGGGCTCTGTCGGGCTCTACTGGGCTCTGTCGGGCTCTGTCGGGCCCTGTCGGGCCCTGTCGGGTTCTGTCGGGTTCTGTCGGGCTCTGTCGGGCCCTGTCGGGCTCTGTCGGGCCCTGTCGGGCTCTGTCGGGCTCTGTCGGGCTCTACTGGGCTCTGTCGGGCCCTGTCGGGCCCTGTCGGGCCCTGTCGGGCCCTGTCGGGCTCTGTCGGGCTCTGTCGGGCTCTACTGGGCTCTGTCGGGCTCTACTGGGCTCTACTAGGCCCTGTCGGGCCCTGTCGGGCTCTGTCGGGCCCTGTCGGGCCCTGTCGGGCTCTGTCGGGCTCTGTCGGGCCCTGTCGGGCCCTGTCGGGCCCTGTCGGGCCCTGTCGGGCTCTACTGGGCTCTGTCGGGCTCTGTCGGGCCCTGTCGGGCTCTGTCGGGCTCTGTCGGGCTCTGTCGGGCTCTACTGGGCTCTGTCGGGCTCTACTGGGCTCTACTAGGCCCTGTCGGGCTCTGTCGGGCCCTGTCGGGCCCTGTCGGGCTCTGTCGGGCTCTGTCGGGCTCTGTCGGGCCCTGTCGGGCCCTGTCGGGCTCTGTCGAGCTCTACTGGGCTCTGTCGGGCCCTGTCGGGCTCTGTCGGGCTCTGTCGGGCTCTACTGGGCCCTGTCGGGCTCTGTCGGGCTCTGTCGGGCTCTGTCGGGCCCTGTCGGGCTCTGTCGGGCTCTGTCGGGCCCTGTCGGGCTCTGTCGGGCTCTGTCGGGCTCTGTCGGGCTCTGTCGGGCTCTACTGGGCCCTGTCGGGCTCTGTCGGGCCCTGTCGGGCTCTGTCGGGCTCTGTCGGGCTCTGTCGGGCTCTGTCGGGCTCTACTGGGCTCTACTGTTCCCTGTCGGGCTCTGTCGGGCCCTGTCGGGTTCTGTCGGGCCCTGTCGGGCCCTGTCGGGCCCTGTCGGGCTCTACTGGGCCCTGTCGGGCTCTACTGGGCCCTGTCGGGCTCTGTCGGGCCCTGTCGGGCCCTGTCGGGCTCTGTCGGGCTCTGTCGGGCTCTACTGGGCTCTACTGTTCCCTGTCGGGCCCTGTCGGGCCCTGTCGGGCTCTGTCGGGCCCTGTCGGGCCCTGTCGGGCTCTACTGGGCTCTGTCAGGCTCTGTCGGGCTCTGTCGGGCTCTGTCGGGCCCTGTCGGGCCCTGTCGGGCTCTGTCGGGCCCTGTCGGGCTCTGTCGGGCTCTTTCGGGCTCTGTCGGGCTCTACTGGTCTCTGTCGGGCTCTGTCGGGCCCTGTCGGGCCCTGTCGGGCTCTGTCGGGCCCTGTCGGGCCCTGTCGGGCTCTGTCGGGCTCTGTCGGGCTCTACTGGGCTCTACTGTTCCCTGTCGGGCCCTGTCGGGCTCTGTCGGGCTCTGTCGGGCTCTGTCGAGCTCTGTCGGGCTCTACTGGGCTCTGTCAGGCTCTGTCGGGCTCTGTCGGGCTCTGTCGGGCCCTGTCGGGCCCTGTCGGGCTCTGTCGGGCCCTGTCGGGCTCTGTCGGGCTCTTTCGGGCTCTGTCGGGCTCTACTGGTCTCTGTCGGGCTCTGTCGGGCCCTGTCGGGCCCTGTCGGGCCCTGTCGGGCTCTGTCGGGCTCTGTCGGGTCCTGTCGGGCTCTGTCGGGCTCTGTCGGGCTCTACTGGGCCCTGTCGGGCTCTGTCGGGCTCTGTCGGGCCCTGTCGGCCTCTGTCGAGCTCTACTGGGCCCTGTCGGGCCCTGTCGGGCTCTGTCGGGCTCTGTCGGGCTCTGTCGGGCTCTACTGGGCCCTGTCGGGCTCTGTCGGGCTCTGTCGGGCCCTGTCGGGCCCTGTCGGGCTCTGTCGGGCTCTGTCGGGCTCTGTCGGGCTCTAATGGGCTCTACTGTTCCCTGTCGGGCCCTGTCAGGCTCTGTCGGGCTCTGTCGGGCTCTGTCGGGCTCTGTCGGGTCCTGTCGGGCTCTGTCGGGCTCTGTCGGGCTCTACTGGGCCCTGTCGGGCTCTGTCGGGCTCTGTCGGGCCCTGTCGGGCTCTGTCGGGCTCTTTCGGGCTCTGTCGGGCTCTACTGGTCTCTGTCGGGCTCTGTCGGGCCCTGTCGGGCCCTGTCGGGCTCTGTCGGGCTCTGTCGGGCTCTGTCGGGTCCTGTCGGGCTCTGTCGGGCTCTGTCGGGCTCTACTGGGCCCTGTCGGGCTCTGTCGGGCTCTGTCGGGCCCTGTCGGGCTCTGTCGAGCTCTACTGGGCTCTGTCGGGCCCTGTCGGGCCCTGTCGGGCTCTGTCGGGCTCTGTCGGGCTCTACTGGGCCCTGTCGGGCTCTGTCGGGCCCTGTCGGGCCCTGTCGGGCCCTGTCGGGCTCTGTCGGGCCCTGTCGGGCCCTGTCGGGCTCTGTCGGGCCCTGTCGGGCTCTGTCGGGCTCTGTCGGGCTCTGTCGGGCTCTACTGGGCCCTGTCGGGCTCTGTCGGGCCCTGTCGGGCTCTGTCGGGCTCTGTCGGGCTCTGTCGGGCTCTGTCGGGCTCTACTGGGCTCTACTGTTCCCTGTCGGGCCCTGTCGGGTTCTGTCGGGCCCTGTCGGGCCCTGTCGGGCCCTGTCGGGCCCTGTCGGGCCCTGTCGGGCTCTGTCGGGCTCTACTGGGCCCTGTCGGGCTCTGTCGGGCCCTGTCGGGCTCTGTCGGGCTCTGTCGGGCTCTGTCGGGCTCTACTGGGCTCTACTGTTCCCTGTCGGGCCCTGTCGGGCCCTGTCGGGCCCTGTCGGGCTCTGTCGGGCTCTGTCGGGCTCTGTCGAGCTCTGTCGGGCTCTACTGGGCTCTGTCAGGCTCTGTCGGGCTCTGTCGGGCTCTGTCGGGCTCTGTCGGGCTCTGTCGGGCCCTGTCGGGCTCTGTCGGGCCCTGTCGGGCTCTGTCGGGCTCTTTCGGGCTCTGTCGGGCTCTACTGGTCTCTGTCGGGCCCTGTCGGGCCCTGTCGGGCCCTGTCGGGCCCTGTCGGGCTCTGTCGGGCTCTGTCGGGTCCTGTCGGGTCCTGTCGGGCTCTGTCGGGCTCTGTCGGGCTCTACTGGGCCCTGTCGGGCTCTGTCGGGCTCTGTCGGGCCCTGTCGGGCTCTGTCGAGCTCTACTGGGCTCTGTCGGGCCCTGTCGGGCTCTGTCGGGCTCTGTCGGGCTCTGTCGGGCTCTACTGGGCTCTGTCGGGCTCTGTCGGGCTCTGTCGGGCCCTGTCGGGCCCTGTCGGGCTCTGTCGGGCTCTGTCGGGCCCTGTCGGGCTTTGTCGGGCTCTGTCGGGCTCTACTGGGCCCTGTCGGGCTCTACTGGGCCCTGTCGGGCTCTGTCGGGCTCTGTCGGGCTCTGTCGGGCTCTGTCGGGCTCTACTGGGCTCTACTGTTCCCTGTCGGGCCCTGTCGGGCCCTGTCGGGCCCTGTCGGGCCCTGTCGGGCTCTGTCGGGCTCTGTCGGGCTCTGTCGGGCTCTAGTGGGCTCTGTCGGGCTCTGTCGGGTTCTGTCGGGCCCTGTCGGGCCCTGTCGGGCTCTGTCGGGCTCTCTCGGGCTCTCTCGGGCTCTGTCGGGCTCTGTCGGGCTCTACTGGGCCCTGTCGGGCCCTGTCGGGCCCTGTCGGGCTCTGTCGGGCTCTGTCGGGCTCTGTCGGGCTCTGTCGGGCTCTACTGGGCTCTGTCGGGCTCTGTCGGGCCCTGTCGGGCCCTGTCGGGCTCTGTCGGGCTCTGTCGGGCTCTGTCGGGCTCTACTGGGCTCTGTCGGGCTCTACTGGGCTCTACTAGGCCCTGTCGGGCTCTGTCGGGCTCTGTCGGACTCTGTCGGGCTCTGTCGGGCTCTGTCGGGCTCTACTGGGCTCTGTCGGGCTCTGTCGGGCTCTGTCGGGCCCTGTAGGGCCCTGTCGGGCTCTGTCGGGCTCTGTCGGGCTCTACTGCGCCCTGTCGGGCCCTACTGCGCCCTGTCGGGCCCTGTCGGGCTCTGTCGGGCTCTGTCGGGCTCTACTGGGCTCTGTCGGGCCCTGTCGGGCCCTGTCGGGCTCTGTCGGGCTCTGTCGGGCTCTGTGGGGCTCTACTGGGCTCTGTCGGGCTCTGTCGGGCTCTGTCGGGCTCTGTCGGGCCCTGTCGGGCTCTGTCAGGCTCTGTCGGGCCCTGTCGGGCTCTGTCGGGCTCTGTCGGGCCCTGTCGGGCCCTGTCGGGCCCTGTCGGGCCCTGTCGGGCTCTGTCTGGCTCTGTCGGGCCCTGTCGGGCTCTGTCGGGTTCTACTGGGCCCTGTCGGGCCCTGTCGGGCTCTGTCGAGCTCTACTGGGCTCTGTCGGGCCCTGTCGGGCCCTGTCGGGCCCTGTCGGGCTCTGTCGGGCTCTGTCGGGCTCTGTCGGGCTCTGTCGGGCCCTGTCGGGCCCTGTCGGGCTCTGTCGGGCCCTGTCGGGCCCTGTCGGGCTCTGTCTGGCTCTGTCGGGCCCTGTCGGGCTCTGTCGGGTTCTACTGGGCCCTGTCGGGCCCTGTCGGGCTCTGTCGGGCTCTGTCGGGCTCTACTGGTCTCTGTCGGGCCCTGTCGGGCCCTGTCGGGCCCTGTCGGGCTCTGTCGGGCTCTGTCGGACCCTGTCGGGCCCTGTCGGGCTCGGTCGGGCTCTGTCGGGCTCTACTGGGCCCTGTCGGGCCCTGTTGGGCTCTGACGGGCCCTGTCGGGCCCTGTCGGGCTCTGTCGGGCTCTGTCGGGCTCTGTCGGGCTCTACTGGGCTCTGTCGGGCTCTGTCGGGCCCTGTCGGGCCCTGTCGGGCCCTGTCGGGCCCTGTCGGGCCCTGTCGGGCTCTGTCGGGCCCTGTCGGGCCCTGTCGGGCCCTGTCGGGCTCTGTCGGGCTCTGTCGGGCTCTGTCGGGCTCTACTGGGCTCTACTGTTCCCTGTCAGGCCCTGTCGGGCTCTGAAAAGGCTCTGTCGGGCCCTGTCGGGCCCTGTCGGGCTCTGTCGGGCTCTGTCGGGCCCTGTCGGGCCCTGTCGGGCTCTGTCGGGTTCTACTGGGCCCTGTCGGGCCCTGTCGGGCCCTGTCGGGCTCTGTCGGGCTCTGTCGAGCTCTACTGGGCTCTGTCGGGCCCTGTCGGGCCCTGTCGGGCTCTGTCGGGCTCTGTCGGGCTCTGGCGGGCTCTGTCGGGCCCTGTCGGGCCCTGTCGGGCTCTGTCGGGCTCTGTCGGGCTCTGTCGGGCTCTACTGGGCCCTGTCGGGCTCTGTTTGGATCTGTCGGGCCCTGTCGGGCTCTATCGGGCCCTGTCGGGCTCTGTCGGGCTCTGTCGGGCTCTACTGGGCTCTACTGTTCCCTGTCGGGCCCTGTCGGGCTCTGTCGGGCTCTGTCGGGCTCTGTCGGGCTCTACTGGGCCCTGTCGGGCTCTGTCGGGCTCTGTCGGGCCCTATCGGGCCCTGTCGGGCTCTGTCGGGCTCTGTCGGGCTCTGTCGGGCTCTGTCGGGCTCTACTGGGCCCTGTCGGGCTCTGTCGGGCCCTGTCGGGCTCTGTCGGGCTCTGTCGGGCTCTGTCGGGCTCTACTGGGCTCTACTGTTCCCTGTCGGGCCCTGTCGGGCCCTGTCGGGCTCTGTCGGGCCCTGTCGGGCCCTGTCGGGCTCTGTCGGGCCCTGTCGGGCTCTGTCGGGCTCTACTGGGCCCTGTCGGGCTCTGTCGGGCTCTGTCGGGCCCTGTCGGGCTCTGTCGGGCTCTGTCGGGCTCTGTCGGGCTCTACTGGGCTCTACTGTTCCCTGTCGGGCCCTGTCGGGCCCTGTCGGGCTCTGTCGGGCCCTGTCGGGCCCTGTCGGGCTCTGTCGGGCTCTGTCGGGCTCTGTCGAGCTCTGTCGGGCTCTGTCAGGCTCTGTCGGGCTCTGTCGGGCTCTGTCGGGCTCTACTGGGCTCTGTCGGGCCCTGTCGGGCCCTGTCGGGCTCTGTCGGGCTCTTTCGGGCTCTGTCGGGCTCTACTGGTCTCTGTCGGGCCCTGTCGGGCCCTGTCGGGCCCTGTCGGGCTCTGTCGGGCTCTGTCGGGTCCTGTCGGGCTCTGTCGGGCTCTGTCGGGCTCTACTGGGCCCTGTCGGGCTCTGTCGGGCTCTGTCGGGCCCTGTCGGGCTCTGTCGAGCTCTACTGGGCCCTGTCGGGCCCTGTCGGGCCCTGTCGGGCTCTGTCGGGCTCTGTCGGGCTCTACTGGGCCCTGTCGGGCTCTGTCGGGCTCTGTCGGGCTCTGTCGGGCTCTGTCGGGCCCTGTCGGGCCCTGTCGGGCTTTGTTGGGCTCTGTCGGGCTCTGTCGGGCTCTGTCGGGCTCTACTGGGCCCTGTCGGGCTCTGTCGGGCCCTGTCGGGCTCTGTCGGGCTCTGTCGGGCTCTGTCGGGCTCTGTCGGGCTCTACTGGGCTCTACTGTTCCCTGTCGGGCCCTGTCGGGCTCTGTCGGGCTCTGTCGGGCCCTGTCGGGCCCTGTCGGGCCCTGTCGGGCTCTGTCGGGCCCTGTCGGGCCCTGTCGGGCCCTGTCGGGCCCTGTCGGGCTCTGTCGGGCCCTGTCGGGCTCTGTCGGGCTCTGTCGGGCTCTGTCGGGCTCTACTGGGCCCTGTCGGGCTCTGTTTGGATCTATCGGGCCCTGTCGGGCTCTATCGGGCCCTGTCGGGCTCTGTCGGGCTCTGTCGGGCTCTGTCGGGCTCTACTGGGCTCTACTGTTCCCTGTCGGGCCCTGTCAGGCTCTGTCGGGCTCTGTCGGGCTCTGTCGGGCTCTACTGGGCTCTGTCGGGCTCTGTCGGGCCCTGTCGGGCCCTGTCGGGTTCTGTCGGGTTCTGTCGGGCTCTGTCGGGCCCTGTCGGGCTCTGTCGGGCCCTGTCGGGCTCTGTCGGGCTCTGTCGGGCTCTACTGGGCTCTGTCGGGCCCTGTCGGGCCCTGTCGGGCCCTGTCGGGCCCTGTCGGGCTCTGTCGGGCTCTGTCGGGCTCTACTGGGCTCTGTCGGGCTCTACTGGGCTCTACTAGGCCCTGTCGGGCCCTGTCGGGCCCTGTCGGGCTCTGTCGGGCCCTGTCGGGCTCTGTCGGGCTCTGTCGGGCTCTGTCGGGCCCTGTCGGGCCCTGTCGGGCCCTGTCGGGCCCTGTCGGGCTCTACTGGGCTCTGTCGGGCTCTGTCGGGCCCTGTCGGGCTCTGTCGGGCTCTGTCGGGCTCTGTCGGGCTCTACTGGGCTCTGTCGGGCTCTACTGGGCTCTACTAGGCCCTGTCGGGCTCTGTCGGGCCCTGTCGGGCCCTGTCGGGCTCTGTCGGGCTCTGTCGGGCCCTGTCGGGCCCTGTCGGGCTCTGTCGAGCTCTACTGGGCTCTGTCGGGCCCTGTCGGGCTCTGTCGGGCTCTGTCGGGCTCTACTGGGCCCTGTCGGGCTCTGTCGGGCTCTGTCGGGCTCTGTCGGGCCCTGTCGGGCTCTGTCGGGCTCTGTCGGGCCCTGTCGGGCTCTGTCGGGCTCTGTCGGGCTCTGTCGGGCTCTGTCGGGCTCTACTGGGCCCTGTCGGGCTCTGTCGGGCCCTGTCGGGCTCTGTCGGGCTCTGTCGGGCTCTGTCGGGCTCTGTCGGGCTCTACTGGGCTCTACTGTTCCCTGTCGGGCTCTGTCGGGCCCTGTCGGGTTCTGTCGGGCCCTGTCGGGCCCTGTCGGGCCCTGTCGGGCTCTACTGGGCCCTGTCGGGCTCTACTGGGCCCTGTCGGGCTCTGTCGGGCCCTGTCGGGCCCTGTCGGGCTCTGTCGGGCTCTGTCGGGCTCTACTGGGCTCTACTGTTCCCTGTCGGGCCCTGTCGGGCCCTGTCGGGCTCTGTCGGGCCCTGTCGGGCCCTGTCGGGCTCTACTGGGCTCTGTCAGGCTCTGTCGGGCTCTGTCGGGCTCTGTCGGGCCCTGTCGGGCCCTGTCGGGCTCTGTCGGGCCCTGTCGGGCTCTGTCGGGCTCTTTCGGGCTCTGTCGGGCTCTACTGGTCTCTGTCGGGCTCTGTCGGGCCCTGTCGGGCCCTGTCGGGCTCTGTCGGGCCCTGTCGGGCCCTGTCGGGCTCTGTCGGGCTCTGTCGGGCTCTACTGGGCTCTACTGTTCCCTGTCGGGCCCTGTCGGGCTCTGTCGGGCTCTGTCGGGCTCTGTCGAGCTCTGTCGGGCTCTACTGGGCTCTGTCAGGCTCTGTCGGGCTCTGTCGGGCTCTGTCGGGCCCTGTCGGGCCCTGTCGGGCTCTGTCGGGCCCTGTCGGGCTCTGTCGGGCTCTTTCGGGCTCTGTCGGGCTCTACTGGTCTCTGTCGGGCTCTGTCGGGCTCTGTCGGGCCCTGTCGGGCCCTGTCGGGCTCTGTCGGGCTCTGTCGGGTCCTGTCGGGCTCTGTCGGGCTCTGTCGGGCTCTACTGGGCCCTGTCGGGCTCTGTCGGGCTCTGTCGGGCCCTGTCGGCCTCTGTCGAGCTCTACTGGGCCCTGTCGGGCCCTGTCGGGCTCTGTCGGGCTCTGTCGGGCTCTGTCGGGCTCTACTGGGCCCTGTCGGGCTCTGTCGGGCTCTGTCGGGCCCTGTCGGGCCCTGTCGGGCTCTGTCGGGCTCTGTCGGGCTCTGTCGGGCTCTAATGGGCTCTACTGTTCCCTGTCGGGCCCTGTCAGGCTCTGTCGGGCTCTGTCGGGCTCTGTCGGGCTCTGTCGGGTCCTGTCGGGCTCTGTCGGGCTCTGTCGGGCTCTACTGGGCCCTGTCGGGCTCTGTCGGGCTCTGTCGGGCCCTGTCGGGCTCTGTCGGGCTCTTTCGGGCTCTGTCGGGCTCTACTGGTCTCTGTCGGGCTCTGTCGGGCCCTGTCGGGCCCTGTCGGGCTCTGTCGGGCTCTGTCGGGCTCTGTCGGGTCCTGTCGGGCTCTGTCGGGCTCTGTCGGGCTCTACTGGGCCCTGTCGGGCTCTGTCGGGCTCTGTCGGGCCCTGTCGGGCTCTGTCGAGCTCTACTGGGCTCTGTCGGGCCCTGTCGGGCCCTGTCGGGCTCTGTCGGGCTCTGTCGGGCTCTACTGGGCCCTGTCGGGCTCTGTCGGGCTCTGTCGGGCCCTGTCGGGCCCTGTCGGGCCCTGTCGGGCCCTGTCGGGCCCTGTCGGGCCCTGTCGGGCCCTGTCGGGCTCTGTCGGGCCCTGTCGGGCTCTGTCGGGCTCTGTCGGGCTCTGTCGGGCTCTACTGGGCCCTGTCGGGCCCTGTCGGGCCCTGTCGGGCTCTGTCGGGCTCTGTCGGGCTCTGTCGGGCTCTACTGGGCTCTACTGTTCCCTGTCGGGCTCTGTCGGGCCCTGTCGGGTTCTGTCGGGCCCTGTCGGGCCCTGTCGGGCCCTGTCGGGCCCTGTCGGGCTCTGTCGGGCTCTACTGGGCCCTGTCGGGCTCTGTCGGGCCCTGTCGGGCTCTGTCGGGCTCTGTCGGGCTCTGTCGGGCTCTACTGGGCTCTACTGTTCCCTGTCGGGCCCTGTCGGGCCCTGTCGGGCCCTGTCGGGCTCTGTCGGGCTCTGTCGGGCTCTGTCGAGCTCTGTCGGGCTCTACTGGGCTCTGTCAGGCTCTGTCGGGCTCTGTCGGGCTCTGTCGGGCTCTGTCGGGCTCTGTCGGGCCCTGTCGGGCTCTGTCGGGCCCTGTCGGGCTCTGTCGGGCTCTTTCGGGCTCTGTCGGGCTCTACTGGTCTCTGTCGGGCCCTGTCGGGCCCTGTCGGGCCCTGTCGGGCCCTGTCGGGCTCTGTCGGGCTCTGTCGGGTCCTGTCGGGTCCTGTCGGGCTCTGTCGGGCTCTGTCGGGCTCTACTGGGCCCTGTCGGGCTCTGTCGGGCTCTGTCGGGCCCTGTCGGGCTCTGTCGAGCTCTACTGGGCTCTGTCGGGCCCTGTCGGGCTCTGTCGGGCTCTGTCGGGCTCTGTCGGGCTCTACTGGGCTCTGTCGGGCTCTGTCGGGCTCTGTCGGGCCCTGTCGGGCCCTGTCGGGCTCTGTCGGGCTCTGTCGGGCCCTGTCGGGCTTTGTCGGGCTCTGTCGGGCTCTACTGGGCCCTGTCGGGCTCTACTGGGCCCTGTCGGGCTCTGTCGGGCTCTGTCGGGCTCTGTCGGGCTCTGTCGGGCTCTACTGGGCTCTACTGTTCCCTGTCGGGCCCTGTCGGGCCCTGTCGGGCCCTGTCGGGCCCTGTCGGGCTCTGTCGGGCTCTGTCGGGCTCTGTCGGGCTCTAGTGGGCTCTGTCGGGCTCTGTCGGGTTCTGTCGGGCCCTGTCGGGCCCTGTCGGGCCCTGTCGGGCCCTGTCGGGCTCTGTCGGGCTCTCTCGGGCTCTCTCGGGCTCTCTCGGGCTCTGTCGGGCTCTGTCGGGCTCTACTGGGCCCTGTCGGGCCCTGTCGGGCCCTGTCGGGCTCTGTCGGGCTCTGTCGGGCTCTGTCGGGCTCTGTCGGGCTCTACTGGGCTCTGTCGGGCTCTGTCGGGCCCTGTCGGGCCCTGTCGGGCTCTGTCGGGCTCTGTCGGGCTCTGTCGGGCTCTACTGGGCTCTGTCGGGCTCTACTGGGCTCTACTAGGCCCTGTCGGGCTCTGTCGGGCTCTGTCGGACTCTGTCGGGCTCTGTCGGGCTCTGTCGGGCTCTACTGGGCTCTGTCGGGCTCTGTCGGGCTCTGTCGGGCCCTGTAGGGCCCTGTCGGGCTCTGTCGGGCTCTGTCGGGCTCTACTGCGCCCTGTCGGGCCCTACTGCGCCCTGTCGGGCCCTGTCGGGCTCTGTCGGGCTCTGTCGGGCTCTACTGGGCCCTGTCGGGCCCTGTCGGGCCCTGTCGGGCTCTGTCGGGCTCTGTCGGGCTCTGTGGGGCTCTACTGGGGCTCTGTCCCGGGGCTCTGTCGGGCTCTGTCGGGCCCTGTCGCTGTCGGGCTCTGTCGGGCTCTGTCGGGCTCTGTCGGGCTCTGTCGGGCTCTGTCGGGCCCTGTCGGGCCCTGTCGGGCCCTGTCGGGCTCTGTCTGGCTCTGTCGGGCCCTGTCGGGCTCTGTCGGGTTCTACTGGGCCCTGTCGGGCCCTGTCGGGCTCTGTCGAGCTCTACTGGGCCCTGTCGGGCCCTGTCGGGCCCTGTCGGGCCTGTCGGGCTCTGTCGGGCTCTGTCGGGCTCTGTCGGGCTCTGTCGGGCCCTGTCGGGCCCTGTCGGGCTCTGTCGGGCCCTGTCGGGCCCTGTCGGGCTCTGTCTGGCTCTGTCGGGCCCTGTCGGGCTCTGTCGGGTTCTACTGGGCCCTGTCGGGCCCTGTCGGGCTCTGTCGGGCTCTGTCGGGCTCTACTGGTCTCTGTCGGGCCCTGTCGGGCCCTGTCGGGCCCTGTCGGGCTCTGTCGGGCTCTGTCGGACCCTGTCGGGCCCTGTCGGCTCGGTCGGGCTCTGTCGGGCTCTACTGGGCCCTGTCGGGCCCTGTTGGGCTCTGACGGGCCCTGTCGGGCCCTGTCGGGCTCTGTCGGGCTCTGTCGGGCTCTGTCGGGCTCTACTGGGCTCTGTCGGGCTCTGTCGGGCCCTGTCGGGCCCTGTCGGGCCCTGTCGGGCCCTGTCGGGCCCTGTCGGGCTCTGTCGGGCCCTGTCGGGCCCTGTCGGGTCCTGTCGGGCTCTGTCGGGCTCTGTCGGGCTCTGTCGGGCTCTACTGGGCTCTACTGTTCCCTGTCAGGCCCTGTCGGGCTCTGAAAAGGCTCTGTCGGGCCCTGTCGGGCCCTGTCGGGCTCTGTCGGGCTCTGTCGGGCCCTGTCGGGCCCTGTCGGGCTCTCTCGGGTTCTACTGGGCCCTGTCGGGCCCTGTCGGGCCCTGTCGGGCTCTGTCGGGCTCTGTCGAGCTCTACTGGGCTCTGTCGGGCCCTGTCGGGCCCTGTCGGGCTCTGTCGGGCTCTGTCGGGCTCTGGCGGGCTCTGTCGGGCCCTGTCGGGCCCTGTCGGGCTCTGTCGGGCTCTGTCGGGCTCTGTCGGGCTCTACTGGGCCCTGTCGGGCTCTGTTTGGATCTGTCGGGCCCTGTCGGGCTCTATCGGGCCCTGTCGGGCTCTGTCGGGCTCTGTCGGGCTCTACTGGGCTCTACTGTTCCCTGTCGGGCCCTGTCGGGCTCTGTCGGGCTCTGTCGGGCTCTGTCGGGCTCTACTGGGCCCTGTCGGGCTCTGTCGGGCTCTGTCGGGCCCTATCGGGCCCTGTCGGGCTCTGTCGGGCTCTGTCGGGCTCTGTCGGACTCTGTCGGGCTCTACTGGGCCCTGTCGGGCTCTGTCGGGCCCTGTCGGGCTCTGTCGGGCTCTGTCGGGCTCTGTCGGGCTCTACTGGGCTCTACTGTTCCCTGTCGGGCCCTGTCGGGCCCTGTCGGGCTCTGTCGGGCCCTGTCGGGCCCTGTCGGGCTCTGTCGGGCCCTGTCGGGCTCTGTCGGGCTCTACTGGGCCCTGTCGGGCTCTGTCGGGCTCTGTCGGGCCCTGTCGGGCTCTGTCGGGCTCTGTCGGGCTCTGTCGGGCTCTACTGGGCTCTACTGTTCCCTGTCGGGCCCTGTCGGGCCCTGTCGGGCTCTGTCGGGCCCTGTCGGGCCCTGTCGGGCTCTGTCGGGCTCTGTCGGGCTCTGTCGAGCTCTGTCGGGCTCTGTCAGGCTCTGTCGGGCTCTGTCGGGCTCTGTCGGGCTCTACTGGGCTCTGTCGGGCCCTGTCGGGCCCTGTCGGGCTCTGTCGGGCTCTTTCGGGCTCTGTCGGGCTCTACTGGTCTCTGTCGGGCCCTGTCGGGCCCTGTCGGGCCCTGTCGGGCTCTGTCGGGCTCTGTCGGGTCCTGTCGGGCTCTGTCGGGCTCTGTCGGGCTCTACTGGGCCCTGTCGGGCTCTGTCGGGCTCTGTCGGGCCCTGTCGGGCTCTGTCGAGCTCTACTGGGCCCTGTCGGGCCCTGTCGGGCCCTGTCGGGCTCTGTCGGGCTCTGTCGGGCTCTACTGGGCCCTGTCGGGCTCTGTCGGGCTCTGTCGGGCTCTGTCGGGCTCTGTCGGGCCCTGTCGGGCTCTGTCGGGCCCTGTCGGGCCCTGTCGGGCTTTGTTGGGCTCTGTCGGGCTCTGTCGGGCTCTGTCGGGCTCTACTGGGCCCTGTCGGGCTCTGTCGGGCCCTGTCGGGCTCTGTCGGGCTCTGTCGGGCTCTGTCGGGCTCTACTGGGCTCTACTGTTCCCTGTCGGGCCCTGTCGGGCTCTGTCGGGCTCTGTCGGGCCCTGTCGGGCCCTGTCGGGCCCTGTCGGGCTCTGTCGGGCCCTGTCGGGCCCTGTCGGGCCCTGTCGGGCCCTGTCGGGCTCTGTCGGGCTCTGTCGGGCTCTGTCGGGCTCTTATGGGCTCTACTGTTCCCTGTCGGGCCCTGTCAGGCTCTGTCGGGCTCTGTCGGGCTCTGTCGGGCTCTGTCGGGTCCTGTCGGGCTCTGTCGGGCTCTGTCGGGCTCTACTGGGCCCTGTCGGGCTCTGTCGGGCCCTGTCGGGCTCTGTCGGGCTCTTTCGGGCTCTGTCGGGCTCTACTGGTCTCTGTCGGGCCCTGTCGGGCCCTGTCGGGCCCTGTCGGGCCCTGTCGGGCCCTGTCGGGCTCTGTCGGGCTCTGTCGGGTCCTGTCGGGCTCTGTCGGGCTCTGTCGGGCTCTACTGGGCCCTGTCGGGCTCTGTCGGGCTCTGTCGGGCCCTGTCGGGCTCTGTCGAGCTCTACTGGGCTCTGTCGGGCCCTGTCGGGCTCTGTCGGGCTCTGTCGGGCTCTACTGGGCCCTGTCGGGCTCTGTCGGGCTCTGTCGGGCCCTGTCGGGCCCTGTCGGGCTCTGTCGGGCCCTGTCGGGCTCTGTCGGGCTCTGTCGGGCTCTGTCGGGCTCTACTGGGCCCTGTCGGGCTCTGTCGGGCCCTGTCGGGCTCTGTCGGGCTCTGTCGGGCTCTGTCGGGCTCTACTGGGCTCTACTGTTCCCTGTCGGGCTCTGTCGGGCCCTGTCGGGTTCTGTCGGGCCCTGTCGGGCCCTGTCGGGCCCTGTCGGGCCCTGTCGGGCTCTGTCGGGCTCTACTGGGCCCTGTCGGGCCCTGTCGGGCCCTGTCGGGCTCTGTCGGGCTCTGTCGGGCTCTGTCGGGCTCTGTCGGGCTCTACTGGGCTCTACTGTTCCCTGTCGGGCCCTGTCGGGCCCTGTCGGGCTCTGTCGGGCTCTGTCGGGCTCTGTCGGGCTCTGTCGAGCTCTGTCGGGCTCTACTGGGCTCTGTCGGGCTCTGTCGGGCTCTGTCGGGCTCTGTCGGGCCCTGTCGGGCTCTGTCGGGCCCTGTCGGGCTCTGTCGGGCCCTGTCGGGCTCTGTCGGGCTCTTTCGGGCTCTGTCGGGCTCTACTGGTCTCTGTCGGGCCCTGTCGGGCCCTGTCGGGCCCTGTCGGGCTCTGTCGGGCTCTGTCGGGCTCTGTCGGGTCCTGTCGGGTCCTGTCGGGCTCTGTCGGGCTCTGTCGGGCTCTACTGGGCCCTGTCGGGCTCTGTCGGGCCCTGTCGGGCTCTGTCGGGCTCTGTCGGGCTCTGTCGGGCCCTGTCGGGCCCTGTCGAGCCCTGTCGGGCTCTGTCGGGCTCTGTCGGGCTCTACTGGGCTCTGTCGGGCCCTGTCGGGCTCTGTCGGGCTCTGTCGGGCTCTGTCGGGCTCTACTGGGCTCTGTCGGGCTCTGTCGGGCTCTGTCGGGCTCTGTCGGGCCCTGTCGGGCTCTGTCGGGCTCTGTCGGGCCCTGTCGGGCTTTGTCGGGCTCTGTCGGGCTCTACTGGGCCCTGTCGGGCTCTACTGGGCCCTGTCGGGCTCTGTCGGGCTCTGTCGGGCTCTGTCGGGCTCTGTCGGGCTCTGTCGGGCTCTACTGGGCTCTACTGTTCCCTGTCGGGCCCTGTCGGGCTCTGTCGGGCCCTGTCGGGCCCTGTCGGGCTCTGTCGGGCTCTGTCGGGCTCTGTCGGGCTCTAGTGGGCTCTGTCGGGCTCTGTCGGGCCCTGTCGGGCCCTGTCGGGCTCTGTCGGGCTCTCTCGGGCTCTGTCGGGCTCTGTCGGGCTCTGTCGGGCTCTACTGGGCCCTGTCGGGCCCTGTCGGGCTCTGTCGGGCCCTGTCGGGCTCTGTCGGGCTCTGTCGGGCTCTGTCGGGCTCTGTCGGGCTCTGTCGGGCTCTACTGGGCTCTGTCGGGCTCTGTCGGGCTCTGTCGGGCTCTGTCGGGCTCTACTGGGCTCTGTCGGGCTCTACTGGGCTCTACTAGGCCCTGTCGGGCTCTGTCGGGCTCTGTCGGGCTCTGTCGGGCTCTGTCGGGCTCTGTCGGGCTCTGTCGGGCTCTGTCGGGCCCTGTAGGGCCCTGTCGGGCTCTGTCGGGCTCTGTCGGGCTCTACTGCGCCCTGTCGGGCCCTACTGCGCCCTGTCGGGCCCTGTCGGGCTCTGTCGGGCTCTGTCGGGCTCTACTGGGCTCTGTCGGGCCCTGTCGGGCCCTGTCGGGCTCTGTCGGGCTCTGTCGGGCTCTGTGGGGCTCTACTGGGCCCTGTCGGGCTCTGTCGGGCTCTGTCGGGCCCTGTCGGGCTCTGTCGGGCTCTGTCGGGCCCTGTCGGGCCCTGTCGGGCCCTGTCGGGCCCTGTCGGGCCCTGTCGGGCCCTGTCGGGCCCTGTCGGGCTCTGTCTGGCCCTGTCGGGCCCTGTCGGGCTCTGTCGGGTTCTACTGGGCCCTGTCGGGCCCTGTCGGGCTCTGTCGAGCTCTACTGGGCTCTGTCGGGCCCTGTCGGGCCCTGTCGGGCCCTGTCGGGCCCTGTCGGGCTCTGGCGGGCTCTGTCGGGCTCTGGCGGGCCCTGTCGGGCCCTGTCGGGCCCTGTCGGGCTCTGTCGGGCCCTGTCGGGCTCTGTCGGGCTCTGTCGGGCTCTGTCGGGCTCTACTGGGCCCTGTCGGGCTCTGTTTGGATCTATCGGGCCCTGTCGGGCTCTATCGGGCCCTGTCGGGCTCTGTCGGGCTCTGTCGGGCTCTGTCGGGCTCTACTGGGCTCTACTGTTCCCTGTCGGGCCCTGTCAGGCTCTGTCGGGCTCTGTCGGGCTCTGTCGGGCTCTACTGGGCTCTGTCGGGCTCTGTCGGGCCCTGTCGGGCCCTGTCGGGTTCTGTCGGGTTCTGTCGGGCTCTGTCGGGCCCTGTCGGGCTCTGTCGGGCCCTGTCGGGCCCTGTCGGGCTCTGTCGGGCTCTACTGGGCTCTGTCGGGCCCTGTCGGGCCCTGTCGGGCCCTGTCGGGCCCTGTCGGGCTCTGTCGGGCTCTGTCGGGCTCTACTGGGCTCTGTCGGGCTCTACTGGGCTCTACTAGGCCCTGTCGGGCCCTGTCGGGCCCTGTCGGGCTCTGTCGGGCCCTGTCGGGCCCTGTCGGGCTCTGTCGGGCTCTGTCGGGCCCTGTCGGGCCCTGTCGGGCCCTGTCGGGCCCTGTCGGGCTCTACTGGGCTCTGTCGGGCTCTGTCGGGCCCTGTCGGGCTCTGTCGGGCTCTGTCGGGCTCTGTCGGGCTCTACTGGGCTCTGTCGGGCTCTACTGGGCTCTACTAGGCCCTGTCGGGCTCTGTCGGGCCCTGTCGGGCCCTGTCGGGCCCTGTCGGGCTCTGTCGGGCTCTGTCGGGCTCTGTCGGGCCCTGTCGGGCCCTGTCGGGCTCTGTCGAGCTCTACTGGGCTCTGTCGGGCCCTGTCGGGCTCTGTCGGGCTCTGTCGGGCTCTACTGGGCCCTGTCGGGCTCTGTCGGGCTCTGTCGGGCTCTGTCGGGCCCTGTCGGGCTCTGTCGGGCTCTGTCGGGCCCTGTCGGGCTCTGTCGGGCTCTGTCGGGCTCTGTCGGGCTCTGTCGGGCTCTGTCGGGCTCTACTGGGCCCTGTCGGGCTCTGTCGGGCCCTGTCGGGCTCTGTCGGGCTCTGTCGGGCTCTGTCGGGCTCTGTCGGGCTCTACTGGGCTCTACTGTTCCCTGTCGGGCTCTGTCGGGCCCTGTCGGGTTCTGTCGGGCCCTGTCGGGCCCTGTCGGGCCCTGTCGGGCTCTACTGGGCCCTGTCGGGCTCTACTGGGCCCTGTCGGGCTCTGTCGGGCCCTGTCGGGCCCTGTCGGGCTCTGTCGGGCTCTGTCGGGCTCTACTGGGCTCTACTGTTCCCTGTCGGGCCCTGTCGGGCCCTGTCGGGCTCTGTCGGGCCCTGTCGGGCCCTGTCGGGCTCTGTCGGGCTCTGTCGGGCTCTGTCGGGCTCTGTCGAGCTCTGTCGGGCTCTACTGGGCTCTGTCAGGCTCTGTCGGGCTCTGTCGGGCTCTGTCGGGCCCTGTCGGGCCCTGTCGGGCTCTGTCGGGCCCTGTCGGGCTCTGTCGGGCTCTGTCGGGCTCTGTCGGGCTCTACTGGGCCCTGTCGGGCTCTGTCGGGCTCTGTCGGGCCCTGTCGGGCCCTGTCGGGCTCTGTCGGGCTCTGTCGGGCTCTGTCGGGCTCTAATGGGCTCTACTGTTCCCTGTCGGGCCCTGTCAGGCTCTGTCGGGCTCTGTCGGGCTCTGTCGGGCTCTGTCGGGTCCTGTCGGGCTCTGTCGGGCTCTGTCGGGCTCTACTGGGCCCTGTCGGGCTCTGTCGGGCTCTGTCGGGCCCTGTCGGGCTCTGTCGGGCTCTTTCGGGCTCTGTCGGGCTCTACTGGTCTCTGTCGGGCTCTGTCGGGCCCTGTCGGGCCCTGTCGGGCTCTGTCGGGCTCTGTGGGGCTCTGTCGGGTCCTGTCGGGCTCTGTCGGGCTCTGTCGGGCTCTACTGGGCCCTGTCGGGCTCTGTCGGGCTCTGTCGGGCCCTGTCGGGCTCTGTCGAGCTCTACTGGGCTCTGTCGGGCCCTGTCGGGTCCTGTCGGGCTCTGTCGGGCTCTGTCGGGCTCTACTGGGCCCTGTCGGGCTCTGTCGGGCTCTGTCGGGCCCTGTCGGGCCCTGTCGGGCCCTGTCGGGCCCTGTCGGGCCCTGTCGGGCCCTGTCGGGCTCTGTCGGGCCCTGTCGGGCTCTGTCGGGCTCTGTCGGGCTCTGTCGGGCTCTGTCGGGCTCTACTGGGCCCTGTCGGGCTCTGTCGGGCCCTGTCGGGCTCTGTCGGGCTCTGTCGGGCTCTGTCGGGCTCTACTGGGCTCTACTGTTCCCTGTCGGGCTCTGTCGGGCCCTGTCGGGTTCTGTCGGGCCCTGTCGGGCCCTGTCGGGCCCTGTCGGGCCCTGTCGGGCTCTGTCGGGCTCTACTGGGCCCTGTCGGGCTCTGTCGGGCCCTGTCGGGCTCTGTCGGGCTCTGTCGGGCTCTGTCGGGCTCTACTGGGCTCTACTGTTCCCTGTCGGGCCCTGTCGGGCCCTGTCGGGCCCTGTCGGGCTCTGTCGGGCTCTGTCGGGCTCTGTCGAGCTCTGTCGGGCTCTACTGGGCTCTGTCAGGCTCTGTCGGGCTCTGTCGGGCTCTGTCGGGCTCTGTCGGGCTCTGTCGGGCCCTGTCGGGCTCTGTCGGGCCCTGTCGGGCTCTGTCGGGCTCTTTCGGGCTCTGTCGGGCTCTACTGGTCTCTGTCGGGCCCTGTCGGGCCCTGTCGGGCCCTGTCGGGCCCTGTCGGGCTCTGTCGGGCTCTGTCGGGTCCTGTCGGGTCCTGTCGGGCTCTGTCGGGCTCTGTCGGGCTCTACTGGGCCCTGTCGGGCTCTGTCGGGCTCTGTCGGGCCCTGTCGGGCTCTGTCGAGCTCTACTGGGCTCTGTCGGGCCCTGTCGGGCTCTGTCGGGCTCTGTCGGGCTCTGTCGGGCTCTACTGGGCTCTGTCGGGCTCTGTCGGGCCCTGTCGGGCCCTGTCGGGCCCTGTCGGGCTCTGTCGGGCTCTGTCGGGCCCTGTCGGGCTTTGTCGGGCTCTGTCGGGCTCTACTGGGCCCTGTCGGGCTCTACTGGGCCCTGTCGGGCTCTGTCGGGCTCTGTCGGGCTCTGTCGGGCTCTGTCGGGCTCTACTGGGCTCTACTGTTCCCTGTCGGGCCCTGTCGGGCCCTGTCGGGCCCTGTCGGGCCCTGTCGGGCTCTGTCGGGCTCTGTCGGGCTCTGTCGGGCTCTAGTGGGCTCTGTCGGGTTCTGTCGGGCTCTGTCGGGCCCTGTCGGGCCCTGTCGGGCCCTGTCGGGCTCTGTCGGGCTCTCTCGGGCTCTCTCGGGCTCTGTCGGGCTCTGTCGGGCTCTACTGGGCCCTGTCGGGCCCTGTCGGGCCCTGTCGGGCTCTGTCGGGCTCTGTCGGGCTCTGTCGGGCTCTGTCGGGCTCTACTGGGCTCTGTCGGGCTCTGTCGGGCCCTGTCGGGCCCTGTCGGGCTCTGTCGGGCTCTGTCGGGCTCTGTCGGGCTCTACTGGGCTCTGTCGGGCTCTACTGGGCTCTACTAGGCCCTGTCGGGCTCTGTCGGGCTCTGTCGGACTCTGTCGGGCTCTGTCGGGCTCTGTCGGGCTCTACTGGGCTCTGTCGGGCTCTGTCGGGCTCTGTCGGGCCCTGTAGGGCCCTGTCGGGCTCTGTCGGGCTCTGTCGGGCTCTACTGCGCCCTGTCGGGCCCTACTGCGCCCTGTCGGGCCCTGTCGGGCTCTGTCGGGCTCTGTCGGGCTCTACTGGGCTCTGTCGGGCCCTGTCGGGCCCTGTCGGGCTCTGTCGGGCTCTGTCGGGCTCTGTGGGGCTCTACTGGGCTCTGTCGGGCTCTGTCGGGCTCTGTCGGGCTCTGTCGGGCCCTGTCGGGCTCTGTCGGGCTCTGTCGGGCCCTGTCGGGCTCTGTCGGGCTCTGTCGGGCCCTGTCGGGCCCTGTCGGGCCCTGTCGGGCCCTGTCGGGCTCTGTCTGGCTCTGTCGGGCCCTGTCGGGCTCTGTCGGGTTCTACTGGGCCCTGTCGGGCCCTGTCGGGCTCTGTCGAGCTCTACTGGGCTCTGTCGGGCCCTGTCGGGCCCTGTCGGGCTCTGTCGGGCTCTGTCGGGCTCTGTCGGGCTCTGTCGGGCTCTGTCGGGCCCTGTCGGGCCCTGTCGGGCTCTGTCGGGCCCTGTCGGGCCCTGTCGGGCTCTGTCTGGCTCTGTCGGGCCCTGTCGGGCTCTGTCGGGTTCTACTGGGCCCTGTCGGGCCCTGTCGGGCTCTGTCGGGCTCTGTCGGGCTCTACTGGTCTCTGTCGGGCCCTGTCGGGCCCTGTCGGGCCCTGTCGGGCTCTGTCGGGCTCTGTCGGACCCTGTCGGGCCCTGTCGGGCTCGGTCGGGCTCTGTCGGGCTCTACTGGGCCCTGTCGGGCCCTGTTGGGCTCTGACGGGCCCTGTCGGGCCCTGTCGGGCTCTGTCGGGCTCTGTCGGGCTCTGTCGGGCTCTACTGGGCTCTGTCGGGCTCTGTCGGGCCCTGTCGGGCCCTGTCGGGCCCTGTCGGGCCCTGTCGGGCCCTGTCGGGCTCTGTCGGGCCCTGTCGGGCCCTGTCGGGCCCTGTCGGGCCCTGTCGGGCTCTGTCGGGCTCTGTCGGGCTCTGTCGGGCTCTACTGGGCTCTACTGTTCCCTGTCAGGCCCTGTCGGGCTCTGAAAAGGCTCTGTCGGGCCCTGTCGGGCCCTGTCGGGCTCTGTCGGGCTCTGTCGGGCCCTGTCGGGCCCTGTCGGGCTCTGTCGGGTTCTACTGGGCCCTGTCGGGCCCTGTCGGGCCCTGTCGGGCTCTGTCGGGCTCTGTCGAGCTCTACTGGGCTCTGTCGGGCCCTGTCGGGCCCTGTCGGGCTCTGTCGGGCTCTGTCGGGCTCTGGCGGGCTCTGTCGGGCCCTGTCGGGCCCTGTCGGGCTCTGTCGGGCCCTGTCGGGCTCTGTCGGGCTCTACTGGGCCCTGTCGGGCTCTGTTTGGATCTGTCGGGCCCTGTCGGGCTCTATCGGGCCCTGTCGGGCTCTGTCGGGCTCTGTCGGGCTCTACTGGGCTCTACTGTTCCCTGTCGGGCCCTGTCGGGCTCTGTCGGGCTCTGTCGGGTTCTGTCGGGCTCTGTCGGGCTCTGTCGGGCCCTGTCGGGCTCTGTCGGGCCCTGTCGGGCTCTGTCGGGCTCTGTCGGGCTCTACTGGGCTCTGTCGGGCTCTGTCGGGCTCTGTCGGGCTCTGTCGGGCTCTACTGGGCTCTGTCGGGCTCTACTGGGCTCTACTAGGCCCTGTCAGGCTCTGTCGGGCCCTGTCGGGCCCTGTCGGGCTCTGTCGGGCTCTGTCGGGCTCTGTCGGGCCCTGTCGGGCTCTGTCGGGCTCTGTCGGGCCCTGTCGGGCTCTGTCGGGCCCTGTCGGGCCCTGTCAGGCCCTGTCGGGCCCTGTCGGGCTCTACTGGGCTCTGTCGGGCTCTGTCGGGCCCTGTCGGGCCCTGTCGGGCCCTGTCGGGCTCTGTCGGGCTCTACTGGGCTCTGTCGGGCTCTACTGGGCTCTGTCGGGCTCTGTCGGGCCCTGTAGGGCCCTGTCGGGCTCTGTCGGGCTCTGTCGGGCTCTACTGCGCCCTGTCGGGCCCTACTGCGCCCTGTCGGGCCCTGTCGGGCTCTGTCGGGCCCTGTCGGGCCCTGTCGGGCCCTGTCGGGCCCTGTCGGGCTCTGTCGGGCTCTGTCGGGCTCTGTCGGGCTCTACTGGGCCCTGTCGGGCCCTGTCGGGCCCTGTCGGGCTCTGTCGGGCTCTGTCGGGCTCTGTCGGGCCCTGTCGGGCCCTGTCGGGCCCTGTCGAGCTCTACTGGGCTCTGTCGGGCTCTGTCGGGCCCTGTCGGGCTCTGTCGGGCTCTGTCGGGCTCTGGCGGTCTCTGTCGGGCTCTACCGGGCCCTGTCGGGCCCTGTCGGGCTCTGTCGGGCCCTGTCGGGCCCTGTCGGGCTCTGTCGGGCTCTGTCGGGCTCTACTGGGCCCTGTCGGGCTCTGTTTGGATCTGTCGGGCCCTGTCGGGCTCTGTCGGGCCCTGTCGGGCCCTGTCGGGCTCTGTCGGGCTCTGTCGGGCTCTACTGGGCTCTGTCGGGCTCTGTCGGGTTATGTCGGGCTCTGTCGGGCTCTGTCGGGCTCTGTCGGGCTCTACTGGGCTCTGTCGGGCTCTGTCGGGCCCTGTCGGGCTCTGTCGGGCTCTGTCGGGCTCTACTGGGCTCTGTCGGGTTCTGTCGGGCCCTGTTGGGCTCTGTCGGGCTCTGTCGGGCTCTGTCGGGCCCTGTCGGGCCCTGTCGAGCCCTGTCGGGCTCTGTCGGGCTCTGTCGGGCTCTACTGGGCTCTGTCGGGCCCTGTCGGGCCCTGTCGGGTTCTGTCGGGCTCTGTCGGGCCCTGTCGGGCCCTGTCGGGCCCTGTCGGGCTCTGTCGGGCTCTGTCGGGCTCTACTGGGCTCTGTCGGGCTCTGTCGGGCCCTGTCGGGCCCTGTCGGGCCCTGTCGGGCTCTGTCGGGCTCTGTCGGGCTCTGTCGGGCTCTACTGGGCTCTGTCGGGCTCTACTGGGCTCTACTAGGCCCTGTCGGGCCCTGTCGGGCCCTGTCGGGCTCTGTCGGGCTCTGTCGGGCCCTGTCGGGTTCTGTCGGGCCCTGTCGGGTTCTGTCGGGCCCTGTCGGGCTCTGTCGGGCTCTGTCGGGCTCTGTCGGGCTCTACTGGGCTCTACTGTTCCCTGTCAGGCACCTGTCGGGCTCTGTCAGGCTCTGTCGGGCTCTGTCGGGCTCTGTCGGGCTCTACTGGGCTCTGTCGGGCCCTGTCGGGCCCTGTCGGGCTCTGTTGGGTTCTGTCGGGCTCTACTGGGCCCTGTCGGGCCCTGTCGGGCCCTGTCGGGCTCTGTCGGGCTCTGTCGGGCTCTGTCGGGCCCTGTCGGGCCCTGTCGGGCTCTGTCGGGCTCTGTCGGGCTCTACTGGACTCTGTCGGGCTCTGTCGGGCTCTGTCGGGCTCTGTCGGGCCCTGTCGGGCCCTGTCGGGCTCTGTCGGGCTCTGTCGGGCTCTGTCGGGCTCTGTCGGGCCCTGTCGAGCTCTGTCGGGCTCTGTCGGGCCCTGTCGGGCCCTGTCGGGCCCTGTCGGGCCCTGTCGGGCCCTGTCGGGCTCTGTCGGGCTCTGTCGGGCCCTGTCGGGCTCTGTCGGGCTCTGTCGGGCTCTGTCGGGCCCTGTCGGGCCCTGTCGAGCTCTGTCGGGCTCTGTCGGGCTCTACTGGGCCCTGTCGGGCCCTGTCGGGCCCTGTCGGGCTCTGTCGGGCTCTGTCGGGCTCTGTCGGGCTCTACTGGGCCCTGTCGGGCCCTGTCGGGCTCTGTCGGGCTCTGTCGGGCTCTGTCGGGCTCTGTCGGGCTCTGTCGGGCCCTGTCGGGCCCTGTCGGGCCCTGTCGAGCTCTACTGGGCTCTGTCGGGCTCTGTCGGGCCCTGTCGGGCTCTGTCGGGCTCTGTCGGGCTCTGGCGGTCTCTGTCGGGCTCTACCGGGCCCTGTCGGGCCCTGTCGGGCTCTGTCGGGCCCTGTCGGGCCCTGTCGGGCTCTGTCGGGCTCTGTCGGGCTCTACTGGGCCCTGTCGGGCTCTGTTTGGATCTGTCGGGCCCTGTCGGGCTCTGTCGGGCCCTGTCGGGCCCTGTCGGGCTCTGTCGGGCTCTGTCGGGCTCTACTGGGCTCTGTCGGGCTCTGTCGGGCTCTGTCGGGCTCTGTCGGGCTCTGTCGGGCTCTGTCGGGCTCTACTGGGCTCTGTCGGGCTCTGTCGGGCCCTGTCGGGCTCTGTCGGGCTCTGTCGGGCTCTACTGGGCTCTGTCGGGTTCTGTCGGGCCCTGTTGAGCTCTGTCGGGCTCTGTCGGGCTCTGTCGGGCCCTGTCGGGCCCTGTCGAGCCCTGTCGGGCTCTGTCGGGCTCTGTCGGGCTCTACTGGGCTCTGTCGGGCCCTGTCGGGCCCTGTCGGGTTCTGTCGGGCTCTGTCGGGCCCTGTCGGGCCCTGTCGGGCCCTGTCGGGCTCTGTCGGGCTCTGTCGGGCTCTACTGGGCTCTGTCGGGCCCTGTCGGGCCCTGTCGGCCCCTGTCGGGCTCTGTCGGGCTCTGTCGGGCTCTGTCGGGCTCTACTGGGCTCTGTCGGGCTCTACTGGGCTCTACTAGGCCCTGTCGGGCCCTGTCGGGCCCTGTCGGGCTCTGTCGGGCTCTGTCGGGCCCTGTCGGGTTCTGTCGGGCCCTGTCGGGTTCTGTCGGGCCCTGTCGGGCTCTGTCGGGCTCTGTCGGGCTCTGTCGGGCTCTACTGGGCTCTACTGTTCCCTGTCAGGCACCTGTCGGGCTCTGTCAGGCTCTGTCGGGCTCTGTCGGGCTCTGTCGGGCTCTACTGGGCTCTGTCGGGCCCTGTCGGGCCCTGTCGGGCTCTGTTGGGTTCTGTCGGGCTCTACTGGGCCCTGTCGGGCCCTGTCGGGCTCTGTCGGGCTCTGTCGGGCTCTGTCGGGCTCTGTCGGGCTCTGTCGGGCCCTGTCGGGCCCTGTCGGGCTCTGTCGGGCTCTGTCGGGCTCTACTGGACTCTGTCGGGCTCTGTCGGGCTCTGTCGGGCTCTGTCGGGCTCTGTCGGGCCCTGTCGGGCCCTGTCGGGCTCTGTCGGGCTCTGTCGGGCTCTGTCGGGCCCTGTCGGGCTCTGTCGGGCCCTGTCGGGCCCTGTCGGGCCCTGTCGGGCCCTGTCGGGCTCTGTCGGGCTCTGTCGGGCTCTGTCGGGCCCTGTCGGGCTCTGTCGGGCTCTGTCGGGCTCTGTCGGGCCCTGTCGGGCCCTGTCGAGCTCTGTCGGGCTCTGTCGGGCTCTACTGGGCCCTGTCGGGCTCTGTCGGGCTCTACTGGGCTCTGTCGGGCTCTGTCGGGCTCTGTCGGGCTCTGTCGGGCTCTGTCGGGCTCTACTGGGCTCTGTCGGGCTCTGTCGGGCCCTGTCGGGCTCTGTCGGGCTCTGTCGGGCTCTACTGGGCTCTGTCGGGCTCTGTCGGGCCCTGTCGGGCTCTGTCGGGCTCTGTCGGGCTCTACTGGTCTCTGTCGGGCCCTGTCGGGCTCTGTCGGGCTCTGTCGGGCTCTGTCGGACCCTGTCGGGCCCTGTCGGGCTCGGTCGGGCTCTGTCGGGCTCTACTGGGCCCTGTCGGGCCCTGTCGGGCCCTGACGGGCCCTGTCGGGCCCTGTCGGGCTCTGTCGGGCTCTGTCGGGCTCTGTCGGGCTCTACTGGGCTCTGTCGGGCTCTGTCGGGCCCTGTCGGGCCCTGTCGGGCCCTGTCGGGCTCTGTCGGGCCCTGTCGGGCCCTGTCGGGCCCTGTCGGGCTCTGTCGGGCTCTGTCGGGCTCTGTCGGGCTCTACTGGGCTCTACTGTTCCCTGTCAGGCCCTGTCGGCCTCTGAAAAGGCTCTGTCGGGCCCTGTCGGGCCCTGTCGGGCCCTGTCGGGCTCTGTCGGGTTCTACTGGGCCCTGTCGGGCCCTGTCGGGCCCTGTCGGGCTCTGTCGGGCTCTGTCGAGCTCTACTGGGCTCTGTCGGGCCCTGTCGGGCCCTGTCGGGCTCTGTCGGGCTCTGTCGGGCTCTGGCGGGCTCTGTCGGGCTCTACCGGGCCCTGTCGGGCCCTGTCGGGCTCTGTCGGGCCCTGTCGGGCCCTGTCGGGCTCTGTCGGGCTCTGTCGGGCTCTGTCGGGCTCTACTGGGCCCTGTCGGGCTCTGTCGGGCCCTGTCGGGCCCTGTCGGGCCCTGTCGGGCTCTGTCGGGCCCTGTCGGGCCCTGTCGGGCCCTGTCGGGCTCTGTCGGGCCCTGTCGGGCCCTGTCGGGCTCTGTCGGGCTCTGTCGAGCTCTACTGGGCTCTGTCGGGCTCTGTCGGGCTCTGTCGGGCTCTGTCGGGCTCTGGCGGTCTCTGTCGGGCTCTACCGGGCCCTGTCGGGCCCTGTCGGGCCCTGTCGGGCCCTGTCGGGCTCTGTCGGGCTCTGTCGGGCTCTACTGGGCCCTGTCGGGCTCTGTTTGGATCTGTCGGGCCCTGTCGGGCTCTGTCGGGCCCTGTCGGGCTCTGTCGGGCTCTGTCGGGCTCTACTGGGCTCTGTCGGGCTCTGTCGGGTTATGTCGGGCTCTGTCGGGCTCTGTCGGGCTCTGTCGGGCTCTGTCGGGCTCTACTGGGCTCTGTCGGGCTCTGTCGGGCCCTGTCGGGCTCTGTCGGGCTCTGTCGGGCTCTACTGGGCTCTGTCGGGCCCTGTCGGGCCCTGTCGGGCTCTGTCGGGCTCTGTCGGGCTCTGTCGGGCCCTGTCGGGCCCTGTCGAGCCCTGTCGGGCTCTGTCGGGCTCTGTCGGGCTCTACTGGGCTCTGTCGGGCCCTGTCGGGCCCTGTCGGGTTCTGTCGGGTTCTGTCGGGCTCTGTCGGGCCCTGTCGGGCCCTGTCGGGCCCTGTCGGGCTCTGTCGGGCTCTGTCGGGCTCTACTGGGCTCTGTCGGGCCCTGTCGGGCCCTGTCGGGCCCTGTCGGGCTCTGTCGGGCTCTGTCGGGCTCTGTCGGGCTCTACTGGGCTCTGTCGGGCTCTACTGGGCTCTACTAGGCCCTGTCGGGCTCTGTCGGGCCCTGTCGGGCCCTGTCGGGCCCTGTCGGGTTCTGTCGGGCCCTGTCGGGTTCTGTCGGGCCCTGTCGGGTTCTGTCGGGCCCTGTCGGGCTCTGTCGGGCTCTGTCGGGCTCTGTCGGGCTCTACTGGGCTCTACTGTTCCCTGTCAGGCACCTGTCGGGCTCTGTCAGGCTCTGTCGGGCTCTGTCGGGCTCTGTCGGGCCCTGTCGGGCCCTGTCGGGCTCTGTCGGGCTCTGTCGGGCTCTACTGGGCTCTGTCGGGCCCTGTCGGGCCCTGTCGGGCCCTGTCGGGCCCTGTCGGGCTCTGTCGGGCTCTGTCGGGCCCTGTCGGGCTCTACTGGGCTCTGTCGGGCTCTACTGGGCTCTACTAGGCCCTGTCGGGCCCTGTCGGGCCCTGTCGGGCCCTGTCGGGCCCTGTCGGGCTCTGTCGGGCTCTGTCGGGCCCTGTCGGGTTCTGTCGGGCCCTGTCGGGCCCTGTCAGGCCCTGTCGGGCCCTGTCGGGCTCTACTGGGCTCTGTCGGGCTCTGTCGGGCCCTGTCGGGCACTGTCGGGCCCTGTCGGGCTCTGTCGGGCTCTACTGGGCTCTGTCGGGCTCTACTGGGCTCTGTCGGGCTCTGTCGGGCCCTGTAGGGCCCTGTCGGGCTCTGTCGGGCTCTGTCGGGCTCTACTGCGCCCTGTCGGGCCCTACTGCGCCCTGTCGGGCCCTGTCGGGCTCTGTCGGGCTCTGTCGGGCTCTACTGGGCCCTGTCGGGCCCTGTCGGGCCCTGTCGGGCTCTGTCGGGCTCTGTCGGGCTCTGTCGGGCTCTACTGGGCCCTGTCGGGCTCTGTCGGGCCCTGTCGGGCCCTGTCGGGCCCTGTCGGGCTCTGTCGGGCCCTGTCGGGCCCTGTCGGGCCCTGTCGGGCTCTGTCGGGCCCTGTCGGGCCCTGTCGGGCTCTGTCGGGCTCTGTCGAGCTCTACTGGGCTCTGTCGGGCTCTGTCGGGCTCTGTCGGGCTCTGGCGGGCTCTGTCGGGCTCTGGCGGTCTCTGTCGGGCTCTACCGGGCCCTGTCGGGCTCTGTCGGGCCCTGTCGGGACCTGTCGGGCTCTGTCGGGCTCTGTCGGGCTCTGTCGGGCTCTACTGGGCCCTGTCGGGCTCTGTTTGGATCTGTCGGGCCCTGTCGGGCTCTGTCGGGCCCTGTCGGGCTCTGTCGGGCTCTGTCGGGCTCTACTGGGCTCTGTCGGGCTCTGTCGGGTTATGTCGGGCTCTGTCGGGCTCTGTCGGGCTCTGTCGGGCTCTGTCGGGCTCTACTGGGCTCTGTCGGGCTCTGTAGGGCCCTGTCGGGCTCTGTCGGGCTCTGTCGGGCTCTACTGGGCTCTGTCGGGCCCTGTCGGGCCCTGTCGGGCTCTGTCGGGCTCTGTCGGGCTCTGTCGGGCCCTGTCGGGCCCTGTCGAGCCCTGTCGGGCTCTGTCGGGCTCTGTCGGGCTCTACTGGGCTCTGTCGGGCCCTGTCGGGCCCTGTCGGGTTCTGTCGGGTTCTGTCGGGCTCTGTCGGGCCCTGTCGGGCCCTGTCGGGCCCTGTCGGGCTCTGTCGGGCTCTGTCGGGCTCTACTGGGCTCTGTCGGGCCCTGTCGGGCCCTGTCGGGCCCTGTCGGGCTCTGTCGGGCTCTGTCGGGCTCTGTCGGGCTCTACTGGGCTCTGTCGGGCTCTACTGGGCTCTACTAGGCCCTGTCGGGCCCTGTCGGGCCCTGTCGGGCCCTGTCGGGCCCTGTCGGGTTCTGTCGGGCCCTGTCGGGTTCTGTCGGGTTCTGTCGGGCCCTGTCGGGCTCTGTCGGGCTCTGTCGGGCTCTACTGGGCTCTACTGTTCCCTGTCAGGCACCTGTCGGGCTCTGTCAGGCTCTGTCGGGCTCTGTCGGGCTCTGTCGGGCTCTCTCGGGCTCTACTGGGCTCTGTCGGGCCCTATCGGGCCCTGTCGGGCTCTGTTGGGTTCTGTCGGGCTCTACTGGGCCCTGTCGGGCTCTGTCGGGCTCTGTCGGGCTCTGTCGGGCTCTGTCGGGCCCTGTCGGGCCCTGTCGGGCTCTGTCGGGCTCTGTCGGGCTCTACTGGACTCTGTCGGGCTCTACTGGACTCTGTCGGGCTCTGTCGGGTTCTGTCGGGCTCTGTCGGGCCCTGTCGGGCCCTGTCGGGCCCTGTCGGGCTCTGTCGGGCTCTGTCGGGCCCTGTCGAGCTCTGTCGAGCTCTGTCGGGCTCTGTCGGGCTCTGTCGGGCTCTGTCGGGCCCTGTCGGGCCCTGTCGGGCCCTGTCGGGCTCTGTCGGGCCCTGTCGGGCCCTGTCGGGCCCTGTCGGGCCCTGTCGGGCTCTGTCGGGCTCTGTCGGGCCCTGTCGGGCTCTGTCGGGCTCTGTCGGGCTCTGTCGGGCCCTGTCGGGCCCTGTCGAGCCCTGTCGGGCTCTGTCGGGCTCTGTCGGGCTCTACTGGGCTCTGTCGGGCCCTGTCGGGCCCTGTCGGGTTCTGTCGGGTTCTGTCGGGCTCTGTCGGGCCCTGTCGGGCCCTGTCGGGCCCTGTCGGGCTCTGTCGGGCTCTGTGGGGCTCTACTGGGCTCTGTCGGGCCCTGTCGGGCCCTGTCGGGCCCTGTCGGGCTCTGTCGGGCTCTGTCGGGCCCTGTCGGGCTCTACTGGGCTCTGTCGGGCTCTACTGGGCTCTACTAGGCCCTGTCGGGCCCTGTCGGGCCCTGTCGGGCCCTGTCGGGCCCTGTCGGGCTCTGTCGGGCTCTGTCGGGCCCTGTCGGGTTCTGTCGGGCCCTGTCGGGTTCTGTCGGGCCCTGTCGGGCTCTGTCGGGCTCTGTCGGGCTCTGTCGGGCTCTACTGGGCTCTACTGTTCCCTGTCAGGCACCTGTCGGGCTCTGTCGGGCTCTGTCGGGCTCTGTCGGGCTCTGTCGGGCTCTACTGGGCTCTGTCGGGCCCTGTCGGGCCCTGTCGGGCTCTGTTGGGTTCTGTCGGGCTCTACTGGGCCCTGTCGGGCCCTGTCGGGCCCTGTCGGGCTCTGTCGGGCTCTGTCGGTCTCTGTCGGGCTCTGTCGGGCTCTGTCGGGCACTGTCGGGCTCTGTCGGGCTCTGTCGGGCTCTACTGGACTCTGTCGGGCTCTGTCGGGCTCTGTCGGGTTCTGTCGGGCTCTGTCGGGCCCTGTCGGGCCCTGTCGGGCCCTGTCGGGCCCTGTCGGGCTCTGTCGGGCTCTGTCGGGCTCTGTCGGGCCCTGTCGGGCCCTGTCGAGCTCTGTCGGGCTCTGTCGGGCTCTGTCGGGCCCTGTCGGGCCCTGTCGGGCCCTGTCGGGCTCTGTCGGGCTCTGTCGGGCCCTGTCGGGCTCTGTCGGGCCCTGTCGGGCCCTGTCGGGCCCTGTCGGGCCCTGTCGAGCTCTGTCGGGCTCTGTCGGGCTCTACTGGGCTCTGTCGGGCCCTGTCGGGCCCTGTCGGGCTCTGTCGGGCTCTGTCGGGCTCTGTCGGGCTCTGTCGGGCCCTGTCGGGCCCTGTCGGGCTCTGTCGGGCTCTGTCGGGCTCTGTCGGGCTCTGTCGGGCTCTACTGGGCCCTGTCGGGCTCTGTTTGGATCTGTCGGGCCCTGTCGGGCTCTGTCGGGCCCTGTCGGGCTCTGTCGGGCTCTGTCGGGCTCTACTGGGCTCTGTCGGGCTCTGTCGGGTTATGTCGGGCTCTGTCGGGCTCTGTCGGGCTCTGTCGGGCTCTACTGGGCTCTGTCGGGCCCTGTCGGGCCCTGTCGGGCTCTGTCGGGCTCTGTCGGGCTCTACTGGGCTCTGTCGGGCTCTGTCGGGCTCTGTCGGGCTCTGTCGGGCCCTGTCGGGCTCTGTCGGGCTCTGTCGGGCTCTGTCGGGCTCTACTGGTCTCTGTCGGGCCCTGTCGGGCCCTGTCGGGCCCTGTCGGGCTCTGTCGGGCTCTGTCGGACCCTGTCGGGACCTGTCGGGCTCGGTCGGGCTCTGTCGGGCTCTACTGGGCCCTGTCGGGCCCTGTTGGGCTCTGACGGGCCCTGTCGGGCTCTGTCGGGCTCTGTCGGGCTCTACTGGGCTCTGTCGGGCTCTGTCGGGCTCTGTCGGGCTCTGTCGGGCCCTGTCGGGCTCTGTCGGGCCCTGTCGGGCCCTGTCGGGCCCTGTCGGGCTCTGTCGGGCTCTGTCGGGTTCTGTCGGGCCCTGTCGGGCTCTGTCGGGCTCTGTCGGGCTCTGTCGGGCTCTGTCGGGCTCTGTCGGGCTCTACTGGGCTCTACTGTTCCCTGTCAGGCCCTGTCGGGCTCTGAAAAGGCTCTGTCGGGCTCTGTCGGGCCCTGTCGGGCTCTGTCGGGCTCTGTCGGGCCCTGTCGGGCTCTGTCGGGTTCTACTGGGCCCTGTCGGGCCCTGTCGGGCCCTGTCGGGCTCTGTCGGGCTCTGTCGAGCTCTACTGGGCCCTGTCGGGCCCTGTCGGGCTCTGTCGGGCCCTGTCGGGCTCTGTCGGGCTCTGTCGGGCCCTGTCGGGCCCTGTCGGGCTCTGTCGGGCCCTGTCGGGCCCTGTCGGGCCCTGTCGGGCCCTGTCGGGCTCTGTCGGGCTCTGTCGGGCTCTGTCGGGCTCTACTGGGCCCTGTCGGGCTCTGTTTGGATCTCTCGGGCCCTGTCGGGCTCTATCGGGCCCTGTCGGGCTCTGTCGGGCTCTGTCGGGCTCTGTCGGGCTCTGTCGGGCTCTACTGGGCTCTACTGTTCCCTGTCGGGCCCTGTCAGGCTCTGTCGGGCTCTGTCGGGCTCTGTCGGGCTCTACTGGGCTCTGTCGGGCTCTGTCGGGCCCTGTCGGGCTCTGTCGGGCCCTGTCGGGCCCTGTCGGGTTCTGTCGGGTTCTGTCGGGCCCTGTCGGGCCCTGTCGGGCCCTGTCGGGCCCTGTCGGGCCCTGTCGGGCTCTGTCGGGCTCTGTCGGGCTCTACTGGGCTCTGTCGGGCTCTGTCGGGCCCTGTCGGGCTCTGTCGGGCTCTGTCGGGCTCTGTCGGGCTCTACTGGGCTCTGTCGGGCTCTACTGGGCTCTACTAGGCCCTGTCGGGCTCTGTCGGGCCCTGTCGGGCCCTGTCGGGCCCTGTCGGGCCCTGTCGAGCCCTGTCGGGCTCTGTCGGGCTCTGTCGGGCTCTACTGGGCTCTGTCGGGCCCTGTCGGGCCCTGTCGGGTTCTGTCGGGTTCTGTCGGGCCCTGTCGGGCCCTGTCGGGCCCTGTCGGGCCCTGTCGGGCTCTGTCGGGCTCTGTCGGGCTCTACTGGGCCCTGTCGGGCCCTGTCGGGCCCTGTCGGGCCCTGTCGGGCTCTGTCGGGCTCTGTCGGGCTCTGTCGGGCTCTACTGGGCTCTGTCGGGCTCTACTGGGCTCTACTAGGCCCTGTCGGGCTCTGTCGGGCCCTGTCGGGCCCTGTCGGGCTCTGTCGGGCTCTGTCGGGCCCTGTCGGGTTCTGTCGGGCCCTGTCGGGTTCTGTCGGGCCCTGTCGGGCTCTGTCGGGCTCTGTCGGGCTCTGTCGGGCTCTACTGGGCTCTACTGTTCCCTGTCAGGCACCTGTCGGGCTCTGTCGGGCTCTGTCGGGCTCTGTCGGGCTCTACTGGGCTCTGTCGGGCCCTGTCGGGCCCTGTCGGGCTCTGTTGGGTTCTGTCGGGCTCTACTGGGCCCTGTCGGGCCCTGTCGGGCCCTGTCGGGCTCTGTCGGGCTCTGTCGGGCTCTGTCGGGCCCTGTCGGGCTCTGTCGGGCTCTGTCGGGCTCTGTCGGGCTCTGTCGGGTTCTGTCGGGCTCTGTCGGGCCCTGTCGGGCCCTGTCGGGCCCTGTCGGGCCCTGTCGGGCTCTGTCGGGCTCTGTCGGGCTCTGTTGGGACCTGTCGGGCCCTGTCGAGCTCTGTCGGGCCCTGTCGGGCTCTGTCGGGCCCTGTCGGGCCCTGTCGGGCCCTGTCGGGCTCTGTCGGGCTCTGTCGGGCTCTACTGGGCCCTGTCGGGCTCTGTCGGGCCCTGTCGGGCCCTGTCGGGCCCTGTCGGGCTCTGTCGGGCCCTGTCGGGCCCTGTCGGGCCCTGTCGGGCTCTGTCGGGCCCTGTCGGGCCCTGTCGGGCTCTGTCGGGCTCTGTCGAGCTCTACTGGGCTCTGTCGGGCTCTGTCGGGCTCTGTCGGGCTCTGTCGGGCTCTGGCGGTCTCTGTCGGGCTCTACCGGGCCCTGTCGGGCCCTGTCGGGCCCTGTCGGGCTCTGTCGGGCCCTGTCGGGCTCTGTCGGGCCCTGTCGGGCCCTGTCGGGCTCTGTCGGGCTCTGTCGGGCTCTGTCGGGCTCTACTGGGCCCTGTCGGGCTCTGTTTGGATCTGTCGGGCCCTGTCGGGCTCTGTCGGGCCCTGTCGGGCTCTGTCGGGCTCTGTCGGGCTCTACTGGGCTCTGTCGGGCTCTGTCGGGTTATGTCGGGCTCTGTCGGGCTCTGTCGGGCTCTGTCGGGCTCTGTCGGGCTCTGTCGGGCTCTACTGGACTCTGTCGGGCTCTGTCGGGCTCTGTCGGGTTCTGTCGGGCTCTGTCGGGCCCTGTCGGGCCCTGTCGGGCCCTGTCGGGCCCTGTCGGGCTCTGTCGGGCTCTGTCGGGCCCTGTCGGGCCCTGTCGAGCTCTGTCGGGCTCTGTCGGGCTCTGTCGGGCCCTGTCGGGCCCTGTCGGGCCCTGTCGGGCTCTGTCGGGCTCTGTCGGGCCCTGTCGGGCTCTGTCGGGCCCTGTCGGGCCCTGTCGGGCCCTGTCGGGCCCTGTCGAGCTCTGTCGGGCTCTGTCGGGCTCTACTGGGCTCTGTCGGGCCCTGTCGGGCCCTGTCGGGCTCTGTCAGGCTCTACCGGGCTCTGTCGGGCCCTGTCGGGCCCTGTCGGGCCCTGTCGGGCTCTGTCGGGCTCTGTCGGGCTCTGTCGGGCTCTGTCGGGCTCTACTGGGCCCTGTCGGGCTCTGTTTGGATCTGTCGGGCCCTGTCGGGCCCTGTCGGGCCCTGTCGGGCTCTGTCGGGCTCTGTCGGGCTCTACTGGGCTCTGTCGGGCTCTGTCGGGCTCTGTCGGGCCCTGTCGGGCTCTGTCGGGCTCTGTCGGGCTCTGTCGGGCTCTACTGGTCTCTGTCGGGCCCTGTCGGGCCCTGTCGGGCCCTGTCGGGCTCTGTCGGGCTCTGTCGGACCCTGTCGGGACCTGTCGGGCTCGGTCGGGCTCTGTCGGGCTCTACTGGGCCCTGTCGGGCCCTGTTGGGCTCTGACGGGCCCTGTCGGGCTCTGTCGGGCTCTGTCGGGCTCTACTGGGCTCTGTCGGGCTCTGTCGGGCTCTGTCGGGCCCTGTCGGGCTCTGTCGGGCCCTGTCGGGCCCTGTCGGGCCCTGTCGGGCTCTGTCGGGCTCTGTCGGGTTCTGTCGGGCCCTGTCGGGCTCTGTCGGGCTCTGTCGGGCTCTGTCGGGCTCTACTGGGCTCTACTGTTCCCTGTCAGGCCCTGTCGGGCTCTGAAAAGGCTCTGTCGGGCTCTGTCGGGCCCTGTCGGGCTCTGTCGGGCTCTGTCGGGCCCTGTCGGGCTCTGTCGGGTTCTACTGGGCCCTGTCGGGCCCTGTCGGGCCCTGTCGGGCTCTGTCGGGCTCTGTCGAGCTCTACTGGGCCCTGTCGGGCCCTGTCGGGCTCTGTCGGGCTCTGTCGGGCTCTGTCGGGCTCTGTCGGGCCCTGTCGGGCCCTGTCGGGCCCTGTCGGGCCCTGTCGGGCTCTGTCGGGCTCTGTCGGGCTCTGTCGGGCTCTACTGGGCCCTGTCGGGCTCTGTTTGGATCTCTCGGGCCCTGTCGGGCTCTATCGGGCCCTGTCGGGCTCTGTCGGGCTCTGTCGGGCTCTGTCGGGCTCTGTCGGGCTCTACTGGGCTCTACTGTTCCCTGTCGGGCCCTGTCAGGCTCTGTCGGGCTCTGTCGGGCTCTGTCGGGCTCTACTGGGCTCTGTCGGGCTCTGTCGGGCCCTGTCGGGCTCTGTCGGGCCCTGTCGGGCCCTGTCGGGTTCTGTCGGGCCCTGTCGGGCCCTGTCGGGCCCTGTCGGGCCCTGTCGGGCCCTGTCGGGCCCTGTCGGGCTCTGTCGGGCTCTGTCGGGCTCTACTGGGCTCTGTCGGGCTCTGTCGGGCCCTGTCGGGCTCTGTCGGGCTCTGTCGGGCTCTGTCGGGCTCTACTGGGCTCTGTCGGGCTCTACTGGGCTCTACTAGGCCCTGTCGGGCTCTGTCGGGCCCTGTCGGGCCCTGTCGGGCCCTGTCGGGCTCTGTCGGGCCCTGTCGGGCCCTGTCGAGCCCTGTCGGGCTCTGTCGGGCTCTGTCGGGCTCTACTGGGCTCTGTCGGGCCCTGTCGGGCCCTGTCGGGTTCTGTCGGGTTCTGTCGGGCTCTGTCGGGCCCTGTCGGGCCCTGTCGGGCCCTGTCGGGCCCTGTCGGGCTCTGTCGGGCTCTACTGGGCCCTGTCGGGCCCTGTCGGGCCCTGTCGGGCCCTGTCGGGCTCTGTCGGGCTCTGTCGGGCTCTGTCGGGCTCTACTGGGCTCTGTCGGGCTCTACTGGGCTCTACTAGGCCCTGTCGGGCTCTGTCGGGCCCTGTCGGGCCCTGTCGGGCTCTGTCGGGCTCTGTCGGGCCCTGTCGGGTTCTGTCGGGCCCTGTCGGGTTCTGTCGGGCCCTGTCGGGCTCTGTCGGGCTCTGTCGGGCTCTGTCGGGCTCTACTGGGCTCTACTGTTCCCTGTCAGGCACCTGTCGGGCTCTGTCGGGCTCTGTCGGGCTCTGTCGGGCTCTACTGGGCTCTGTCGGGCCCTGTCGGGCCCTGTCGGGCTCTGTTGGGTTCTGTCGGGCTCTACTGGGCCCTGTCGGGCCCTGTCGGGCTCTGTCGGGCTCTGTCGGGCTCTGTCGGGCCCTGTCGGGCCCTGTCGGGCTCTGTCGGGCTCTGTCGGGCTCTACTGGACTCTGTCGGGCTCTGTCGGGCTCTGTCGGGTTCTGTCGGGCTCTGTCGGGCCCTGTCGGGCCCTGTCGGGCCCTGTCGGGCCCTGTCGGGCTCTGTCGGGCTCTGTCGGGCTCTGTTGGGACCTGTCGGGCCCTGTCGAGCTCTGTCGGGCCCTGTCGGGCCCTGTCGGGCCCTGTCGGGCCCTGTCGGGCTCTGTCGGGCTCTGTCGGGCTCTACTGGGCCCTGTCGGGCTCTGTCGGGCCCTGTCGGGCCCTGTCGGGCCCTGTCGGGCTCTGTCGGGCCCTGTCGGGCCCTGTCGGGCCCTGTCGGGCTCTGTCGGGCCCTGTCGGGCCCTGTCGGGCTCTGTCGGGCTCTGTCGAGCTCTACTGGGCTCTGTCGGGCTCTGTCGGGCTCTGTCGGGCTCTGTCGGGCTCTGGCGGTCTCTGTCGGGCTCTACCGGGCCCTGTCGGGCCCTGTCGGGCTCTGTCGGGCCCTGTCGGGCTCTGTCGGGCCCTGTCGGGCTCTGTCGGGCTCTGTCGGGCTCTGTCGGGCTCTGTCGGGCTCTACTGGGCCCTGTCGGGCTCTGTTTGGATCTGTCGGGCCCTGTCGGGCTCTGTCGGGCCCTGTCGGGCTCTGTCGGGCTCTGTCGGGCTCTACTGGGCTCTGTCGGGCTCTGTCGGGTTATGTCGGGCTCTGTCGGGCTCTGTCGGGCTCTGTCGGGCTCTGTCGGGCTCTGTCGGGCTCTACTGGGCTCTGTCGGGCTCTGTCGGGCCCTGTCGGGCTCTGTCGGGCTCTGTCGGGCTCTACTGGGCTCTGTCGGGCCCTGTCGGGCCCTGTCGGGCCCTGTCGGGCTCTGTCGGGCTCTGTCGGGCTCTGTCGGGCCCTGTCGGGCCCTGTCGAGCCCTGTCGGGCTCTGTCGGGCTCTGTCGGGCTCTACTGGGCTCTGTCGGGCCCTGTCGGGCCCTGTCGGGTTCTGTCGGGTTCTGTCGGGCTCTGTCGGGCCCTGTCGGGCCCTGTCGGGCCCTGTCGGGCTCTGTCGGGCTCTGTCGGGCTCTACTGGGCTCTGTCGGGCCCTGTCGGGCCCTGTCGGGCCCTGTCGGGCTCTGTCGGGCTCTGTCGGGCTCTGTCGGGCTCTACTGGGCTCTGTCGGGCTCTACTGGGCTCTACTAGGCCCTGTCGGGCTCTGTCGGGCCCTGTCGGGCCCTGTCGGGCCCTGTCGGGTTCTGTCGGGCCCTGTCGGGTTCTGTCGGGCCCTGTCGGGCTCTGTCGGGCTCTGTCGGGCTCTGTCGGGCTCTACTGGGCTCTACTGTTCCCTGTCAGGCACCTGTCGGGCTCTGTCAGGCTCTGTCGGGCTCTGTCGGGCTCTGTCGGGCTCTCTCGGGCTCTACTGGGCTCTGTCGGGCCCTATCGGGCCCTGTCGGGCTCTGTTGGGTTCTGTCGGGCTCTACTGGGCCCTGTCGGGCTCTGTCGGGCTCTGTCGGGCTCTGTCGGGCTCTGTCGGGCTCTGTCGGGCCCTGTCGGGCCCTGTCGGGCTCTGTCGGGCTCTGTCGGGCTCTACTGGACTCTGTCGGGCTCTACTGGACTCTGTCGGGCTCTGTCGGGCTCTGTCGGGTTCTGTCGGGCTCTGTCGGGCCCTGTCGGGCCCTGTCGGGCTCTGTCGGGCTCTGTTGGGACCTGTCGGGCCCTGTCGAGCTCTGTCGGGCTCTGTCGGGCTCTGTCGGGCTCTGTCGGGCCCTGTCGGGCCCTGTCGGGCCCTGTCGGGCTCTGTCGGGCCCTGTCGGGCCCTGTCGGGCCCTGTCGGGCCCTGTCGGGCTCTGTCGGGCTCTGTCGGGCCCTGTCGGGCTCTGTCGGGCTCTGTCGGGCTCTGTCGGGCCCTGTCGGGCCCTGTCGAGCCCTGTCGGGCTCTGTCGGGCTCTGTCGGGCTCTACTGGGCTCTGTCGGGCCCTGTCGGGCCCTGTCGGGTTCTGTCGGGTTCTGTCGGGCTCTGTCGGGCCCTGTCGGGCCCTGTCGGGCCCTGTCGGGCTCTGTCGGGCTCTGTCGGGCTCTACTGGGCTCTGTCGGGCCCTGTCGGGCCCTGTCGGGCCCTGTCGGGCTCTGTCGGGCTCTGTCGGGCCCTGTCGGGCTCTACTGGGCTCTGTCGGGCTCTACTGGGCTCTACTAGGCCCTGTCGGGCCCTGTCGGGCCCTGTCGGGCCCTGTTGGGCCCTGTCGGGCTCTGTCGGGCTCTGTCGGGCCCTGTCGGGTTCTGTCGGGCCCTGTCGGGTTCTGTCGGGCCCTGTCGGGCTCTGTCGGGCTCTGTCGGGCTCTGTCGGGCTCTACTGGGCTCTACTGTTCCCTGTCAGGCACCTGTCGGGCTCTGTCGGGCTCTGTCGGGCTCTGTCGGGCTCTGTCGGGCTCTACTGGGCTCTGTCGGGCCCTGTCGGGCCCTGTCGGGCTCTGTTGGGTTCTGTCGGGCTCTACTGGGCCCTGTCGGGCCCTGTCGGGCCCTGTCGGGCTCTGTCGGGCTCTGTCGGGCTCTGTCGGGCCCTGTCGGGCTCTGTCGGGCTCTGTCGGGCTCTACTGGACTCTGTCGGGCTCTGTCGGGCTCTGTCGGGTTCTGTCGGGCTCTGTCGGGCCCTGTCGGGCCCTGTCGGGCTCTGTCGGGCTCTGTCGGGCTCTGTCGGGCCCTGTCGGGCCCTGTCGAGCTCTGTCGGGCTCTGTCGGGCTCTGTCGGGCCCTGTCGGGCCCTGTCGGGCCCTGTCGGGCTCTGTCGGGCTCTGTCGGGCCCTGTCGGGCTCTGTCGGGCTCTGTCGGGCTCTGTCGGGCCCTGTCGGGCCCTGTCGGGCCCTGTCGAGCTCTGTCGGGCTCTGTCGGGCTCTACTGGGCTCTGTCGGGCCCTGTCGGGCCCTGTCGGGCTCTGTCGGGCTCTACCGGGCTCTGTCGGGCCCTGTCGGGCCCTGTCGGGCCCTGTCGGGCTCTGTCGGGCTCTGTCGGGCTCTGTCGGGCTCTGTCGGGCTCTACTGGGCCCTGTCGGGCTCTGTTTGGATCTGTCGGGCCCTGTCGGGCTCTGTCGGGCCCTGTCGGGCTCTGTCGGGCTCTGTCGGGCTCTACTGGGCTCTGTCGGGCTCTGTCGGGTTATGTCGGGCTCTGTCGGGCTCTGTCGGGCTCTGTCGGGCTCTACTGGGCCCTGTCGGGCCCTGTCGGGCCCTGTCGGGCTCTGTCGGGCTCTGTCGGGCTCTACTGGGCTCTGTCGGGCTCTGTCGGGCTCTGTCGGGCCCTGTCGGGCTCTGTCGGGCTCTGTCGGGCTCTGTCGGGCTCTACTGGTCTCTGTCGGGCCCTGTCGGGCCCTGTCGGGCCCTGTCGGGCTCTGTCGGGCTCTGTCGGACCCTGTCGGGACCTGTCGGGCTCGGTCGGGCTCTGTCGGGCTCTACTGGGCCCTGTCGGGCCCTGTTGGGCTCTGACGGGCCCTGTCGGGCTCTGTCGGGCTCTGTCGGGCTCTACTGGGCTCTGTCGGGCTCTGTCGGGCTCTGTCGGGCCCTGTCGGGCCCTGTCGGGCCCTGTCGGGCTCTGTCGGGCTCTGTCGGGTTCTGTCGGGCCCTGTCGGGCTCTGTCGGGCTCTGTCGGGCTCTGTCGGGCTCTACTGGGCTCTACTGTTCCCTGTCAGGCCCTGTCGGGCTCTGAAAAGGCTCTGTCGGGCTCTGTCGGGCCCTGTCGGGCTCTGTCGGGCTCTGTCGGGCCCTGTCGGGCTCTGTCGGGTTCTACTGGGCCCTGTCGGGCCCTGTCGGGCCCTGTCGGGCTCTGTCGGGCTCTGTCGAGCTCTACTGGGCCCTGTCGGGCTCTGTCGGGCCCTGTCGGGCTCTGTCGGGCCCTGTCGGGCTCTGTCGGGCTCTGTCGGGCTCTGGCGGGCTCTGTCGGGCCCTGTCGGGCTCTGTCGGGCCCTGTCGGGCCCTGTCGGGCCCTGTCGGGCTCTGTCGGGCTCTGTCGGGCTCTGTCGGGCTCTACTGGGCCCTGTCGGGCTCTGTTTGGATCTCTCGGGCCCTGTCGGGCTCTATCGGGCCCTGTCGGGCTCTGTCGGGCTCTGTCGGGCTCTGTCGGGCTCTGTCGGGCTCTACTGGGCTCTACTGTTCCCTGTCGGGCCCTGTCAGGCTCTGTCGGGCTCTGTCGGGCTCTGTCGGGCTCTACTGGGCTCTGTCGGGCTCTGTCGGGCTCTGTCGGGCTCTGTCGGGCCCTGTCGGGCCCTGTCGGGTTCTGTCGGGTTCTGTCGGGCCCTGTCGGGCCCTGTCGGGCTCTGTCGGGCCCTGTCGGGCCCTGTCGGGCTCTGTCGGGCTCTGTCGGGCTCTACTGGGCTCTGTCGGGCTCTGTCGGGCCCTGTCGGGCTCTGTCGGGCTCTGTCGGGCTCTGTCGGGCTCTACTGGGCTCTGTCGGGCTCTACTGGGCTGTACTAGGCCCTGTCGGGCTCTGTCGGGCCCTGTCGGGCCCTGTCGGGCCCTGTCGGGCTCTGTCGGGCCCTGTCGGGCCCTGTCGAGCCCTGTCGGGCTCTGTCGGGCTCTGTCGGGCTCTACTGGGCTCTGTCGGGCCCTGTCGGGCCCTGTCGGGTTCTGTCGGGTTCTGTCGGGCCCTGTCGGGCCCTGTCGGGCCCTGTCGGGCCCTGTCGGGCTCTGTCGGGCTCTGTCGGGCTCTACTGGGCCCTGTCGGGCCCTGTCGGGCCCTGTCGGGCCCTGTCGGGCTCTGTCGGGATCTGTCGGGCTCTGTCGGGCTCTACTGGGCTCTGTCGGGCTCTACTGGGCTCTACTAGGCCCTGTCGGGCTCTGTCGGGCCCTGTCGGGCCCTGTCGGGCTCTGTCGGGTTCTGTCGGGCCCTGTCGGGTTCTGTCGGGCCCTGTCGGGTTCTGTCGGGCCCTGTCGGGCTCTGTCGGGCTCTGTCGGGCTCTGTCGGGCTCTACTGGGCTCTACTGTTCCCTGTCAGGCACCTGTCGGGCTCTGTCGGGCTCTGTCGGGCTCTGTCGGGCTCTACTGGGCTCTGTCGGGCCCTGTCGGGCCCTGTCGGGCTCTGTTGGGTTCTGTCGGGCTCTACTGGGCCCTGTCGGGCCCTGTCGGGCCCTGTCGGGCTCTGTCGGGCTCTGTCGGGCTCTGTCGGGCCCTGTCGGGCCCTGTCGGGCTCTGTCGGGCTCTGTCGGGCTCTACTGGACTCTGTCGGGCTCTGTCGGGCTCTGTCGGGTTCTGTCGGGCTCTGTCGGGCCCTGTCGGGCCCTGTCGGGCCCTGTCGGGCCCTGTCGGGCTCTGTCGGGCTCTGTCGGGCTCTGTTGGGACCTGTCGGGCCCTGTCGAGCTCTGTCGGGCCCTGTCGGGCTCTGTCGGGCCCTGTCGGGCCCTGTCGGGCCCTGTCGGGCTCTGTCGGGCCCTGTCGGGCCCTGTCGGGCTCTGTCGGGCTCTGTCGGGCTCTGTCGGGCCCTGTCGGGCCCTGTCGGGCCCTGTCGAGCTCTGTCGGGCTCTGTCGGGCTCTACTGGGCTCTGTCGGGCCCTGTCGGGCTCTGTCGGGCTCTACCGGGCTCTGTCGGGCCCTGTCGGGCCCTGTCGGGCCCTGTCGGGCTCTGTCGGGCTCTGTCGGGCTCTGTCGGGCTCTACTGGGCCCTGTCGGGCTCTGTTTGGATCTGTCGGGCCCTGTCGGGCTCTGTCGGGCCCTGTCGGGCTCTGTCGGGCTCTGTCGGGCTCTACTGGGCTCTGTCGGGCTCTGTCGGGCTCTGTCGGGCTCTGTCGGGCTCTGTCGGGCTCTGTCGGGCTCTACTGGGCTCTGTCGGGCCCTGTCGGGCCCTGTCGGGCTCTGTCGGGCTCTGTCGGGCTCTACTGGGCTCTGTCGGGCTCTGTCGGGCCCTGTCGGGCTCTGTCGGGCCCTGTCGGGCTCTGTCGGGCTCTGTCGGGCTCTGTCGGGCTCTACTGGTCTCTGTCGGGCCCTGTCGGGCCCTGTCGGGCCCTGTCGGGCTCTGTCGGGCTCTGTCGGACCCTGTCGGGCCCTGTCGGGCTCGGTCGGGCTCTGTCGGGCTCTACTGGGCCCTGTCGGGCCCTGTTGGGCTCTGACGGGCCCTGTCGGGCTCTGTCGGGCTCTGTCGGGCTCTACTGGGCTCTGTCGGGCTCTGTCGGGCCCTGTCGGGCCCTGTCGGGCCCTGTCGGGCTCTGTCGGGCTCTGTTGGGACCTGTCGGGCCCTGTCGAGCTCTGTCGGGCTCTGTCGGGCTCTGTCGGGCTCTGTCGGGCCCTGTCGGGCCCTGTCGGGCCCTGTCGGGCTCTGTCGGGCCCTGTCGGGCCCTGTCGGGCCCTGTCGGGCCCTGTCGGGCTCTGTCGGGCTCTGTCGGGCCCTGTCGGGCTCTGTCGGGCTCTGTCGGGCTCTGTCGGGCCCTGTCGGGCCCTGTCGAGCCCTGTCGGGCTCTGTCGGGCTCTGTCGGGCTCTACTGGGCTCTGTCGGGCCCTGTCGGGCCCTGTCGGGTTCTGTCGGGTTCTGTCGGGCTCTGTCGGGCCCTGTCGGGCCCTGTCGGGCCCTGTCGGGCTCTGTCGGGCTCTGTCGGGCTCTACTGGGCTCTGTCGGGCCCTGTCGGGCCCTGTCGGGCCCTGTCGGGCTCTGTCGGGCTCTGTCGGGCCCTGTCGGGCTCTACTGGGCTCTGTCGGGCTCTACTGGGCTCTACTAGGCCCTGTCGGGCCCTGTCGGGCCCTGTCGGGCCCTGTTGGGCCCTGTCGGGCTCTGTCGGGCTCTGTCGGGCCCTGTCGGGTTCTGTCGGGCCCTGTCGGGTTCTGTCGGGCCCTGTCGGGCTCTGTCGGGCTCTGTCGGGCTCTGTCGGGCTCTACTGGGCTCTACTGTTCCCTGTCAGGCACCTGTCGGGCTCTGTCGGGCTCTGTCGGGCTCTGTCGGGCTCTGTCGGGCTCTACTGGGCTCTGTCGGGCCCTGTCGGGCCCTGTCGGGCTCTGTTGGGTTCTGTCGGGCTCTACTGGGCCCTGTCGGGCCCTGTCGGGCCCTGTCGGGCTCTGTCGGGCTCTGTCGGGCTCTGTCGGGCCCTGTCGGGCTCTGTCGGGCTCTGTCGGGCTCTACTGGACTCTGTCGGGCTCTGTCGGGCTCTGTCGGGTTCTGTCGGGCTCTGTCGGGCCCTGTCGGGCCCTGTCGGGCTCTGTCGGGCTCTGTCGGGCTCTGTCGGGCCCTGTCGGGCCCTGTCGAGCTCTGTCGGGCTCTGTCGGGCTCTGTCGGGCCCTGTCGGGCCCTGTCGGGCCCTGTCGGGCTCTGTCGGGCTCTGTCGGGCCCTGTCGGGCTCTGTCGGGCTCTGTCGGGCTCTGTCGGGCCCTGTCGGGCCCTGTCGGGCCCTGTCGAGCTCTGTCGGGCTCTGTCGGGCTCTACTGGGCTCTGTCGGGCCCTGTCGGGCCCTGTCGGGCTCTGTCGGGCTCTACCGGGCTCTGTCGGGCCCTGTCGGGCCCTGTCGGGCCCTGTCGGGCTCTGTCGGGCTCTGTCGGGCTCTGTCGGGCTCTGTCGGGCTCTACTGGGCCCTGTCGGGCTCTGTTTGGATCTGTCGGGCCCTGTCGGGCTCTGTCGGGCCCTGTCGGGCTCTGTCGGGCTCTGTCGGGCTCTACTGGGCTCTGTCGGGCTCTGTCGGGTTATGTCGGGCTCTGTCGGGCTCTGTCGGGCTCTGTCGGGCTCTACTGGGCCCTGTCGGGCCCTGTCGGGCCCTGTCGGGCTCTGTCGGGCTCTGTCGGGCTCTACTGGGCTCTGTCGGGCTCTGTCGGGCTCTGTCGGGCCCTGTCGGGCTCTGTCGGGCTCTGTCGGGCTCTGTCGGGCTCTACTGGTCTCTGTCGGGCCCTGTCGGGCCCTGTCGGGCCCTGTCGGGCTCTGTCGGGCTCTGTCGGACCCTGTCGGGACCTGTCGGGCTCGGTCGGGCTCTGTCGGGCTCTACTGGGCCCTGTCGGGCCCTGTTGGGCTCTGACGGGCCCTGTCGGGCTCTGTCGGGCTCTGTCGGGCTCTACTGGGCTCTGTCGGGCTCTGTCGGGCTCTGTCGGGCCCTGTCGGGCCCTGTCGGGCCCTGTCGGGCCCTGTCGGGCCCTGTCGGGCTCTGTCGGGCTCTGTCGGGTTCTGTCGGGCCCTGTCGGGCTCTGTCGGGCTCTGTCGGGCTCTGTCGGGCTCTACTGGGCTCTACTGTTCCCTGTCAGGCCCTGTCGGGCTCTGAAAAGGCTCTGTCGGGCTCTGTCGGGCCCTGTCGGGCTCTGTCGGGCTCTGTCGGGCCCTGTCGGGCTCTGTCGGGTTCTACTGGGCCCTGTCGGGCCCTGTCGGGCCCTGTCGGGCTCTGTCGGGCTCTGTCGAGCTCTACTGGGCCCTGTCGGGCTCTGTCGGGCCCTGTCGGGCTCTGTCGGGCCCTGTCGGGCTCTGTCGGGCTCTGTCGGGCTCTGGCGGGCTCTGTCGGGCCCTGTCGGGCTCTGTCGGGCCCTGTCGGGCCCTGTCGGGCCCTGTCGGGCTCTGTCGGGCTCTGTCGGGCTCTGTCGGGCTCTACTGGGCCCTGTCGGGCTCTGTTTGGATCTCTCGGGCCCTGTCGGGCTCTATCGGGCCCTGTCGGGCTCTGTCGGGCTCTGTCGGGCTCTGTCGGGCTCTGTCGGGCTCTACTGGGCTCTACTGTTCCCTGTCGGGCCCTGTCAGGCTCTGTCGGGCTCTGTCGGGCTCTGTCGGGCTCTACTGGGCTCTGTCGGGCTCTGTCGGGCTCTGTCGGGCCCTGTCGGGCCCTGTCGGGTTCTGTCGGGTTCTGTCGGGCCCTGTCGGGCCCTGTCGGGCTCTGTCGGGCCCTGTCGGGCCCTGTCGGGCTCTGTCGGGCTCTGTCGGGCTCTACTGGGCTCTGTCGGGCTCTGTCGGGCCCTGTCGGGCTCTGTCGGGCTCTGTCGGGCTCTGTCGGGCTCTACTGGGCTCTGTCGGGCTCTACTGGGCTGTACTAGGCCCTGTCGGGCTCTGTCGGGCCCTGTCGGGCCCTGTCGGGCCCTGTCGGGCTCTGTCGGGCCCTGTCGGGCCCTGTCGAGCCCTGTCGGGCTCTGTCGGGCTCTGTCGGGCTCTACTGGGCTCTGTCGGGCCCTGTCGGGCCCTGTCGGGTTCTGTCGGGTTCTGTCGGGCCCTGTCGGGCCCTGTCGGGCCCTGTCGGGCCCTGTCGGGCTCTGTCGGGCTCTGTCGGGCTCTACTGGGCCCTGTCGGGCCCTGTCGGGCCCTGTCGGGCCCTGTCGGGCTCTGTCGGGATCTGTCGGGCTCTGTCGGGCTCTACTGGGCTCTGTCGGGCTCTACTGGGCTCTACTAGGCCCTGTCGGGCTCTGTCGGGCCCTGTCGGGCCCTGTCGGGCTCTGTCGGGCTCTGTCGGGCCCTGTCGGGTTCTGTCGGGCCCTGTCGGGTTCTGTCGGGCCCTGTCGGGCTCTGTCGGGCTCTGTCGGGCTCTGTCGGGCTCTACTGGGCTCTACTGTTCCCTGTCAGGCACCTGTCGGGCTCTGTCGGGCTCTGTCGGGCTCTGTCGGGCTCTACTGGGCTCTGTCGGGCCCTGTCGGGCCCTGTCGGGCTCTGTTGGGTTCTGTCGGGCTCTACTGGGCCCTGTCGGGCCCTGTCGGGCCCTGTCGGGCTCTGTCGGGCTCTGTCGGGCTCTGTCGGGCCCTGTCGGGCCCTGTCGGGCTCTGTCGGGCTCTGTCGGGCTCTACTGGACTCTGTCGGGCTCTGTCGGGCTCTGTCGGGTTCTGTCGGGCTCTGTCGGGCCCTGTCGGGCCCTGTCGGGCCCTGTCGGGCCCTGTCGGGCTCTGTCGGGCTCTGTCGGGCTCTGTTGGGACCTGTCGGGCCCTGTCGAGCTCTGTCGGGCCCTGTCGGGCTCTGTCGGGCCCTGTCGGGCCCTGTCGGGCCCTGTCGGGCTCTGTCGGGCTCTGTCGGGCCCTGTCGGGCCCTGTCGGGCTCTGTCGGGCTCTGTCGGGCTCTGTCGGGCCCTGTCGGGCCCTGTCGGGCCCTGTCGAGCTCTGTCGGGCTCTGTCGGGCTCTACTGGGCTCTGTCGGGCCCTGTCGGGCTCTGTCGGGCTCTACCGGGCTCTGTCGGGCCCTGTCGGGCCCTGTCGGGCCCTGTCGGGCTCTGTCGGGCTCTGTCGGGCTCTGTCGGGCTCTACTGGGCCCTGTCGGGCTCTGTTTGGATCTGTCGGGCCCTGTCGGGCTCTGTCGGGCCCTGTCGGGCTCTGTCGGGCTCTGTCGGGCTCTACTGGGCTCTGTCGGGCTCTGTCGGGTTATGTCGGGCTCTGTCGGGCTCTGTCGGGCTCTGTCGGGCTCTACTGGGCTCTGTCGGGCCCTGTCGGGCCCTGTCGGGCTCTGTCGGGCTCTGTCGGGCTCTACTGGGCTCTGTCGGGCTCTGTCGGGCCCTGTCGGGCTCTGTCGGGCCCTGTCGGGCTCTGTCGGGCTCTGTCGGGCTCTGTCGGGCTCTACTGGTCTCTGTCGGGCCCTGTCGGGCCCTGTCGGGCCCTGTCGGGCTCTGTCGGGCTCTGTCGGACCCTGTCGGGCCCTGTCGGGCTCGGTCGGGCTCTGTCGGGCTCTACTGGGCCCTGTCGGGCCCTGTTGGGCTCTGACGGGCCCTGTCGGGCTCTGTCGGGCTCTGTCGGGCTCTACTGGGCTCTGTCGGGCTCTGTCGGGCCCTGTCGGGCTCTGTCGGGCCCTGTCGGGCCCTGTCGGGCCCTGTCGGGCTCTGTCGGGCTCTGTCGGGTTCTGTCGGGCCCTGTCGGGCCCTGTCGGGCTCTGTCGGGCTCTGTCGGGCTCTGTCGGGCTCTACTGGGCTCTACTGTTCCCTGTCAGGCCCTGTCGGGCTCTGAAAAGGCTCTGTCGGGCTCTGTCGGGCCCTGTCGGGCTCTGTCGGGCTCTGTCGGGCCCTGTCGGGCTCTGTCGGGTTCTACTGGGCCCTGTCGGGCCCTGTCGGGCCCTGTCGGGCTCTGTCGGGCTCTGTCGAGCTCTACTGGGCTCTGTCGGGCTCTGTCGGGCCCTGTCGGGCTCTGTCGGGCTCTGTCGGGCTCTGGCGGGCTCTGTCGGGCTCTACCGGGCCCTGTCGGGCCCTGTCGGGCTCTGTCGGGCTCTGTCGGGCTCTGTCGGGCTCTGTCGGGCTCTGTCGGGCTCTACTGGGCCCTGTCGGGCTCTGTTTGGATCTGTCGGGCCCTGTCGGGCTCTGTCGGGCTCTGTCGGGCTCTGTCGGGCTCTGTCGGGCTCTACTGGGCTCTACTGTTCCCTGTCGGGCCCTGTCGGGCTCTGTCGGGCTCTGTCGGGCTCTGTCGGGCTCTGTCGGGCTCTGTCGGGCCCTGTCGGGCCCTGTCGGGCCCTGTCGGGTTCTGTCGGGTTCTGTCGGGCCCTGTCGGGCCCTGTCAGGCTCTGTCGGGCCCTGTCGGGCCCTGTCGGGCTCTGTCGGGCTCTGTCGGGCTCTACTGGGCTCTGTCGGGCTCTGTCGGGCCCTGTCGGGCCCTGTCGGGCTCTGTCGGGCTCTGTCGGGCTCTACTGGGCTCTGTCGGGCTCTACTGGGCTCTACTAGGCCCTGTCGGGCTCTGTCGGGCCCTGTCGGGCCCTGTCGGGCTCTGTCGGGCTCTGTCGGGCCCTGTCGGGCTCTGTCGGGCTCTGTCGGGCCCTGTCGGGCCCTGTCGGGCTCTACTGGGCTCTGTCGGGCTCTGTCGGGCCCTGTCGGGCCCTGTCGGGCCCTGTCGGGCTCTGTCGGGCTCTACTGGGCTCTGTCGGGCTCTACTGGGCTCTGTCGGGCTCTGTCGGGCCCTGTAGGGCCCTGTCGGGCTCTGTCGGGCTCTGTCGGGCTCTACTGCGCCCTGTCGGGCCCTACTGCGCCCTGTCGGGCCCTGTCGGGCTCTGTCGGGCTCTGTCGGGCTCTACTGGGCCCTGTCGGGCCCTGTCGGGCCCTGTCGGGCTCTGTCGGGCTCTGTCGGGCTCTGTCGGGCTCTACTGGGCCCTGTCGGGCTCTGTCGGGCCCTGTCGGGCCCTGTCGGGCCCTGTCGGGCTCTGTCGGGCCCTGTCGGGCCCTGTCGGGCTCTGTCGGGCTCTGTCGAGCTCTACTGGGCTCTCTCGGGCCCTGTCGGGCCCTGTCGGGCTCTGTCGGGCTCTGTCGGGCTCTGGCGGTCTCTGTCGGGCTCTACCGGGCCCTGTCGGGCCCTGTCGGGCTCTGTCGGGCCCTGTCGGGCCCTGTCGGGCCCTGTCGGGCTCTGTCGGGCTCTGTCGGGCTCTGTCGGGCTCTACTGGGCCCTGTCGGGCTCTGTTTGGATCTGTCGGGCCCTGTCGGGCTCTGTCGGGCTCTGTCGGGCTCTACTGGGCTTTGTCGGGCTCTGTCGGGTTATGTCGGGCTCTGTCGGGCTCTGTCGGGCTCTGTCGGGCTCTACTGGGCTCTGTCGGGCTCTGTCGGGCCCTGTCGGGCTCTGTCGGGCTCTGTCGGGCTCTACTGGGCTCTGTCGGGCCCTGTCGGGCTCTGTCGGGCTCTGTCGGGCTCTGTCGGGCCCTGTCGGGCCCTGTCGAGCCCTGTCAGGCTCTGTCGGGCTCTGTCGGGCTCTACTGGGCTCTGTCGGGCCCTGTCGGGCCCTGTCGGGTTCTGTCGGGTTCTGTCGGGCTCTGTCGGGCCCTGTCGGGCTCTGTCGGGCCCTGTCGGGCTCTGTCGGGCTCTGTCGGGCTCTACTGGGCTCTGTCGGGCCCTGTCGGGCCCTGTCGGGCTCTGTCGGGCTCTGTCGGGCTCTACTGGGCTCTGTCGGGCTCTACTGGGCTCTACTAGGCCCTGTCGGGCCCTGTCGGGCCCTGTCGGGCCCTGTCGGGCTCTGTCGGGCTCTGTCGGGCCCTGTCGGGTTCTGTCGGGCCCTGTCGGGTTCTGTCGGGCCCTGTCGGGCTCTGTCGGGCTCTACTGGGCTCTACTGTTCCCTGTCAGGCACCTGTCGGGCTCTGTCAGGCTCTGTCGGGCTCTGTCGGGCTCTGTCGGGCTCTGTCGGGCTCTACTGGGCTCTGTCGGGCCCTGTCGGGCCCTGTCGGGCTCTGTTGGGTTCTGTCGGGCTCTACTGGGCCCTGTCGGGCTCTGTCGGGCCCTGTCGGGCTCTGTCGGGCCCTGTCGGGCTCTGTCGGGCTCTGTCGGGCTCTGTCGGGCTCTGTCGGGCCCTGTCGGGCCCTGTCGGGCTCTGTCGGGCTCTGTCGGGCTCTACTGGACTCTGTCGGGCTCTGTCGGGTTCTGTCGGGCTCTGTCGGGCCCTGTCGGGCCCTGTCGGGCTCTGTCGGGCTCTGTCGGGCTCTGTTGGGACCTGTCGGGCCCTGTCGAGCTCTGTCGGGCCCTGTCGGGCCCTGTCGGGCCCTGTCGGGCCCTGTCGGGCCCTGTCGGGCCGTGTCGGGCCCTGTCGGGCCCTGTCGGGCTCTGTCGGGCCCTGTCGGGCCCTGTCGGGCTCTGTCGGGCTCTGTCGGGCCCTGTCGGGCCCTGTCGAGCTCTGTCGGGCTCTGTCGGGCTCTACTGGGCTCTGTCGGGCCCTGTCGGGCCCTGTCGGGCTCTGTCGGGCTCTGTCGGGCTCTACTGGGCTCTGTCGGGCTCTACTGGGCTCTACTAGGCCCTGTCGGGCTCTGTCGGGCTCTACCGGGCCCTGTCGGGCCCTGTCGGGCTCTGTCGGGCCCTGTCGGGCCCTGTCGGGCTCTTTCGGGCCCTGTCGGGCCCTGTCGGGCTTTGTCGGGCTCTGTCGGGCTCTGTCGGGCTCTGTCGGGCTCTACTGGGCCCTGTCGGGCTCTGTTTGGATCTGTCGGGCCCTGTCGGGCTCTTTCGGGCTCTACTGGGCTCTACTGTTCCCTGTCGGGCCCTGTCGGGCTCTGTCGGGCCCTGTCGGGCCCTGTCGGGCCCTGTCGGGCCCTGTCGGGCTCTGTCGGGCCCTGTCGGGCCCTGTCGGGCTCTGTCGGCCTCTGTCGGGCTCTGTCGGGCTCTAGTGGGCTCTGTCGGGCTCTGTCGGGTTCTGTCGGGCTCTGTCGGGCCCTGTCGGGCCCTGTCGGGCTCTCTCGGGCTCTCTCGGGCTCTGTCGGGCTCTGTCGGGCTCTGTCGGGCTCTGTCGGGCTCTGTCGGGCTCTGTCGGGCTCTACTGGGCTCTACTGTTCCCTGTCGGGCTCTGTCGGGCTCTGTCGGGCTCTGTCGGGCTCTGTCGGGCTCTGTCGGGCTCTCCTGGGCCCTGTCGGGCTCTGTTGGGCTCTGTCGGGCTCTGTCGGGCCCTGTCGGGCCCTGTCGGACCCTGTCGGGCCCTGTCGGGCTCTGTCGGGCTCTGTCGGGCTCTGTCGGGCTCTACTGGGCTCTGTCGGGCTCTGTCGGGCTCTGTCGGGCCCTGTCGGGCTCTGTCGGGCTCTGTCGGGCTCTGTCGGGCTCTGTCGGGCTCTACTGGGCTCTACTGGGCTCTACTAGGCCCTGTCGGGCTCTGTCGGGCTCTGTCGGGCCCTGTCGGGCCCTGTCAGGCTCTGTCGGGCTCTGTCGGGCTCTGTCGGGCTCGACTGGGCTCTGTCGGGCTCTTTCGGGCCCTGTCGGGCTCTGTCGGGCTCTGTCGGGCTCTGTCGGGCTCTACTGGGCTCTGTCGGGCTCTGTCGGGCTCTGTCGGGCTCTGTCGGGCCCTGTAGGGCCCTGTCGGGCTCTGTCGGGCTCTGTCGGGATCTGTCGGGCTCTACTGCGCCCTGTCGGGCCCTGTCGGGCTCTGTCGGGCTCTACTGGGCCCTGTCGGGCCCTGTCGGGCCCTGTCGGGCCCTGTCGGGCTCTGTCGGGCTCTGTCGGGCTCTACTGGGCCCTGTCGGGCTCTGTCGGGCTCTGTCGGGCCCTGTCGGGCCCTGTCGGGCCCTGTCGGGCTCTACTGGGCCCTGTCGGGCCCTGTCGGGCCCTGTTCGGGCCCTGTCGGGCCCTGTCGGGCCCTGTCGGGCTCTGTCGGGCTCTGTCGAGCTCTACTGGGCTCTGTCGGGCCCTGTCGGGCCCTGTCGGGCCCTGTCGGGCTCTGTCGGGCTCTGTCGGGCTCTGGCGGGCTCTGTCGGGCTCTACCGGGCCCTGTCGGGCTCTGTCGGGCTCTGTCGGGCTCTGTCGGGCCCTGTCGGGCCCTGTCGGGCCCTGTCGGGCCCTGTCGGGCTTTGTCGGGCTCTGTCGGGCCCTGTCGGGCCCTGTCGGGCCCTGTCGGGCCCTGTCGAGCTCTGTCGGGCTCTGTCGGGATCTGTCGGGCTCTGTCGGGCTCTACTGGGCTCTGTCGGGCCCTGTCGGGCTCTGTCGGGCTCTGTCGGGCTCTGTCGGGCTCTATTGGGCTCTGTCGGGTTCTACTGGGCTCTACTGGGCCCTGTCGGGCTCTGTCGGGCTCTGTCGGGCTCTGTCGGGCTCTGTCGGGCTCTGTCGGGCTCTACTGGGCTCTGTCGGGCTCTGTCGGGCTCTGTCGGGCTCTGTCGGGCTCTGTCGGGCTCTACTGGTCTCTGTCGGGCTCAGTCGGGCCCTGTCGGGCCCTGTCGGGCTCTGTCGGGCTCTGTCGGACCCTGTCGGGCCCTGTCGGGCCCTGTCGGGCTCTGTCGGGCTCTGTCGGGCTCTACTGGGCCCTGTCGGGCCCTGTCGGGCCCTGTCGGGCCCTGTCGGGCTCTGTCGGGCTCTGTCGAGCTCTACTGGGCTCTGTCGGGCCCTGTCGGGCCCTGTCGGGCTCTGTCGGGCTCTGTCGGGCTCTGTCGGGCTCTACTGGGCCCTGTCGGGCCCTGTCGGGCCCTGTCGGTCTCTGTCGGGCTCTACTGGGCCCTGTCGGGCTCTGTCGGGCCCTGTCGGGCTCTGTCGGGCTCTGTCGGGCTCTACTGGGCTCTACTGTTCCCTGTCGGGCCCTGTCGGGCCCTGTCGGGCTCTGTCGGGCTCTGTCGGGCCCTGTCGGGCTCTGTCGGGCTCTGTCGGGCTCTGTCGGGCTCTACTGGGCTCTGTCGGGCTCTGTCGGGCCCTGTCGGGCCCTGTCGGGCCCTGTCGGGCCCTGTCGGGCTCTGTCGGGCTCTGTCGGGTTCTGTCGGGCCCTGTCGGGCTCTGTCGGGCTCTGTCGGGCTCTGTCGGGCTCTACTGGGCTCTACTGTTCCCTGTCGGGCTCTGTCGGGCTCTACGGGGTCCTGTCGGGCTCTGTTGGGCTCTGTCGGGCTCTGTCGGGCCCTGTCGGGCCCTGTCGGGCCCTGTCGGGCCCTGTCGGGCTCTGTCGGGCTCTGTCGGGCTCTGTCGGGCTCTGTCGGGCTCTACTGGGCCCTGTCGGGCTCTGTCGGGCTCTGTCGGGCTCTGTCGGGCTCTGTCGGGCTCTGTCGGGCTCTACTGGGCTCTACTGTTCCCTGTCGGGCCCTGTCGGGCCCTGTCGGGCCCTGTCGGGCTCTGTCGGGCTCTGTCGGGCCCTGTCGGGCCCTGTCGGGCTCTGTCGGGCTCTGTCGGGCTCTGTCGGGCTCTAGTGGGCTCTGTCGGGCTCTGTCGGGTTCTGTCGGTCTCTTTCGGGCCCTGTCGGGCCCTGTCGGGCCCTGTCGGGCTCTGTCGGGCCCTGTCGGGCTCTGTCGGGCTCTGTCGGGCTCTACTGGGCCCTGTCGGGCTCTGTCGGGCTCTGTCGGGCTCTACTGTTTCCTGTCGGGCCCTGTCGGGCTCTGTCGGGCTCTCTCGGGCTCTCTCGGGCTCTGTCGGGCTCTGTCGGGCTCTACTGGGCCCTGTCGGGCTCTGTTGGGCTCTGTCGGGCCCTGTCGGGCCCTGTCGGGCCCTGTCGGGCTCTGTCGGGCTCTGTCGGGCTCTGTCGGGCCCTGTCGGGCTCTGTCGGGCTCTGTCGGGCTCTGTCGGGCTCTACTGGGCTCTGTCGGGCTCTGTCGGGCCCTGTCGGGCTCTGTCGGGCCCTGTCGGGCTCTGTCGGGCTCTGTCGGGCTCTGTCGGGCTCTACTGGGCTCTGTCGGGCTCTACTGGGCTCTACTATGCCCTGTCGGGCTCTGTCGGGCCCTGTCGGGCCCTGTCGGGCCCTGTCGGGCCCTGTCGGGCTCTGTCGGGCCCTGTCGGGCCCTGTCGGGCTCTGTCGGGCCCTGTCGGGCCCTGTCGGGCCCTGTCGGGCTCTGTCGGGCTCTGTCGGGCTCTGTCGGGCCCTGTCGGGCTCTGTCGGGCCCTGTCGGGCTCTACTGGGCTCTGTCGGGCTCTACTGGGCTCTGTCGGGCTCTGTCGGGCCCTGTCGGGCCCTGTCGGGCCCTGTCGGGCCCTGTCGGGCTCTGTCGGGCTCTGTCGGGCTCTGTCGGGCTCTACTGGCTCTGTCGGGCCCTGTCGGGCCCTGTCGGGCCCTGTCGGGCTCTGTCGGGCTCTGTCGGGCTCTGTCGGGCTCTGTCGGGCTCTGTCGGGCTCTACGGGGTCCTGTCGGGCTCTGTCGGGCTCTACTGGGCCCTGTCGGGCCCTGTCGGGCCCTGTCGGGCTCTGTCGGGCTCTACTGGGCCCTGTCGGGCTCTGTCGGGCTCTGTCGGACCCTGTCGGGCTCTGTCGGGCTCTATCGGGCTCTACTGGGCTCTGTCGGGCTCTACTGGGCTCTACTAGGCCCTGTCGGGCTCTGTCGGGCCCTGTCGGGCCCTGTCGGGCCCTGTCGGGCTCTGTCGGGTTCTGTCGGGTTCTGTCGAGCTCTGTCGGGCTCTGTCGGGCTCTGTCGGGCGCTGTCGGGCTCTGTCGGGCTCTGTCGGGCCCTGTCAGGCTCTGTCGGGCTCTGTCGGGCTCTGTCGGACTCTACTGGGCTCTGTCGGGCTCTGTCGGGCCCTGTCGGGCTCTGTCGGGCTCTGTCGGGCTCTGTCGGGCTCTACTGGGCTCTGTCGGACTCTACTGGGCTCTACTGGGGCCTGTCGGGCTCTTTCGGGCTCTTTCGGGCCCTGTCGGGCTCTGTCGGGCTCTGTCGGGCTCTGTCGGGCTCTACTGGGCTCTGTCGGGCTCTGTCGGGCCCTGTAGGGCCCTGTCGGGCTCTGTCGGGCTCTGTCGGGCTCTACTGGGCCCTGTCGGGCTCTGTCGGGCTCTGTCGGGCTCTACTGGGCTCTGTCGGGCCCTGTCGGGCTCTGTCGGGCTCTGTCGAGCTCTACTGGGCTCTGTCGGGCCCTGTCGGGCTGTGTCGGGCCCTGTCGGGCCCTGTCGGGCTCTGTCGGACTCTGTCGGGCTCTGTCGGGCTCTTTCGGGCCCTGTCGGGCCCTGTCGGGCTCTGTCTAGCTCTGTCGGGCCCTGTCGGGCTCTGTCGGGCCCTGTCGGGCTCTGTCGGGCTCTGTCGGGCCCTGTCGGGCTCTGTCGGGCCCTGTCGGGCTCTGTCGGGCTCTGTCGGGCTCTGTCGGGCTCTACTGGGCTCTGTCGGGCCCTGTCGGGCCCTGTCGGGCCCTGTCGGGCCCTGTCGGGCTCTGTCGGGCTCTGTCGGGCTCTGTTGGGACCTGTCGGGCCCTGTCGAGCTCTGTCAGGCCCTGTCGGGCCCTGTCGGGCCCTGTCGGGTCCTGTCGGGCTCTGTCGGGCTCTGTCGGGCTCTGTCGGGCTCTACTGGGCTCTACTGGGCCCTGTCGGGCACTGTCGGGCTCTGTCGGGCTCTGTCGGGCTCTACTGGTCTCTGTCGGGCTCTGTCGGGCTCTGTCGGGCTCTGTCGAGCTCTGTCGGGCCCTGTCGGGCCCTGTCGGGCTCTGTCGGGCTCTGTCGGGCTCTACTGGGCCCTGTCGGGCCCTGTCGGGCTCTGTCGGGCTCTGTCGAGCTCTACTGGGCCCTGTCGGGCCCTGTCGGGCCCTGTCGGGCTCTGTCGGGCTCTGTCGGGCTCTACTGGGCCCTGTCGGACTCTGTCGGGCTCTGTCGGGCCCTGTCGGGCTCTGTCGGGCCCTGTCGGGCCCTGTCGGGCTCTGTCGGGCTCTGTCGGGCTCTGTCGGGCCCTGTCGGGCTCTGTCGGGCTCTACTGGGCCCTGTCGGGCTCTGTCGGGCCCTGTCGGGCTCTGTCGGGCCCTGTCGAGCTCTACTGGGCCCTGTCGGTCTCTGTCGGGCCCTGTCGGTCTCTGTCGGGCTCTGTCGGGCTCTGGCGGGCTCTGTCGGGCTCTACCGGGCCCTGTCGGGCCCTGTCGGGCTCTGTCGGGCCCTGTCGGGTTTGTCGGGCTCTGTCGGGCTCTGTCGGGCTCTGTCGGGCTCTACTGGGCCCTGTCGGGCTCTGTTGGGCTCTGTCGGGCCCTGTCGGGCCCTGTCGGGCCCTGTCGGGCTCTGTCGGGCTCTGTCGGGCTCTGTCGGGCCCTGTCGGGCTCTGTCGGGCTCTGTCGGGCTCTGTCGGGCTCTACTGGGCTCTGTCGGGCTCTGTCGGGCCCTGTCGGGCTCTGTCGGGCCCTGTCGGGCTCTGTCGGGCTCTGTCGGGCTCTGTCGGGCTCTACTGGGCTCTGTCGGGCTCTACTGGGCTCTACTATGCCCTGTCGGGCTCTGTCGGGCCCTGTCGGGCCCTGTCGGGCCCTGTCGGGCCCTGTCGGGCTCTGTTGGGCTCTGTCGGGCCCTGTCGGGCCCTGTCGGGCCCTGTCGGGCTCTGTCGGGCTCTGTCGGGCTCTACTGGGCCCTGTCGGGCTCTGTTGGGCTCTGTCGGGCCCTGTCGGGCCCTGTCGGGCCCTGTCGGGCTCTGTCGGGCTCTGTCGGGCTCTGTCGGGCCCTGTCGGGCTCTGTCGGGCTCTGTCGGGCTCTGTCGGGCTCTACTGGGCTCTGTCGGGCTCTGTCGGGCCCTGTCGGGCTCTGTCGGGCCCTGTCGGGCTCTGTCGGGCTCTGTCGGGCTCTGTCGGGCTCTACTGGGCTCTGTCGGGCTCTACTGGGCTCTACTATGCCCTGTCGGGCTCTGTCGGGCCCTGTCGGGCCCTGTCGGGCCCTGTCGGGCCCTGTCGGGCTCTGTCGGGCCCTGTCGGGCCCTGTCGGGCTCTGTCGGGCCCTGTCGGGCCCTGTCGGGCCCTGTCGGGCTCTGTCGGGCTCTGTCGGGCTCTGTCGGGCCCTGTCGGGCTCTGTCGGGCCCTGTCGGGCTCTACTGGGCTCTGTCGGGCTCTACTGGGCTCTGTCGGGCTCTGTCGGGCCCTGTCGGGCCCTGTCGGGCCCTGTCGGGCCCTGTCGGGCTCTGTCGGGCTCTGTCGGGCTCTGTCGGGCTCTGTCGGGCTCTACTGGCTCTGTCGGGCCCTGTCGGGCCCTGTCGGGCCCTGTCGGGCTCTGTCGGGCTCTGTCGGGCTCTGTCGGGCTCTGTCGGGCTCTGTCGGGCTCTACGGGGTCCTGTCGGGCTCTGTCGGGCTCTACTGGGCCCTGTCGGGCCCTGTCGGGCCCTGTCGGGCTCTGTCGGGCTCTACTGGGCCCTGTCGGGCTCTGTCGGGCTCTGTCGGACCCTGTCGGGCTCTGTCGGGCTCTATCGGGCTCTACTGGGCTCTGTCGGGCTCTACTGGGCTCTACTAGGCCCTGTCGGGCTCTGTCGGGCCCTGTCGGGCCCTGTCGGGCCCTGTCGGGCTCTGTCGGGTTCTGTCGGGTTCTGTCGAGCTCTGTCGGGCTCTGTCGGGCTCTGTCGGGCGCTGTCGGGCTCTGTCGGGCTCTGTCGGGCCCTGTCAGGCTCTGTCGGGCTCTGTCGGGCTCTGTCGGACTCTACTGGGCTCTGTCGGGCTCTGTCGGGCCCTGTCGGGCTCTGTCGGGCTCTGTCGGGCTCTGTCGGGCTCTACTGGGCTCTGTCGGACTCTACTGGGCTCTACTGGGGCCTGTCGGGCTCTTTCGGGCTCTTTCGGGCCCTGTCGGGCTCTGTCGGGCTCTGTCGGGCTCTGTCGGGCTCTACTGGGCTCTGTCGGGCTCTGTCGGGCCCTGTAGGGCCCTGTCGGGCTCTGTCGGGCTCTGTCGGGCTCTACTGGGCCCTGTCGGGCTCTGTCGGGCTCTGTCGGGCTCTACTGGGCTCTGTCGGGCCCTGTCGGGCTCTGTCGGGCTCTGTCGAGCTCTACTGGGCTCTGTCGGGCCCTGTCGGGCTGTGTCGGGCCCTGTCGGGCCCTGTCGGGCTCTGTCGGACTCTGTCGGGCTCTGTCGGGCTCTTTCGGGCCCTGTCGGGCCCTGTCGGGCTCTGTCTAGCTCTGTCGGGCCCTGTCGGGCTCTGTCGGGCCCTGTCGGGCTCTGTCGGGCTCTGTCGGGCCCTGTCGGGCTCTGTCGGGCCCTGTCGGGCTCTGTCGGGCTCTGTCGGGCTCTGTCGGGCTCTACTGGGCTCTGTCGGGCCCTGTCGGGCCCTGTCGGGCCCTGTCGGGCCCTGTCGGGCTCTGTCGGGCTCTGTCGGGCTCTGTTGGGACCTGTCGGGCCCTGTCGAGCTCTGTCAGGCCCTGTCGGGCCCTGTCGGGCCCTGTCGGGTCCTGTCGGGCTCTGTCGGGCTCTGTCGGGCTCTGTCGGGCTCTACTGGGCTCTACTGGGCCCTGTCGGGCACTGTCGGGCTCTGTCGGGCTCTGTCGGGCTCTACTGGTCTCTGTCGGGCTCTGTCGGGCTCTGTCGGGCTCTGTCGAGCTCTGTCGGGCCCTGTCGGGCCCTGTCGGGCTCTGTCGGGCTCTGTCGGGCTCTACTGGGCCCTGTCGGGCCCTGTCGGGCTCTGTCGGGCTCTGTCGAGCTTTACTGGGCCCTGCCGGGCCCTGTCGGGCCCTGTCGGGCTCTGTCGGGCTCTGTCGGGCTCTACTGGGCCCTGTCGGACTCTGTCGGGCTCTGTCGGGCCCTGTCGGGCTCTGTCGGGCCCTGTCGGGCCCTGTCGGGCTCTGTCGGGCTCTGTCGGGCTCTGTCGGGCCCTGTCGGGCTCTGTCGGGCTCTACTGGGCCCTGTCGGGCTCTGTCGGGCCCTGTCGGGCTCTGTCGGGCCCTGTCGAGCTCTACTGGGCCCTGTCGGTCTCTGTCGGGCCCTGTCGGTCTCTGTCGGGCTCTGTCGGGCTCTGGCGGGCTCTGTCGGGCTCTACCGGGCCCTGTCGGGCCCTGTCGGGCTCTGTCGGGCCCTGTCGGGTTTGTCGGGCTCTGTCGGGCTCTGTCGGGCTCTGTCGGGCTCTACTGGGCCCTGTCGGGCTCTGTTTGGATCTGTCGGGCCCTGTCGGGCTCTGTCGGGCCCTGTCGGGCTCTGTCGGGCTCTGTCGGGCTCTGTCGGGCTCTACTGGGCTCTGTCGGGCTCTGTCGGGCTCTGTCGGGCTCTACTGGGCCCTGTCGGGCTCTGTCGGGCTCTGTCGGGCTCTGTCGGGTTCTGTCGGTCTCTGTCGGTCTCTGTCGGGCCCTGTCGGGCCCTGTCGGGCTCTGTCGGGCCCTGTCGGGCCCTGTCGGGCCCTGTCGAGCTCTGTCGGGCTCTGTCGGGCTCTGTCGGGCTCTGTCGGGCCCTGTCGGGCTCTGTCGGGCTCTGTCGGGCCCTGTCGGGCCCTGTCGAGCTCTGTCGGGCTCTGTCGGGCCCTGTCGGGCTCTGTCGGGCTCTGTCGTTCCCTGTCGGGCTCTGTCGGGCTCTGTCGGGCTCTGTCGGGCTCTATTGGGCTCTGTCGGGTTCTACTGGGCTCTAGTGGGCCCTGTCGGGCTCTGTCGGGCTCTGTCGGGCTCTGTCGGGCTCTGTCGGGCTCTACTGGGCCCTGTCGGGCTCTGTCGGGCCCTGTCGGGCTCTGTCGGGCTCTGTCGGGCTCTGTCGGGCTCTACTGGTCTCTGTCGGGCCCTGTCGGGCCCTGTCGGGCCCTGTCGGGCTCTGTCGGGCTCTGTCGGACCCTGTCGGGCCCTGTCGGGCTCTGTCGGGCTCTGTCGGGCTCTACTGGGCCCTGTCGGGCCCTGTCGGGCCCTGTCGGGCCCTGTCGGGCTCTGTCGGGCTCTGTCGAGCTCTACTGGGCTCTGTCGGGCCCTGTCAGGCCCTGTCGGGCTCTGTCGGGCTCTGTCGGGCTCTACTGGGCCCTGTCGGGCCCTGTCGGGCCCTGTCGGGCTCTGTCGGGCTCTACTGGGCCCTGTCGGGCCCTGTCGGGCCCTGTCGGGCTCTGTCGGGCTCTAATGTTCCCTGTCGGGCCCTGTCGGGCCCTGTCGGGCTCTGTCGGGCTCTGTCGGGCCCTGTCGGGCCCTGTCGGGCTCTACTGGGCTCTGTCGGGCTCTGTCGGGCTCTGTCGGGCTCTGTCGGGCTCTACTGGGCTCTGTCGGGCTCTGTCGGGTTCTGTCGGGCTCTGTCGGGCCCTGTCGGGCCCTGTTGGGCCCTGTCGGGCTCTGTCGGGCTCTGTCGGGCTCTGTCGGGTTCTGTCGGGCCCTGTCGGGCTCTGTCGGGCTCTGTCGGGCTCTGTCGGGCTCTACTGGTCTCTACTGTTCCCTGTCGGGCCCTGTCGGCCTCTGTCGGGCTCTACTGGGCCCTGTCGGGCTCTGTCGGGCCCTGTCGGGTTCTGTCGGCCTCTGTCGGGCTCTACTGGGCCCTGTCGGGCTCTGTCGGGCCCTGTCGGGCCCTGTCGGGCTCTGTCGGGCTCTACTGGGCCCTGTCGGGCCCTGTCGGGCCCTGTCGGGCTCTGTCGGGCTCTAATGTTCCCTGTCGGGCCCTGTCGGGCCCTGTCGGGCTCTGTCGGGCTCTGTCGGGCCCTGTCGGGCCCTGTCGGGCCCTGTCGGGCTCTACTGGGCTCTGTCGGGCTCTGTCGGGCTCTGTCGGGCTCTGTCGGGCTCTACTGGGCTCTGTCGGGCTCTGTCGGGTTCTGTCGGGCTCTGTCGGGCCCTGTCGGGCCCTGTTGGGCCCTGTCGGGCTCTGTCGGGCTCTGTCGGGCTCTGTCGGGTTCTGTCGGGTTCTGTCGGGCCCTGTCGGGCTCTGTCGGGCTCTGTCGGGCTCTACTGGGCCCTGTCGGGCCCTGTCGGCCTCTGTCGGGCTCTACTGGGCCCTGTCGGGCTCTGTCGGGCCCTGTCGGGTTCTGTCGGGCTCTGTCGGGCTCTGTCGGGCTCTAATGTTCCCTGTCGGGCCCTGTCGGGCCCTGTCGGGCCCTGTCGGGCCCTGTCGGGCTCTGTCGGGCTCTGTCGGGCCCTGTCGGGCCCTGTCGGGCTCTACTGGGCCCTGTCGGGCTCTGTCGGGCTCTGTCGGGCTCTGTCGGGCTCTACTGGGCTCTGTCGGGCTCTGTCGGGTTCTGTCGGGCCCTGTCGGGCCCTGTCGGGCCCTGTCGGGCCCTGTTGGGCCCTGTCGGGCTCTGTCGGGCTCTGTCGGGTTCTGTCGGGTTCTGTCGGGCTCTGTCGGGCTCTGTCGGGCTCTACTGGGCTCTACTGTTCCCTGTCGGGCTCTGTCAGGCTCTGTCGGGCTCTGTCGGGCTCTGTCGGGCTCTGTCGGGCTCTACTGGGCTCTGTTGGGCTCTGTCGGGCTCTGTCGGGCCCTGTCGGGCTCTGTCGGGCTCTGTCGGGCTCTGTCGGGCTCTGTCGGGCTCTACTGGGCTCTGTCGGGCTCTGTTTGGCCCTGTCGGGCTCTGTCGGGCTCTGTCGGGCTCTACTGGGCTCTGTCGGGCTCTACTGGGCTCTACTATGCCCTGTCGGGCTCTGTCGGTCCCTGTCGAGCCCTGTCGGGCCCTGTCGGGCTCTGTCGGGCTCTACTGGGCTCTGTCGGGCCCTGTCGGGCTCTGTCGGGCTCTGTCGAGCTCTACTGGGCTCTGTCGGGCCCTGTCGGGCCCTGTCGGGCCCTGTCGGGCTCTGTCGGGCTCTGTCGGGCCCTGTCGGGCTCTGTCGGGCCCTGTCGGGCTCTGTCGGGCTCTGTCGGGCTCTGTCGGGCTCTACTGGGCTCTGTCGGGCCCTGTCGGGCCCTGTCGGGCTCTGTCGGGCTCTGTCGGGCTCTACTGGGCTCTGTCGGGCTCTACTGGGCTCTACTGGGGCCTGTCGGGCTCTGTCGGGCTCTGTCGGGCTCTGTCGGGCTCTGTCGGGCTCTACTGGGCTCTGTCGGGCTCTGTCGGGCCCTGTAGGGCCCTGTCGGGCTCTGTCGGGCTCTGTCGGGCTCTACTGGGCCCTGTCGGGCCCTGTCGGGCTCTGTCGGGCTCTGTCGGGCTCTACTGGGCTCTGTCGGGCCCTGTCGGGCTCTGTCGAGCTCTACTGGGCTCTGTCGGGCCCTGTCGGGCCCTGTCGGGCCCTGTCGGGCCCTGTCGGGCTCTGTCGGGCTCTGTCGGGCTCTACTGGGCCCTGTCGGGCTCTGTCGGGCTCTGTCGGGCCCTGTCGGGCTCTGTCGGGCTCTGTCGGGCTCTGTCGGGCCCTGTCGGGCCCTGTCGGGCTCTGTCGGGCCCTGTCGGGCCCTGTCGGGTTCTGTCGGGCTCTGTCGGGTTCTGTCGGGCTCTGTCGGGCTCTACTGGGCCCTGTCGGGCTCTGTCGGGCCCTGTCGTGCCCTGTCGGGCTCTGTCGGGCTCTGTCGGGCTCTGTCGGGATCTACTGGGCCCTGTCGGGCCCTGTCGGGCCCTGTCGGGCTCTGTCGGGCTCTGTCGGGCTCTGTCGGGCTCTACTGGGCCCTGTCGGGCTCTGACGGGCCCTGTCGGGTTCTGTCGGGCTCTGTCGGGCCCTGTCGTGCTCTGTCGGGCTCTACTGGGCTCTGTCGGGCTCTGTCGGGTTCTGTCGGGCCCTGTCGGGCCCTGTCGGGCCCTGTCGGGCTCTGTCGGGCTCTGTCGGGCCCTGTCGGGCTCTGTCGGGCTCTGTCGGGCTCTGTCGGGCTCTACTGGGCTCTACTGTTCCCTGTCGGGCTCTGTCGGGCTCTACTGGGCCCTGTCGGGCCCTGTCGGGCCCTGTCGGGCTCTGTCGGGCTCTGTCGGGCTCTGTCGGGAACTGTCGGGCTCTACTGGGCCCTGTCGGGCCCTGTCGGGCCCTGTCGGGCTCTGTCGGGCTCTGTCGGGCTCCGTCGGGCTCTGTCGGGCTCTGTCGGGCTCTACTGGGCTCTACTGTTCCCTGTCGGGCCCTGTCGGGCCCTGTCGGGCTCTGTCGGGCCCTGTCGGGATCTGTCGGGCTCTGTCGGGCTCTGTCGGGCTCTGTCGGGCTCTACTGGTCTCTGTCGGGCCCTGTCGGGCCCTGTCGGGCCCTGTCGGGCTCTGTCGGACCCTGTCGGACCCTGTCGGGCCCTGTCGGGCTCTGTCGGGCTCTGTCGGGCTCTACTGGGCCCTGTCGGGCCCTGTCGGGCTCTGTCGGGCTCTGTCGAGCTCTACTGGGCTCTGTCGGGCCCTGTCGGGCCCTGTCGGGCTCTGTCGGGCTCTGTCGGGCTCTACTGGGCCCTGTCGGGCCCTGTCGGGCCCTGTCGGGCTCTGTCGGGCTCTACTGGGCCCTGCGGGCTCTGTCGGGCCCTGTCGGGCTCTGTCGGGCTCTGTCGGGCTCTGTCGGGCTCTGTCGGGCTCTACTGTTCCCTGTCGGGCCCTGTCGGGCCCTGTCGGGCCCTGTCGGGCTCTGTCGGGCCCTGTCGGGCCCTGTCGGGCTCTGTCGGGCTCTGTCGGGCTCTGTCGGGCTCTACTGGGCTCTGTCGGGCTCTGTCGGGTTCTGTCGGGCCCTGTCGGGCCCTGTCGGGCCCTGTTGGGCCCTGTCGGGCTCTGTCGGGCTCTGTCGGGCTCTGTCGGGTTCTGTCGGGCCCTGTCGGGCCCTGTCGGGCTCTGTCGGGCTCTGTTGGGCTCTACTGGTCTCTACTGTTCCCTGTCGGGCCCTGTCGGGCCCTGTCGGGCTCTGTCAGGCTCTGTCGGGCTCTGTCGGGCTCTGTCGGGCTCTGTCGGGCTCTACTGGGCTCTGTCGGGCTCTACTGGGCTCTACTATGCCCTGTCGGGCTCTATTGGGCTCTGTCGGGTTCTACTGGGCTCTAGTGGGCCCTGTCGGGCTCTGTCGGGCTCTGTCGGGCTCTGTCGGGCTCTGTCGGGCTCTACTGGGCCCTGTCGGGCTCTGTCGGGCCCTGTCGGGCTCTGTCGGGCTCTGTCGGGCTCTGTCGGGCTCTACTGGTCTCTGTCGGGCCCTGTCGGGCCCTGTCGGGCCCTGTCGGGCTCTGTCGGGCTCTGTCGGACCCTGTCGGGCCCTGTCGGGCTCTGTCGGGCTCTGTCGGGCTCTACTGGGCCCTGTCGGGCCCTGTCGGGCCCTGTCGGGCCCTGTCGGGCTCTGTCGGGCTCTGTCGAGCTCTACTGGGCTCTGTCGGGCCCTGTCAGGCCCTGTCGGGCTCTGTCGGGCTCTGTCGGGCTCTACTGGGCCCTGTCGGGCCCTGTCGGGCCCTGTCGGGCTCTGTCGGGCTCTACTGGGCCCTGTCGGGCCCTGTCGGGCCCTGTCGGGCTCTGTCGGGCTCTAATGTTCCCTGTCGGGCCCTGTCGGGCCCTGTCGGGCTCTGTCGGGCTCTGTCGGGCCCTGTCGGGCCCTGTCGGGCTCTACTGGGCTCTGTCGGGCTCTGTCGGGCTCTGTCGGGCTCTGTCGGGCTCTACTGGGCTCTGTCGGGCTCTGTCGGGTTCTGTCGGGCTCTGTCGGGCCCTGTCGGGCCCTGTTGGGCCCTGTCGGGCTCTGTCGGGCTCTGTCGGGCTCTGTCGGGTTCTGTCGGGCCCTGTCGGGCTCTGTCGGGCTCTGTCGGGCTCTGTCGGGCTCTACTGGTCTCTACTGTTCCCTGTCGGGCCCTGTCGGCCTCTGTCGGGCTCTACTGGGCCCTGTCGGGCTCTGTCGGGCCCTGTCGGGTTCTGTCGGCCTCTGTCGGGCTCTACTGGGCCCTGTCGGGCTCTGTCGGGCCCTGTCGGGCCCTGTCGGGCTCTGTCGGGCTCTACTGGGCCCTGTCGGGCCCTGTCGGGCCCTGTCGGGCTCTGTCGGGCTCTAATGTTCCCTGTCGGGCCCTGTCGGGCCCTGTCGGGCTCTGTCGGGCTCTGTCGGGCCCTGTCGGGCCCTGTCGGGCTCTACTGGGCTCTGTCGGGCTCTGTCGGGCTCTGTCGGGCTCTGTCGGGCTCTACTGGGCTCTGTCGGGCTCTGTCGGGTTCTGTCGGGCTCTGTCGGGCCCTGTCGGGCCCTGTTGGGCCCTGTCGGGCTCTGTCGGGCTCTGTCGGGCTCTGTCGGGTTCTGTCGGGTTCTGTCGGGCCCTGTCGGGCTCTGTCGGGCTCTGTCGGGCTCTACTGGGCCCTGTCGGGCCCTGTCGGCCTCTGTCGGGCTCTACTGGGCCCTGTCGGGCTCTGTCGGGCCCTGTCGGGTTCTGTCGGGCTCTGTCGGGCTCTGTCGGGCTCTAATGTTCCCTGTCGGGCCCTGTCGGGCCCTGTCGGGCCCTGTCGGGCCCTGTCGGGCTCTGTCGGGCTCTGTCGGGCCCTGTCGGGCCCTGTCGGGCTCTACTGGGCCCTGTCGGGCTCTGTCGGGCTCTGTCGGGCTCTGTCGGGCTCTACTGGGCTCTGTCGGGCTCTGTCGGGTTCTGTCGGGCCCTGTCGGGCCCTGTCGGGCCCTGTCGGGCCCTGTTGGGCCCTGTCGGGCTCTGTCGGGCTCTGTCGGGTTCTGTCGGGTTCTGTCGGGCTCTGTCGGGCTCTGTCGGGCTCTACTGGGCTCTACTGTTCCCTGTCGGGCTCTGTCAGGCTCTGTCGGGCTCTGTCGGGCTCTGTCGGGCTCTGTCGGGCTCTACTGGGCTCTGTTGGGCTCTGTCGGGCTCTGTCGGGCCCTGTCGGGCTCTGTCGGGCTCTGTCGGGCTCTGTCGGGCTCTGTCGGGCTCTACTGGGCTCTGTCGGGCTCTGTTTGGCCCTGTCGGGCTCTGTCGGGCTCTGTCGGGCTCTACTGGGCTCTGTCGGGCTCTACTGGGCTCTACTATGCCCTGTCGGGCTCTGTCGGTCCCTGTCGAGCCCTGTCGGGCCCTGTCGGGCTCTGTCGGGCTCTACTGGGCTCTGTCGGGCCCTGTCGGGCTCTGTCGGGCTCTGTCGAGCTCTACTGGGCTCTGTCGGGCCCTGTCGGGCCCTGTCGGGCCCTGTCGGGCTCTGTCGGGCTCTGTCGGGCCCTGTCGGGCTCTGTCGGGCCCTGTCGGGCTCTGTCGGGCTCTGTCGGGCTCTGTCGGGCTCTACTGGGCTCTGTCGGGCCCTGTCGGGCCCTGTCGGGCTCTGTCGGGCTCTGTCGGGCTCTACTGGGCTCTGTCGGGCTCTACTGGGCTCTACTGGGGCCTGTCGGGCTCTGTCGGGCTCTGTCGGGCTCTGTCGGGCTCTGTCGGGCTCTACTGGGCTCTGTCGGGCTCTGTCGGGCCCTGTAGGGCCCTGTCGGGCTCTGTCGGGCTCTGTCGGGCTCTACTGGGCCCTGTCGGGCCCTGTCGGGCTCTGTCGGGCTCTGTCGGGCTCTACTGGGCTCTGTCGGGCCCTGTCGGGCTCTGTCGAGCTCTACTGGGCTCTGTCGGGCCCTGTCGGGCCCTGTCGGGCCCTGTCGGGCCCTGTCGGGCTCTGTCGGGCTCTGTCGGGCTCTACTGGGCCCTGTCGGGCTCTGTCGGGCTCTGTCGGGCCCTGTCGGGCTCTGTCGGGCTCTGTCGGGCTCTGTCGGGCCCTGTCGGGCCCTGTCGGGCTCTGTCGGGCCCTGTCGGGCCCTGTCGGGTTCTGTCGGGCTCTGTCGGGTTCTGTCGGGCTCTGTCGGGCTCTACTGGGCCCTGTCGGGCTCTGTCGGGCCCTGTCGTGCCCTGTCGGGCTCTGTCGGGCTCTGTCGGGCTCTGTCGGGATCTACTGGGCCCTGTCGGGCCCTGTCGGGCCCTGTCGGGCTCTGTCGGGCTCTGTCGGGCTCTGTCGGGCTCTACTGGGCCCTGTCGGGCTCTGACGGGCCCTGTCGGGTTCTGTCGGGCTCTGTCGGGCCCTGTCGTGCTCTGTCGGGCTCTACTGGGCTCTGTCGGGCTCTGTCGGGTTCTGTCGGGCCCTGTCGGGCCCTGTCGGGCCCTGTCGGGCTCTGTCGGGCTCTGTCGGGCCCTGTCGGGCTCTGTCGGGCTCTGTCGGGCTCTGTCGGGCTCTACTGGGCTCTACTGTTCCCTGTCGGGCTCTGTCGGGCTCTACTGGGCCCTGTCGGGCCCTGTCGGGCCCTGTCGGGCTCTGTCGGGCTCTGTCGGGCTCTGTCGGGAACTGTCGGGCTCTACTGGGCCCTGTCGGGCCCTGTCGGGCCCTGTCGGGCTCTGTCGGGCTCTGTCGGGCTCCGTCGGGCTCTGTCGGGCTCTGTCGGGCTCTACTGGGCTCTACTGTTCCCTGTCGGGCCCTGTCGGGCCCTGTCGGGCTCTGTCGGGCCCTGTCGGGATCTGTCGGGCTCTGTCGGGCTCTGTCGGGCTCTGTCGGGCTCTACTGGTCTCTGTCGGGCCCTGTCGGGCCCTGTCGGGCCCTGTCGGGCTCTGTCGGACCCTGTCGGACCCTGTCGGGCCCTGTCGGGCTCTGTCGGGCTCTGTCGGGCTCTACTGGGCCCTGTCGGGCCCTGTCGGGCTCTGTCGGGCTCTGTCGAGCTCTACTGGGCTCTGTCGGGCCCTGTCGGGCCCTGTCGGGCTCTGTCGGGCTCTGTCGGGCTCTACTGGGCCCTGTCGGGCCCTGTCGGGCCCTGTCGGGCTCTGTCGGGCTCTACTGGGCCCTGCGGGCTCTGTCGGGCCCTGTCGGGCTCTGTCGGGCTCTGTCGGGCTCTGTCGGGCTCTGTCGGGCTCTACTGTTCCCTGTCGGGCCCTGTCGGGCCCTGTCGGGCCCTGTCGGGCTCTGTCGGGCCCTGTCGGGCCCTGTCGGGCTCTGTCGGGCTCTGTCGGGCTCTGTCGGGCTCTACTGGGCTCTGTCGGGCTCTGTCGGGTTCTGTCGGGCCCTGTCGGGCCCTGTCGGGCCCTGTTGGGCCCTGTCGGGCTCTGTCGGGCTCTGTCGGGCTCTGTCGGGTTCTGTCGGGCCCTGTCGGGCCCTGTCGGGCTCTGTCGGGCTCTGTTGGGCTCTACTGGTCTCTACTGTTCCCTGTCGGGCCCTGTCGGGCCCTGTCGGGCTCTGTCAGGCTCTGTCGGGCTCTGTCGGGCTCTGTCGGGCTCTGTCGGGCTCTACTGGGCTCTGTCGGGCTCTACTGGGCTCTACTATGCCCTGTCGGGCTCTGTCGGGCTCTGTCGGGCCCTGTCGAGCCCTGTCGGGCCCTGTCGGGCTCTGTCGGGTTCTGTCGGGCCCTGTCGGGCCCTGTCGGGCTCTGTCGGCCTCTGTCGGGCCCTGTCATTCTCTGTCGGGCTCTGTCAGGCTCTGTCGGGCTCTGTCGTGCTCTACTGGGCTCTGTCGGGCCCTGTCGGGCCCTGTCGGGCTCTGTCGGGCTCTGTCGGGCTCTGTCGGGCTCTACTGGGCTCTGTCGGGCTCGACTGGGCTCTACTGGGGCCTGTCGGGCTCTGTCGGGCTCTGTCGGGACCTGTCGGGCTCTGTCGGGCTCTGTCGGGCTCTGTCGGGCTCTACTGGGCTCTGTCGGGCTCTGTCGGTCCCTGTCGGTCCCTGTCGGGCTCTGTCGGGCTCTGTCGGGCTCTACTGGGCCCTGTCGGGCCCTGTCGGGCCCTGTCGGGCTCTGTCGGGCTCTGTCGGGCTCTACTGGGCTCTGTCGGGCCCTGTCGGGCTCTGTCGGGCTCTGTCGAGCTCTACTGGGCTCTGTCGGGCTCTGTCGGGCCCTGTCGGGCTGTGTCGGGCCCTGTCGGGCCCTGTCGGGCTCTGTCGGGCCCTACTGGGCTCTGTCGGGCCCTGTCGGGCCCTGTCGGGCCCTGTCGGGCCCTGTCGGGCTCTGTCGGGCCCTGTCGGGCTTTTTCGGGCTTTTTCGGGCTCTGCCGGGCTCTGCCGGGCTCTGCCGGGCTCTGTCGGGCTCTGTCGGGCTCTGTCGGGCTCTACTGGGCCCTGTCGGGCTCTGTCGGGCTCTGTCGGACCCTGTCGGGCCCTGTCGGGCCCTGTCGGGCTCTGTCGGGCTCTGTCGGGCCCTGTCGGGCCCTGTCGGGCTCTGTCGGGCCCTGTCGGGCCCTGTCGGGCTCTGTCGGGCTCTGTCGGGCTCTGTCGGGATCTACTGGGCCCTGTTGGGCCCTGTCGGGCCCTGTCGGGCTCTGTCGGGCTCTGTCGGGCTCTGTCGGGCTCTACTGGGCCCTGTCGGGCTCTGACGGGCCCTGTCGGGTTCTGTCGGGCTCTGTCGGGCTCTACTGGGCTCTGTCGGGCTCTGTCGGGTTCTGTCGTGCTCTGTCGGGCTCTGTCGGGCTCTGTCGGGCTCTGTCGGGCCCTGTCGGGCTCTGTCGGGCTCTGTCGGGCTCTGTCGGGCTCTGTCGGGCTCTGTCGGGCTCTACTGGGCTCTACTGTTCCCTGTCGGGCCCTGTCGGGCTCTGTCGGGCTCTGTCGGGCTCTGTCGGGCTCTGTCGGGCTCTACTGGGCCCTGTCGGGCTCTGTCGGGCTCTGTCGGGCCCTGTCGGGCCCTGTCGGGCTCTGTCGGGCTCTGTCGGGCTATGTCGGGCTCTGTCGGGCTCTGCCGGGCTCTACTGGGCCCTGTCGGGCCCTGTCGGGCCCTGTCGGGCTCTGTCGGGCTCCGTCGGGCCCTGTCGGGCTCTGTCGGGCTCTGTCGGGCTCTGTCGAGCTCTGTCGGGCTCTACTGGGCTCTGTCGGGCCCTGTCGGGCCCTGTCGGGCTCTGTCGGGCTCTGTCGGGCTCTGTCGGGATCTACTGGGCCCTGTCGGGCCCTGTCGGGCCCTGTCGGGCTCTGTCGGGCTCTGTCGGGCTCTGTCGGGCTCTACTGGGCCCTGTCGGGTTCTGTCGGGCTCTGTCGGGCTCTACTGGGCTCTGTCGGGCTCTGTCGGGCTCTGTCGGGCTCTGTCGGGCTCTGTCGGGCTCTGTCGGGCCCTGTCGGGCTCTGTCGGGCTCTGTCGGGCTCTGTCGGGCTCTGTCGGGCTCTACTGGGCTCTACTGTTCCCTGTCGGGCCCTGTCGGGCTCTGTCGGGCTCTGTCGGGCCCTGTCGGGCCCTGTCGGGCCCTGTCGGGCCCTGTCGGGCTCTGTCGGGTTCTGTCGGGCTCTGTCGGGCTCTGTCGGGCTCTGTCGGGCTCTGCCGGGCTCTACTGGGCCCTGTCGGGCCCTGTCGGGCCCTGTCGGGCTCTGTCGGGCTCCGTCGGGCCCTGTCGGGCTCTGTCGGGCTCTGTCGGGCTCTGTCGAGCTCTGTCGGGCTCTACTGGGCTCTGTCGGGCTCTGTCAGTCTCTGTCGGGCTCTGTCGAGCTCCATTGGGCTCTGTCGGTTTCTACTGGGCTCTACTGGGCCCTGTCGGGCTCTGTCGGGCTCTGTCGGGCTCTGTCGGGCTCTGTCGGGCCCTGTCGGGCTCTGTCGGGCTCTTTCGGACTCTGTCGGGCTCTACTGGTCTCTGTCGGGCTCTAGTCGGGCCCTGTCGGGCTCTGTCGGACCCTGTCGGGCCCTGTCGGGCTCTGTCGGGCTCTGTCGGGCTCTACTGGGCCCTGTCGGGCTCTGTCGGGCCCTGTCGGGCTCTGTCGAGCTCTACCGGGCTCTGTCGGGCTCTGTCGGGCTCTGTCGGGCTCTGTCGGGCTCTGTCGGGCTCTGTCGGGCTCTACTGGGCCCTGTCGGGCTCTGTCGGGCTCTGTCGGGCTCTGTCGGGCTCTGTCGGGCTCTGTCGGGCCCTGTCGGGCTCTGTCGGGCTCTGTCGGGCCCTGTCGGGCTCTGTCGGGCTCTGTCGGGCTCTGTTGAGCTCTGTCGGGCTCTACTGGGCCCTGTCGGGCTCTGTCGGGCCCTGTCGGGCTCTGTCGGGCTCTGTCGGGCTCTACTGGGCCCTGTCGGGCCCTGTCGGGCTCTGTCGGGCTCTGTCGGGCTCTGTCGGGCCCTGTCGGGCTCTGTCGGGCTCTGTCGGGCCCTGTCGGGCTTTGTCGGGCTCTGTCGGGCTCTGTCGGGCTCTGTCGGGCTCTACTGGGCCCTGTCGGGCCCTGTCGGGCCCTGTCGGGCTCTGTCGGGCTCTGTCGGGCTCTGTCGGGCTCTACTGGGCTCTGTCGGGCTCTGTCGGGCTCTGTTGGGCCCTGTCGGGCCCTGTCGGGCCCTGTCGGGCTCTGTCGGGCTCTGTCGGGCCCTGTCGGGCTCTGTCGGGCTCTGTTGGGCCCTGTCGGGCTCTACTGGGCCCTGTCGGGCTCTGTCGGGCTCTGTCGGGCTCTGTCGGGCTCTGTCGGGCCCTGTCGGGCTCTGTCGGGCTCTGTCGGGCTCTGTCGGGCTCTACTGGGCTCTGTCGGGCCCTGTCGGGCCCTGTAGGGCCCTGTCGGGCTCTGTCGGGCTCTGTCGGGCTCTACTGGGCTCTACTGTTCCCTGTCGGGCCCTGTCGGGCTCTGTCGGGCTCTGTCGGGCTCTGTCGGGCTCTGTCGGGCTCTACTGGGCTCTGTCGGGCTCTACTGGGCCCTGTCGGGCTCTGTCGGGCCCTGTCGGGCTCTGTCGGACTCTGTCGGTCTCTGTCGGGCTCTACTGGGCTCTGTCGGGCTCTGTCGGGCCCTGTAGGGCCCTGTCGGGCTCTGTCGGGCTCTGTCGGGCTCTACTGGGCTCTTCTGTTCCCTGTCGGGCCCTGTCGGGCTCTGTCGGGCTCTGTCGGGCTCTGTCGGGCTCTACTGGGATCTGTCGGGCTCTACTGGGCTCTACTAGGCCCTGTCGGGCCCTGTCGGGCCCTGTCGGGCCCTGTCGGGCTCTGTCGGGCTCTGTCGGGCCCTGTCGGGCCCTGTCGGGCTCTGTCGGGCTCTGTCGGGCCCTGTAGGGCTCTGTCGGGCTCTGTCGGGCTCTGTCGGGCTCTACTGGGCCCTGTCGGGCCCTGTCGGGCCCTGTCGGGCTCTGTCGGGCTCTGTCGGGCTCTACTGGGCTCTGTCGGGCTCTGTCGGGCCTTGTAGGGCCCTGTCGGGCTCTGTCGGGCTCTGTCGGGCTCTACTGGGCTCTACTGTTCCCTGTCGGGCCCTGTCGGGCTCTGTCGGGCTCTGTCGGGCTCTGTCGGGCTCTACTGGGCCCTGTCAGGCTCTGTCGGGCCCTGTCGGACCCTGTCGGGCCCTGTCGGGCTCTGTCGGGCTCTGTCGGGCTCTGTCGGGCTCTGTCGGGCTCTGTCGGGCTCTGTCGGGCTCTACTGGCCCTGTCGGGCCCTGTCGGGCCCTGTCGGGCTCTGTCGGGCTCCGTCGGGCTCTGTCGGGCTCTACTGGGCTCTACTGTTCCCTGTCGGGCCCTGTCGGGCCCTGTCGGGCTCTGTCGGGCTCTGTCGGGCCCTGTCGGGCCCTGTCGGGCTCTGTCGGGCTCTGTCGGGCTCTGTCGGGCTCTGTCGGGCTCTACTGGGCTCTGTCGGGCTCTGTCGGGCTCTGTCGGGCTCTGTCGAGCTCCATTGGGCTCTGTCGGTTTCTACTGGGATCTACTGGGCCCTGTCGGGCTCTGTCGGGCTCTGTCGGGCTCTGTCGGGCTCTGTCGGGCTCTGTCGGTCTCTGTCGGGCTCTACTGGGCTCTGTCGGGCTCTGTCGGGCCCTGTCGGGCTCTGTCGGGCTCTTTCGGACTCTGTCGGGCTCTACTGGTCTCTGTCGGGCCCTGTCGGGCCCTGTCGGGCCCTGTCGGGCCCTGTCGGGCTCTGTCGGACCCTGTCGGGCCCTGTCGGGCTCTGTCGGGCTCTGTCGGGCTCTACTGGGCCCTGTCGGGCTCTGTCGGGCCCTGTCGGGCTCTGTCGGGCTCTGTCGAGCTCTACTGGGCTCTGTCGGGCTCTGTCGGGCTCTGTCGGGCTCTGTCGGGCTCTGTCGGGCTCTACTGGGCTCTGTCGGGCTCTTTCGGGCCCTGTCGGGCCCTGTCGGGCCCTGTCGGGCTCTGTCGGGCTCTGTCGGCTTCTGTCGGGCTCTACTGGGCTCTGTCGGGCTCTGTCGGGCCCTGTCGGGCTCTGTCGGGCTCTGTCTGGCTCTACTGGGCCCTGTCGGGCTCTGTCGGGCCCTGTCGGGCTCTGTCGGGCTCTGTCGAGCTCTACTGGGCTCTGTCGGGCTCTGTCGGGCCCTGTCGGGCCCTGTCGGGCTCTGTCGGGCTCTGTCGGGCTCTGTCGGGCTCTACTGGGCTCTGTCGGGCTCTGTCGGGCTCTGTCGGGCTCTGTCGGGCTCTGTCGGGCTCTGTCGGGCTCTGTCGGGCCCTGTCGGGCTCTGTCGGGCTCTACTGGGCTCTGTCGGGCTCTGTCGGGCTCTGTCGGGCTCTACTGGGCTCTGTCGGGCTCTTTCGGACCCTGTCGGGCTCTTTCGGGCCCTGTCGGGCTCTGTCGGGCTCTGTCGGGCTCTACTGGGCTCTGTCGGGCTCTGTCGGGCCCTGTCGGGCTCTGTCGGGCTCTACTGGGCCCTGTCGGGCCCTGTCGGGCTCTGTCGGGCTCTGTCGGGCTCTGTCGGGCTCTGTCGGGCTCTGTCGGGCTCTTTCGGACTCTGTCGGGCTCTACTGGTCTCTGTCGGGCTCTGTCGGGCCCTGTCGGGCCCTGTCGGGCTCTGTCGGACCCTGTCGGGCCCTTTCGGGCCCTGTCGGGCTCTGTCGGGCTCTGTCGGGCTCTGTCGGGCCCTGTAGGGCCCTGTCGGGCTCTGTCGGGCTCTGTCGGGCTCTACTGGGCTCTACTGTTCCCTGTCGGGCCCTGTCGGGCTCTGTCGGGCTCTGTCGGGCTCTGTCGGGCTCTACTGGGCCCTGTCGGGCCCTGTCGGGCCCTGTCGGGCTCTGTCGGGCTCTGTCGGGCTCTGTCGGGCTCTACTGGGCCCTGTCGGGCCCTGTCGGGCCCTGTCGGGCTCTGTCGGGCTCTGTCGGGCTCTGTCGGGCTCTGTCGGGCTCTACTGGGCTCTACTGTTCCCTGTCGGGCCCTGTCGGGCCCTGTCGGGCCCTGTCGGGCTCTGTCGGGCCCTGTCGGGCCCTGTCGGGCTCTGTCGGGCTCTGTCGGGCCCTGTCGGGCTCTACTGGGCTCTGTCGGGCTCTGTCGGGCTCTGTCGGGCTCTGTCGAGCTCCATTGGGCTCTGTCGGTTTCTACTGGGATCTACTGGGCCCTGTCGGGCTCTGTCGGGCTCTGTCGGGCTCTGTCGGGCTCTGTCGGGCTCTACTGGGCCCTGTCGGGCTCTGTCGGGCCCTGTCGGGCTCTGTCGGGCTCTTTCGGACTCTGTCGGGCTCTACTGGTCTCTGTCGGGCTCTGTCGGGCCCTGTCGGGCCCTGTCGGGCTCTGTCGGGCTCTGTCGGACCCTGTCGGGCCCTGTCGGGCTCTGTCGGGCTCTGTCGGGCTCTACTGGGCCCTGTCGGGCTCTGTCGGGCCCTGTCGGGCTCTGTCGGGCTCTGTCGAGCTCTACTGGGCTCTGTCGGGCTCTGTCGGGTCCTGTCGGGCCCTGTCGGGCTCTGTCGGGCTCTGTCGGGCTCTGTCGGGCTCTACTGGGCTCTGTCGGGCCCTGTCGGGCGCTGTCGGGCTCTGTCGGGCTCTGTCGGGCTCTGTCGGGCTCTACTGGGCTCTGTCGGGCTCTGTCGGTCCCTGTCGGGCTCTGTCGGGCTCTGTCGGGCTCTACTGGGCCCTGTCGGGCCCTGTCGGGCTCTGTCGGGCTCTGTCGGGCTCTACTGGGCCCTGTCGGGCCCTGTCGGGCTCTGTCGGGCTCTGTCGAGCTCTACTGGGCTCTGTCGGGCTCTGTCGGGCCCTGTCGGGCTGTGTCGGGCCCTGTCGGGCTCTGTCGGGCTCTGTCGGGCTCTACTGGGCCCTGTCCGGCTCTGTCGGGCCCTGTCGGGCCCTGTCGGGCCCTGTCGGGCTTTTTCGGGCTCTGTCGGGCTCTGCCGGGCTCTGTCGGGCTCTGTCGGGCCCTGTCGGGCCCTGTCGGGCTCTGTCGGGCCCTGTCGGGCCCTGTCGGGCTCTGTCGGGCCCTGTCGGGCTCTGTCGGGCTCTGTCGGGCCCTGTCGGGCTCTGTCGGGCCCTGTCGGGCCCTGTCGGGCTCTGTCGGGCTCTGTCGGGCTCTGTCGGGATCTACTGGGCCCTGTCGGGCCCTGTCGGGCCCTGTCGGGCTCTGTCGGGCTCTGTCGGGCTCTGTCGGGCTCTACTGGGCCCTGTCGGGCTCTGACGGGCCCTGTCGGGTTCTGTCGGGCTCTGTCGGGCTCTGTCGGGCTCTGTCGGGCTCTGTCGGGCTCTGTCGGGCTCTGTCGGGTTCTGTCGGGCTCTGTCGGGTTCTGTCGGGCCCTATCGGGCTCTGTCAGGCTCTGTCGGGCTCTGTCGGGCTCTGTCGGGCTCTACTGGGCCCTGTCGGGCCCTGTCGGGCTCTGTCGGGCCCTGTCGGGCCCTGTCGGGCTCTGTCGGGTTCTGTCGGGCTCTGTCGGGCTCTGTCGGGCTCTGTCGGGCTCTGCCGGGCTCTACTGGGCCCTGTCGGGCCCTGTCGGGCCCTGTCGGGCTCTGTCGGGCTCCGTCGGGCCCTGTCGGGCTCTGTCGGGCTCTGTCGGGCTCTGTCGAGCTCTGTCGGGCTCTACTGGGCTCTGTCGGGCTCTGTCGGGCTCTGTCGGGCTCTGTCGAGCTCCATTGGGCTCTGTCGGTTTCTACTGGGCTCTACTGGGCCCTGTCGGGCCCTGTCGGGCTCTGTCGGGCTCTGTCGGGCTCTGTCGGGCTCTGTCGGGCTCTGTCGGGCCCTGTCGGGCTCTGTCGGGCTCTTTCGGACTCTGTCGGGCTCTACTGGTCTCTGTCGGGCTCTAGTCGGGCCCTGTCGGACCCTGTCGGGCTCTGTCGGACCCTGTCGGGCCCTGTCGGGCTCTGTCGGGCTCTGTCGGGCTCTACTGGGCCCTGTCGGGCTCTGTCGGGCCCTGTCGGGCTCTGTCGAGCTCTACTGGGCTCTGTCGGGCTCTGTCGGGCCCTGTCGGGCGCTGTCGGGCTCTGTCGGGCTCTGTCGGGCTCTGTCGGGCTCTACTGGGCCCTGTCGGGCTCTGTCGGGCTCTGTCGGTCTCTGTCGGGCTCTGTCGGGCCCTGTCGGGCTCTGTCGGGCTCTGTCGGGCTCTGTCGGGCTCTGTCGGGCTCTACTGGGCCCTGTCGGGCTCTGTCGGGCCCTGTCGGGCTCTGTCGGGCTCTGTTGGGCTCTGTCGGGCTCTACTGGGCCCTGTCGGGCTCTGTCGGGCCCTGTCGGGCTCTGTCGGGCTCTGTTGGGCTCTGTCGGGCTCTACTGGGCCCTGTCGGGCCCTGTCGGGCCCTGTCGGGCTCTGTCAGGCTCTGTCGGGCTCTGTCGGGCTCTGTCGGGCTCTGTCGGGCTCTACTGGGCTCTGTCGGGCTCTACTGGGCTCTACTATGCCCTGTCGGGCTCTGTCGGGCTCTGTCGGGCCCTGTCGAGCCCTGTCGGGCCCTGTCGGGCTCTGTCGGGTTCTGTCGGGCCCTGTCGGGCCCTGTCGGGCTCTGTCGGCCTCTGTCGGGCCCTGTCATTCTCTGTCGGGCTCTGTCAGGCTCTGTCGGGCTCTGTCGTGCTCTACTGGGCTCTGTCGGGCCCTGTCGGGCCCTGTCGGGCTCTGTCGGGCTCTGTCGGGCTCTGTCGGGCTCTACTGGGCTCTGTCGGGCTCGACTGGGCTCTACTGGGGCCTGTCGGGCTCTGTCGGGCTCTGTCGGGACCTGTCGGGCTCTGTCGGGCTCTGTCGGGCTCTGTCGGGCTCTACTGGGCTCTGTCGGGCTCTGTCGGTCCCTGTCGGTCCCTGTCGGGCTCTGTCGGGCTCTGTCGGGCTCTACTGGGCCCTGTCGGGCCCTGTCGGGCCCTGTCGGGCTCTGTCGGGCTCTGTCGGGCTCTACTGGGCTCTGTCGGGCCCTGTCGGGCTCTGTCGGGCTCTGTCGAGCTCTACTGGGCTCTGTCGGGCTCTGTCGGGCCCTGTCGGGCTGTGTCGGGCCCTGTCGGGCCCTGTCGGGCTCTGTCGGGCCCTACTGGGCTCTGTCGGGCCCTGTCGGGCCCTGTCGGGCCCTGTCGGGCCCTGTCGGGCTCTGTCGGGCCCTGTCGGGCTTTTTCGGGCTTTTTCGGGCTCTGCCGGGCTCTGCCGGGCTCTGCCGGGCTCTGTCGGGCTCTGTCGGGCTCTGTCGGGCTCTACTGGGCCCTGTCGGGCTCTGTCGGGCTCTGTCGGACCCTGTCGGGCCCTGTCGGGCCCTGTCGGGCTCTGTCGGGCTCTGTCGGGCCCTGTCGGGCCCTGTCGGGCTCTGTCGGGCCCTGTCGGGCCCTGTCGGGCTCTGTCGGGCTCTGTCGGGCTCTGTCGGGATCTACTGGGCCCTGTTGGGCCCTGTCGGGCCCTGTCGGGCTCTGTCGGGCTCTGTCGGGCTCTGTCGGGCTCTACTGGGCCCTGTCGGGCTCTGACGGGCCCTGTCGGGTTCTGTCGGGCTCTGTCGGGCTCTACTGGGCTCTGTCGGGCTCTGTCGGGTTCTGTCGTGCTCTGTCGGGCTCTGTCGGGCTCTGTCGGGCTCTGTCGGGCCCTGTCGGGCTCTGTCGGGCTCTGTCGGGCTCTGTCGGGCTCTGTCGGGCTCTGTCGGGCTCTACTGGGCTCTACTGTTCCCTGTCGGGCCCTGTCGGGCTCTGTCGGGCTCTGTCGGGCTCTGTCGGGCTCTGTCGGGCTCTACTGGGCCCTGTCGGGCTCTGTCGGGCTCTGTCGGGCCCTGTCGGGCCCTGTCGGGCTCTGTCGGGCTCTGTCGGGCTATGTCGGGCTCTGTCGGGCTCTGCCGGGCTCTACTGGGCCCTGTCGGGCCCTGTCGGGCCCTGTCGGGCTCTGTCGGGCTCCGTCGGGCCCTGTCGGGCTCTGTCGGGCTCTGTCGGGCTCTGTCGAGCTCTGTCGGGCTCTACTGGGCTCTGTCGGGCCCTGTCGGGCCCTGTCGGGCTCTGTCGGGCTCTGTCGGGCTCTGTCGGGATCTACTGGGCCCTGTCGGGCCCTGTCGGGCCCTGTCGGGCTCTGTCGGGCTCTGTCGGGCTCTGTCGGGCTCTACTGGGCCCTGTCGGGTTCTGTCGGGCTCTGTCGGGCTCTACTGGGCTCTGTCGGGCTCTGTCGGGCTCTGTCGGGCTCTGTCGGGCTCTGTCGGGCTCTGTCGGGCCCTGTCGGGCTCTGTCGGGCTCTGTCGGGCTCTGTCGGGCTCTGTCGGGCTCTACTGGGCTCTACTGTTCCCTGTCGGGCCCTGTCGGGCTCTGTCGGGCTCTGTCGGGCCCTGTCGGGCCCTGTCGGGCCCTGTCGGGCCCTGTCGGGCTCTGTCGGGTTCTGTCGGGCTCTGTCGGGCTCTGTCGGGCTCTGTCGGGCTCTGCCGGGCTCTACTGGGCCCTGTCGGGCCCTGTCGGGCCCTGTCGGGCTCTGTCGGGCTCCGTCGGGCCCTGTCGGGCTCTGTCGGGCTCTGTCGGGCTCTGTCGAGCTCTGTCGGGCTCTACTGGGCTCTGTCGGGCTCTGTCAGTCTCTGTCGGGCTCTGTCGAGCTCCATTGGGCTCTGTCGGTTTCTACTGGGCTCTACTGGGCCCTGTCGGGCTCTGTCGGGCTCTGTCGGGCTCTGTCGGGCTCTGTCGGGCCCTGTCGGGCTCTGTCGGGCTCTTTCGGACTCTGTCGGGCTCTACTGGTCTCTGTCGGGCTCTAGTCGGGCCCTGTCGGGCTCTGTCGGACCCTGTCGGGCCCTGTCGGGCTCTGTCGGGCTCTGTCGGGCTCTACTGGGCCCTGTCGGGCTCTGTCGGGCCCTGTCGGGCTCTGTCGAGCTCTACCGGGCTCTGTCGGGCTCTGTCGGGCTCTGTCGGGCTCTGTCGGGCTCTGTCGGGCTCTGTCGGGCTCTACTGGGCCCTGTCGGGCTCTGTCGGGCTCTGTCGGGCTCTGTCGGGCTCTGTCGGGCTCTGTCGGGCCCTGTCGGGCTCTGTCGGGCTCTGTCGGGCCCTGTCGGGCTCTGTCGGGCTCTGTCGGGCTCTGTTGAGCTCTGTCGGGCTCTACTGGGCCCTGTCGGGCTCTGTCGGGCCCTGTCGGGCTCTGTCGGGCTCTGTCGGGCTCTACTGGGCCCTGTCGGGCCCTGTCGGGCTCTGTCGGGCTCTGTCGGGCTCTGTCGGGCCCTGTCGGGCTCTGTCGGGCTCTGTCGGGCCCTGTCGGGCTTTGTCGGGCTCTGTCGGGCTCTGTCGGGCTCTGTCGGGCTCTACTGGGCCCTGTCGGGCCCTGTCGGGCCCTGTCGGGCTCTGTCGGGCTCTGTCGGGCTCTGTCGGGCTCTACTGGGCTCTGTCGGGCTCTGTCGGGCTCTGTTGGGCCCTGTCGGGCCCTGTCGGGCCCTGTCGGGCTCTGTCGGGCTCTGTCGGGCCCTGTCGGGCTCTGTCGGGCTCTGTTGGGCCCTGTCGGGCTCTACTGGGCCCTGTCGGGCTCTGTCGGGCTCTGTCGGGCTCTGTCGGGCTCTGTCGGGCCCTGTCGGGCTCTGTCGGGCTCTGTCGGGCTCTGTCGGGCTCTACTGGGCTCTGTCGGGCCCTGTCGGGCCCTGTAGGGCCCTGTCGGGCTCTGTCGGGCTCTGTCGGGCTCTACTGGGCTCTACTGTTCCCTGTCGGGCCCTGTCGGGCTCTGTCGGGCTCTGTCGGGCTCTGTCGGGCTCTGTCGGGCTCTACTGGGCTCTGTCGGGCTCTACTGGGCCCTGTCGGGCTCTGTCGGGCCCTGTCGGGCTCTGTCGGACTCTGTCGGTCTCTGTCGGGCTCTACTGGGCTCTGTCGGGCTCTGTCGGGCCCTGTAGGGCCCTGTCGGGCTCTGTCGGGCTCTGTCGGGCTCTACTGGGCTCTTCTGTTCCCTGTCGGGCCCTGTCGGGCTCTGTCGGGCTCTGTCGGGCTCTGTCGGGCTCTACTGGGATCTGTCGGGCTCTACTGGGCTCTACTAGGCCCTGTCGGGCCCTGTCGGGCCCTGTCGGGCCCTGTCGGGCTCTGTCGGGCTCTGTCGGGCCCTGTCGGGCCCTGTCGGGCTCTGTCGGGCTCTGTCGGGCCCTGTAGGGCTCTGTCGGGCTCTGTCGGGCTCTGTCGGGCTCTACTGGGCCCTGTCGGGCCCTGTCGGGCCCTGTCGGGCTCTGTCGGGCTCTGTCGGGCTCTACTGGGCTCTGTCGGGCTCTGTCGGGCCTTGTAGGGCCCTGTCGGGCTCTGTCGGGCTCTGTCGGGCTCTACTGGGCTCTACTGTTCCCTGTCGGGCCCTGTCGGGCTCTGTCGGGCTCTGTCGGGCTCTGTCGGGCTCTACTGGGCCCTGTCAGGCTCTGTCGGGCCCTGTCGGGCCCTGTCGGGCCCTGTCGGGCTCTGTCGGGCTCTGTCGGGCTCTGTCGGGCTCTGTCGGGCTCTGTCGGGCTCTGTCGGGCTCTACTGGCCCTGTCGGGCCCTGTCGGGCCCTGTCGGGCTCTGTCGGGCTCCGTCGGGCTCTGTCGGGCTCTACTGGGCTCTACTGTTCCCTGTCGGGCCCTGTCGGGCCCTGTCGGGCTCTGTCGGGCTCTGTCGGGCCCTGTCGGGCCCTGTCGGGCTCTGTCGGGCTCTGTCGGGCTCTGTCGGGCTCTACTGGGCTCTGTCGGGCTCTGTCGGGCTCTGTCGGGCTCTGTCGAGCTCCATTGGGCTCTGTCGGTTTCTACTGGGATCTACTGGGCCCTGTCGGGCTCTGTCGGGCTCTGTCGGGCTCTGTCGGGCTCTGTCGGGCTCTGTCGGTCTCTGTCGGGCTCTACTGGGCTCTGTCGGGCTCTGTCGGGCCCTGTCGGGCTCTGTCGGGCTCTTTCGGACTCTGTCGGGCTCTACTGGTCTCTGTCGGGCCCTGTCGGGCCCTGTCGGGCCCTGTCGGGCCCTGTCGGGCTCTGTCGGACCCTGTCGGGCCCTGTCGGGCTCTGTCGGGCTCTGTCGGGCTCTACTGGGCCCTGTCGGGCTCTGTCGGGCCCTGTCGGGCTCTGTCGGGCTCTGTCGAGCTCTACTGGGCTCTGTCGGGCTCTGTCGGGCTCTGTCGGGCTCTGTCGGGCTCTGTCGGGCTCTACTGGGCTCTGTCGGGCTCTTTCGGGCCCTGTCGGGCCCTGTCGGGCCCTGTCGGGCTCTGTCGGGCTCTGTCGGCTTCTGTCGGGCTCTACTGGGCTCTGTCGGGCTCTGTCGGGCCCTGTCGGGCTCTGTCGGGCTCTGTCTGGCTCTACTGGGCCCTGTCGGGCTCTGTCGGGCCCTGTCGGGCTCTGTCGGGCTCTGTCGAGCTCTACTGGGCTCTGTCGGGCTCTGTCGGGCCCTGTCGGGCCCTGTCGGGCTCTGTCGGGCTCTGTCGGGCTCTGTCGGGCTCTACTGGGCTCTGTCGGGCTCTGTCGGGCTCTGTCGGGCTCTGTCGGGCTCTGTCGGGCCCTGTCGGGCTCTGTCGGGCTCTACTGGGCTCTGTCGGGCTCTGTCGGGCTCTGTCGGGCTCTACTGGGCTCTGTCGGGCTCTTTCGGACCCTGTCGGGCTCTTTCGGGCCCTGTCGGGCTCTGTCGGGCTCTGTCGGGCTCTACTGGGCTCTGTCGGGCTCTGTCGGGCCCTGTCGGGCTCTGTCGGGCTCTACTGGGCCCTGTCGGGCCCTGTCGGGCTCTGTCGGGCTCTGTCGGGCTCTGTCGGGCTCTGTCGGGCTCTGTCGGGCTCTTTCGGACTCTGTCGGGCTCTACTGGTCTCTGTCGGGCTCTGTCGGGCCCTGTCGGGCCCTGTCGGGCTCTGTCGGACCCTGTCGGGCCCTTTCGGGCCCTGTCGGGCTCTGTCGGGCTCTGTCGGGCTCTGTCGGGCCCTGTAGGGCCCTGTCGGGCTCTGTCGGGCTCTGTCGGGCTCTACTGGGCTCTACTGTTCCCTGTCGGGCCCTGTCGGGCTCTGTCGGGCTCTGTCGGGCTCTGTCGGGCTCTACTGGGCCCTGTCGGGCCCTGTCGGGCCCTGTCGGGCTCTGTCGGGCTCTGTCGGGCTCTGTCGGGCTCTACTGGGCCCTGTCGGGCCCTGTCGGGCCCTGTCGGGCTCTGTCGGGCTCTGTCGGGCTCTGTCGGGCTCTGTCGGGCTCTACTGGGCTCTACTGTTCCCTGTCGGGCCCTGTCGGGCCCTGTCGGGCCCTGTCGGGCTCTGTCGGGCCCTGTCGGGCCCTGTCGGGCTCTGTCGGGCTCTGTCGGGCCCTGTCGGGCTCTACTGGGCTCTGTCGGGCTCTGTCGGGCTCTGTCGGGCTCTGTCGAGCTCCATTGGGCTCTGTCGGTTTCTACTGGGATCTACTGGGCCCTGTCGGGCTCTGTCGGGCTCTGTCGGGCTCTGTCGGGCTCTGTCGGGCTCTACTGGGCCCTGTCGGGCTCTGTCGGGCCCTGTCGGGCTCTGTCGGGCTCTTTCGGACTCTGTCGGGCTCTACTGGTCTCTGTCGGGCTCTGTCGGGCCCTGTCGGGCCCTGTCGGGCTCTGTCGGGCTCTGTCGGACCCTGTCGGGCCCTGTCGGGCTCTGTCGGGCTCTGTCGGGCTCTACTGGGCCCTGTCGGGCTCTGTCGGGCCCTGTCGGGCTCTGTCGGGCTCTGTCGAGCTCTACTGGGCTCTGTCGGGCTCTGTCGGGTCCTGTCGGGCCCTGTCGGGCTCTGTCGGGCTCTGTCGGGCTCTGTCGGGCTCTACTGGGCTCTGTCGGGCCCTGTCGGGCGCTGTCGGGCTCTGTCGGGCTCTGTCGGGCTCTGTCGGGCTCTACTGGGCTCTGTCGGGCTCTGTCGGTCCCTGTCGGGCTCTGTCGGGCTCTGTCGGGCTCTACTGGGCCCTGTCGGGCCCTGTCGGGCTCTGTCGGGCTCTGTCGGGCTCTACTGGGCCCTGTCGGGCCCTGTCGGGCTCTGTCGGGCTCTGTCGAGCTCTACTGGGCTCTGTCGGGCTCTGTCGGGCCCTGTCGGGCTGTGTCGGGCCCTGTCGGGCTCTGTCGGGCTCTGTCGGGCTCTACTGGGCCCTGTCCGGCTCTGTCGGGCCCTGTCGGGCCCTGTCGGGCCCTGTCGGGCTTTTTCGGGCTCTGTCGGGCTCTGCCGGGCTCTGTCGGGCTCTGTCGGGCCCTGTCGGGCCCTGTCGGGCTCTGTCGGGCCCTGTCGGGCCCTGTCGGGCTCTGTCGGGCCCTGTCGGGCTCTGTCGGGCTCTGTCGGGCCCTGTCGGGCTCTGTCGGGCCCTGTCGGGCCCTGTCGGGCTCTGTCGGGCTCTGTCGGGCTCTGTCGGGATCTACTGGGCCCTGTCGGGCCCTGTCGGGCCCTGTCGGGCTCTGTCGGGCTCTGTCGGGCTCTGTCGGGCTCTACTGGGCCCTGTCGGGCTCTGACGGGCCCTGTCGGGTTCTGTCGGGCTCTGTCGGGCTCTGTCGGGCTCTGTCGGGCTCTGTCGGGCTCTGTCGGGCTCTGTCGGGTTCTGTCGGGCTCTGTCGGGTTCTGTCGGGCCCTATCGGGCTCTGTCAGGCTCTGTCGGGCTCTGTCGGGCTCTGTCGGGCTCTACTGGGCCCTGTCGGGCCCTGTCGGGCTCTGTCGGGCTCTGTCGGGCCCTGTCGGGCCCTGTCGGGCTCTGTCGGGTTCTGTCGGGCTCTGTCGGGCTCTGTCGGGCTCTGTCGGGCTCTGCCGGGCTCTACTGGGCCCTGTCGGGCCCTGTCGGGCCCTGTCGGGCTCTGTCGGGCTCCGTCGGGCCCTGTCGGGCTCTGTCGGGCTCTGTCGGGCTCTGTCGAGCTCTGTCGGGCTCTACTGGGCTCTGTCGGGCTCTGTCGGGCTCTGTCGGGCTCTGTCGAGCTCCATTGGGCTCTGTCGGTTTCTACTGGGCTCTACTGGGCCCTGTCGGGCCCTGTCGGGCTCTGTCGGGCTCTGTCGGGCTCTGTCGGGCTCTGTCGGGCTCTGTCGGGCCCTGTCGGGCTCTGTCGGGCTCTTTCGGACTCTGTCGGGCTCTACTGGTCTCTGTCGGGCTCTAGTCGGGCCCTGTCGGACCCTGTCGGGCTCTGTCGGACCCTGTCGGGCCCTGTCGGGCTCTGTCGGGCTCTGTCGGGCTCTACTGGGCCCTGTCGGGCTCTGTCGGGCCCTGTCGGGCTCTGTCGAGCTCTACTGGGCTCTGTCGGGCTCTGTCGGGCCCTGTCGGGCGCTGTCGGGCTCTGTCGGGCTCTGTCGGGCTCTGTCGGGCTCTACTGGGCCCTGTCGGGCTCTGTCGGGCTCTGTCGGTCTCTGTCGGGCTCTGTCGGGCCCTGTCGGGCTCTGTCGGGCTCTGTCGGGCTCTGTCGGGCTCTGTCGGGCTCTACTGGGCCCTGTCGGGCTCTGTCGGGCCCTGTCGGGCTCTGTCGGGCTCTGTTGGGCTCTGTCGGGCTCTACTGGGCCCTGTCGGGCCCTGTCGGGCTCTGTCGGGCTCTGTCGGGCTCTGTCGGGCCCTGTCGGGCTCTGTCGGGCTCTGTCGGGCTCTGTCGGGCTCTACTGGGCCCTGTCGGGCCCTGTCGGGCTCTGTCGGGCTCTGTCGGGCTCTGTCGGGCTCTGTCGGGCCCTGTCGGGCCCTGTCGGGCCCTGTCGGGCCCTGTCGGGCTCTGTCGGGCTCTGTCGGGCTCTGTCGGGCCCTGTCGGGCTCTGTCGGGCTCTGTCGGGCTCTGTCGGGCTCTGTCGGGCTCTACTGGGCCCTGTCGGGCTCTGTCTGGCTCTGTCGGGCTCTGTCGGGCCCTGTCGGGCCCTGTCGGGCCCTGTCGTGCTCTGTCGGGCTCTGTCGGGCTCTGTCGGGCTCTACTGGGCTCTGTCGGGCTCTACTGGGCCCTGTCGGGCTCTGTCGGGCCCTGTCGGGCTCTGTCGGGCTCTGTCGGTCTCTGTCGGGCTCTACTGGGCTCTGTCGGGCTCTGTCGGGCCCTGTAGGGCCCTGTCGGGCTCTGTCGGGCTCTGTCGGGCTCTACTGGGCTCTTCTGTTCCCTGTCGGGCTCTGTCGGGCTCTGTCGGGCTCTGTCGGGCTCTACTGGGATCTGTCGGGCTCTACTGGGCTCTACTAGGCCCTGTCGGGCTCTGTCGGGTTCTGTCGGGCTCTGTCGGGCTCTGTCGGGCTCTGTCGGGCTCTGCCGGGCTCTACTGGGCCCTGTCGGGCCCTGTCGGGCCCTGTCGGGCTCTGTCGGGCTCCGTCGGGCCCTGTCGGGCTCTGTCGGGCTCTGTCGGGCTCTGTCGAGCTCTGTCGGGCTCTACTGGGCTCTGTCGGGCTCTGTCAGTCTCTGTCGGGCTCTGTCGAGCTCCATTGGGCTCTGTCGGTTTCTACTGGGCTCTACTGGGCCCTGTCGGGCTCTGTCGGGCTCTGTCGGGCTCTGTCGGGCTCTGTCGGGCCCTGTCGGGCTCTGTCGGGCTCTTTCGGACTCTGTCGGGCTCTACTGGTCTCTGTCGGGCTCTAGTCGGGCCCTGTCGGGCTCTGTCGGACCCTGTCGGGCCCTGTCGGGCTCTGTCGGGCTCTGTCGGGCTCTACTGGGCCCTGTCGGGCTCTGTCGGGCCCTGTCGGGCTCTGTCGAGCTCTACCGGGCTCTGTCGGGCTCTGTCGGGCTCTGTCGGGCTCTGTCGGGCTCTGTCGGGCTCTGTCGGGCTCTACTGGGCCCTGTCGGGCTCTGTCGGGCTCTGTCGGGCTCTGTCGGGCTCTGTCGGGCCCTGTCGGGCTCTGTCGGGCTCTGTCGGGCCCTGTCGGGCTCTGTCGGGCTCTGTCGGGCTCTGTTGAGCTCTGTCGGGCTCTACTGGGCCCTGTCGGGCTCTGTCGGGCCCTGTCGGGCTCTGTCGGGCTCTGTCGGGCTCTACTGGGCCCTGTCGGGCCCTGTCGGGCTCTGTCGGGCTCTGTCGGGCTCTGTCGGGCCCTGTCGGGCTCTGTCGGGCTCTGTCGGGCCCTGTCGGGCTTTGTCGGGCTCTGTCGGGCTCTGTCGGGCTCTGTCGGGCTCTACTGGGCCCTGTCGGGCCCTGTCGGGCCCTGTCGGGCTCTGTCGGGCTCTGTCGGGCTCTGTCGGGCTCTACTGGGCTCTGTCGGGCTCTGTCGGGCTCTGTTGGGCCCTGTCGGGCCCTGTCGGGCCCTGTCGGGCTCTGTCGGGCTCTGTCGGGCCCTGTCGGGCTCTGTCGGGCTCTGTTGGGCCCTGTCGGGCTCTACTGGGCCCTGTCGGGCTCTGTCGGGCTCTGTCGGGCTCTGTCGGGCTCTGTCGGGCCCTGTCGGGCTCTGTCGGGCTCTGTCGGGCTCTGTCGGGCTCTACTGGGCTCTGTCGGGCCCTGTCGGGCCCTGTAGGGCCCTGTCGGGCTCTGTCGGGCTCTGTCGGGCTCTACTGGGCTCTACTGTTCCCTGTCGGGCCCTGTCGGGCTCTGTCGGGCTCTGTCGGGCTCTGTCGGGCTCTGTCGGGCTCTACTGGGCTCTGTCGGGCTCTACTGGGCCCTGTCGGGCTCTGTCGGGCCCTGTCGGGCTCTGTCGGACTCTGTCGGTCTCTGTCGGGCTCTACTGGGCTCTGTCGGGCTCTGTCGGGCCCTGTAGGGCCCTGTCGGGCTCTGTCGGGCTCTTTCGGACTCTGTCGGGCTCTACTGGTCTCTGTCGGGCTCTGTCGGGCCCTGTCGGGCCCTGTCGGGCTCTGTCGGGCTCTGTCGGACCCTGTCGGGCCCTGTCGGGCTCTGTCGGGCTCTGTCGGGCTCTACTGGGCCCTGTCGGGCTCTGTCGGGCCCTGTCGGGCTCTGTCGGGCTCTGTCGAGCTCTACTGGGCTCTGTCGGGCTCTGTCGGGTCCTGTCGGGCCCTGTCGGGCTCTGTCGGGCTCTGTCGGGCTCTGTCGGGCTCTACTGGGCTCTGTCGGGCCCTGTCGGGCGCTGTCGGGCTCTGTCGGGCTCTGTCGGGCTCTGTCGGGCTCTACTGGGCTCTGTCGGGCTCTGTCGGTCCCTGTCGGGCTCTGTCGGGCTCTGTCGGGCTCTACTGGGCCCTGTCGGGCCCTGTCGGGCTCTGTCGGGCTCTGTCGGGCTCTACTGGGCCCTGTCGGGCCCTGTCGGGCTCTGTCGGGCTCTGTCGAGCTCTACTGGGCTCTGTCGGGCTCTGTCGGGCCCTGTCGGGCTGTGTCGGGCCCTGTCGGGCTCTGTCGGGCTCTGTCGGGCTCTACTGGGCCCTGTCCGGCTCTGTCGGGCCCTGTCGGGCCCTGTCGGGCCCTGTCGGGCTTTTTCGGGCTCTGTCGGGCTCTGCCGGGCTCTGTCGGGCTCTGTCGGGCCCTGTCGGGCCCTGTCGGGCTCTGTCGGGCCCTGTCGGGCCCTGTCGGGCTCTGTCGGGCCCTGTCGGGCTCTGTCGGGCTCTGTCGGGCCCTGTCGGGCTCTGTCGGGCCCTGTCGGGCCCTGTCGGGCTCTGTCGGGCTCTGTCGGGCTCTGTCGGGCTCTGTCGGGATCTACTGGGCCCTGTCGGGCCCTGTCGGGCCCTGTCGGGCTCTGTCGGGCTCTGTCGGGCTCTGTCGGGCTCTACTGGGCCCTGTCGGGCTCTGACGGGCCCTGTCGGGTTCTGTCGGGCTCTGTCGGGCTCTGTCGGGCTCTGTCGGGCTCTGTCGGGCTCTGTCGGGCTCTGTCGGGTTCTGTCGGGCTCTGTCGGGTTCTGTCGGGCCCTATCGGGCTCTGTCAGGCTCTGTCGGGCTCTGTCGGGCTCTGTCGGGCTCTACTGGGCCCTGTCGGGCCCTGTCGGGCTCTGTCGGGCTCTGTCGGGCCCTGTCGGGCCCTGTCGGGCTCTGTCGGGTTCTGTCGGGCTCTGTCGGGCTCTGTCGGGCTCTGTCGGGCTCTGCCGGGCTCTACTGGGCCCTGTCGGTCCCTGTCGGGCCCTGTCGGGCTCTGTCGGGCTCCGTCGGGCCCTGTCGGGCTCTGTCGGGCTCTGTCGGGCTCTGTCGAGCTCTGTCGGGCTCTACTGGGCTCTGTCGGGCTCTGTCGGGCTCTGTCGGGCTCTGTCGAGCTCCATTGGGCTCTGTCGGTTTCTACTGGGCTCTACTGGGCCCTGTCGGGCCCTGTCGGGCTCTGTCGGGCTCTGTCGGGCTCTGTCGGGCTCTGTCGGGCTCTGTCGGGCCCTGTCGGGCTCTGTCGGGCTCTTTCGGACTCTGTCGGGCTCTACTGGTCTCTGTCGGGCTCTAGTCGGGCCCTGTCGGACCCTGTCGGGCTCTGTCGGACCCTGTCGGGCCCTGTCGGGCTCTGTCGGGCTCTGTCGGGCTCTACTGGGCCCTGTCGGGCTCTGTCGGGCCCTGTCGGGCTCTGTCGAGCTCTACTGGGCTCTGTCGGGCTCTGTCGGGCCCTGTCGGGCGCTGTCGGGCTCTGTCGGGCTCTGTCGGGCTCTGTCGGGCTCTACTGGGCCCTGTCGGGCTCTGTCGGGCTCTGTCGGTCTCTGTCGGGCTCTGTCGGGCCCTGTCGGGCTCTGTCGGGCTCTGTCGGGCTCTGTCGGGCTCTGTCGGGCTCTACTGGGCCCTGTCGGGCTCTGTCGGGCCCTGTCGGGCTCTGTCGGGCTCTGTTGGGCTCTGTCGGGCTCTACTGGGCCCTGTCGGGCCCTGTCGGGCTCTGTCGGGCTCTGTCGGGCTCTGTCGGGCCCTGTCGGGCTCTGTCGGGCTCTGTCGGGCTCTGTCGGGCTCTACTGGGCCCTGTCGGGCCCTGTCGGGCTCTGTCGGGCTCTGTCGGGCTCTGTCGGGCTCTGTCGGGCCCTGTCGGGCCCTGTCGGGCCCTGTCGGGCCCTGTCGGGCTCTGTCGGGCTCTGTCGGGCTCTGTCGGGCCCTGTCGGGCTCTGTCGGGCTCTGTCGGGCTCTGTCGGGCTCTGTCGGGCTCTACTGGGCCCTGTCGGGCTCTGTCTGGCTCTGTCGGGCTCTGTCGGGCCCTGTCGGGCCCTGTCGGGCCCTGTCGTGCTCTGTCGGGCTCTGTCGGGCTCTGTCGGGCTCTACTGGGCTCTGTCGGGCTCTACTGGGCCCTGTCGGGCTCTGTCGGGCCCTGTCGGGCTCTGTCGGGCTCTGTCGGTCTCTGTCGGGCTCTACTGGGCTCTGTCGGGCTCTGTCGGGCCCTGTAGGGCCCTGTCGGGCTCTGTCGGGCTCTGTCGGGCTCTACTGGGCTCTTCTGTTCCCTGTCGGGCTCTGTCGGGCTCTGTCGGGCTCTGTCGGGCTCTACTGGGATCTGTCGGGCTCTACTGGGCTCTACTAGGCCCTGTCGGGCTCTGTCGGGCCCTGTCGGGCCCTGTCGGGCTCTGTCGGGCTCTGTCGGGCCCTGTCGGGCCCTGTCAGGCTCTGTCGGGCTCTGTCGGGCCCTGTCGGGCTCTGTCGGGCTCTGTCGGGCTCTACTGGGCCCTGTCGGGCCCTGTCGGGCCCTGTCGGGCTCTGTCGGGCTCTGTCGGGCTCTACTGGGCTCTGTCGGGCTCTGTCGGGCCCTGTAGGGCCCTGTCGGGCTCTGTCGGGCTCTGTCGGGCTCTACTGGGCTCTACTGTTCCCTGTCGGGCCCTGTCGGGCTCTGTCGGGCTCTGTCGGGCTCTGTCGGGCTCTACTGGGCCCTGTCGGGCCCTGTCGGGCCCTGTCGGGCTCTGTCGGGCTCCGTCGGGCTCTGTCGGGCTCTGTCGGGCTCTACTGGGCTCTACTGTTCCCTGTCGGGCCCTGTCGGGCCCTGTCGGGCCCTGTCGGGCTCTGTCGGGCCCTGTCGGGCCCTGTCGGGCTCTGTCGGGCTCTGTCGGGCCCTGTCGGGCTCTACTGGGCTCTGTCGGGCTCTGTCGGGCTCTGTCGGGCTCTGTCGAGCTCCATTGGGCTCTGTCGGTTTCTACTGGGATCTACTGGGCCCTGTCGGGCTCTGTCGGGCTCTGTCGGGCTCTGTCGGGCTCTGTCGGGCTCTACTGGGCCCTGTCGGGCTCTGTCGGGCCCTGTCGGGCTCTGTCGGGCTCTTTCGGACTCTGTCGGGCTCTACTGGTCTCTGTCGGGCCCTGTCGGGCCCTGTCGGGCCCTGTCGGGCTCTGTCGGGCTCTGTCGGACCCTGTCGGGCCCTGTCGGGCTCTGTCGGGCTCTGTCGGGCCCTGTCGGTCCCTGTCGGGCTCTGTCGGGCCCTGTCGGGCTCTGTCGGGCCCTGTCGGGCTCTGTCGGGCTCTGTCGGGCCCTGTCGGGCTCTGTCGGGCCCTGTCGGGCCCTGTCGGGCTCTGTCGGGCTCTGTCGGGCTCTGTCGGGATCTACTGGGCCCTGTCGGGCCCTGTCGGGCCCTGTCGGGCTCTGTCGGGCTCTGTCGGGCTCTGTCGGGCTCTACTGGGCCCTGTCGGGCTCTGACGGGCCCTGTCGGGCTCTGACGGGCCCTGTCGGGTTCTGTCGGGCTCTGTCGGGCTCTGTCGGGCTCTGTCGGGCTCTGTCGGGCTCTGTCGGGTTCTGTCGGGCTCTGTCGGGTTCTGTCGGGCCCTATCGGGCTCTGTCGGGCTCTGTCGGGCTCTGTCGGGCTCTGTCGGGCTCTACTGGGCTCTACTGTTCCCTGTCGGGCCCTGTCGGGCTCTGTCGGGCTCTGTCGGGCTCTGTCGGGCTCTACTGGGCCCTGTCGGGCTCTGTCGGGCTCTGTCGGGCTCTGTCGGGCCCTGTCGGGCCCTGTCGGGCTCTGTCGGGTTCTGTCGGGCTCTGTCGGGCTCTGTCGGGCTCTGTCGGGCTCTGCCGGGCTCTACTGGGCCCTGTCGGGCCCTGTCGGGCCCTGTCGGGCTCTGTCGGGCTCCGTCGGGCCCTGTCGGGCTCTGTCGGGCTCTGTCGAGCTCTGTCGGGCTCTACTGGGCTCTGTCGGGCTCTGTCGGGCTCTGTCGGGCTCTGTCGAGCTCCATTGGGCTCTGTCGGTTTCTACTGGGCTCTACTGGGCCCTGTCGGGCTCTGTCGGGCTCTGTCGGGCTCTGTCGGGCCCTGTCGGGCTCTGTCGGGCCCTGTCGGGCTCTGTCGGGCCCTGTCGGACTCTGTCGGGCTCTACTGGTCTCTGTCGGGCTCTAGTCGGGCCCTGTCGGATCCTGTCGGGCTCTGTCGGGCCCTGTCGGGCTCTGTCGGGCTCTGTCGGGCTCTACTGGGCTCTGTCGGGCTCTGTCGGGCCCTGTCGGGCTCTGTCGGGCTCTGTCGGGCTCTGTCGGGCTCTACTGGGCTCTGTCGGGCTCTGTCGGTCCCTGTCGGGCTCTGTCGGGCTCTGTCGGGCTCTACTGGGCCCTGTCGGGCCCTGTCGGGCCCTGTCGGGCTCTGTCGGGCTCTGTCGGGCTCTACTGGGCTCTGTCGGGCCCTGTCGGGCTCTGTCGGGCTCTGTCGGGCTCTACTGGGCCCTGTCCGGCTCTGTCGGGCCCTGTCGGGCCCTGTCGGGCCCTGTCGGGCCCTGTCGGGCTTTTTCGGGCTCTGCCGGGCTCTGTCGGGCTCTGCCGGGCTCTGTCGGGCTCTGTCGGGCTCTACTGGGCCCTGTCGGGCTCTGTCGGGCTCTGTCGGGCCCTGTCGGGCTCTGTCGGGCCCTGTCGGGCTCTGTCGGGCTCTGTCGGGCCCTGTCGGGCTCTGTCGGGCCCTGTCGGGCCCTGTCGGGCTCTGTCGGGCTCTGTCGGGCTCTGTCGGGATCTACTGGGCCCTGTCGGGCCCTGTCGGGCCCTGTCGGGCTCTGTCGGGCTCTGTCGGGCTCTGTCGGGCTCTACTGGGCCCTGTCGGGCTCTGACGGGCCCTGTCGGGTTCTGTCGGGCTCTGTCGGGCTCTGTCGGGCTCTGTCGGGCTCTGTCGGGTTCTGTCGGGCTCTGTCGGGTTCTGTCGGGCCCTATCGGGCTCTGTCGGGCTCTGTCGGGCTCTGTCGGGCTCTGTCGGGCTCTACTGGGCTCTACTGTTCCCTGTCGGGCCCTGTCGGGCTCTGTCGGGCTCTGTCGGGCTCTGTCGGGCTCTACTGGGCCCTGTCGGTCTCTGTCGGGCTCTGTCGGGCTCTGTCGGGCCCTGTCGGGCCCTGTCGGGCTCTGTCGGGTTCTGTCGGGCTCTGTCGGGCTCTGTCGGGCTCTGTCGGGCTCTGCCGGGCTCTACTGGGCCCTGTCGGGCCCTGTCGGGCCCTGTCGGGCTCTGTCGGGCTCCGTCGGGCCCTGTCGGGCTCTGTCGGGCTCTGTCGGGCTCTGTCGAGCTCTGTCGGGCTCTACTGGGCTCTGTCGGGCTCTGTCGGGCTCTGTCGGGCTCTGTCGAGCTCCATTGGGCTCTGTCGGTTTCTACTGGGCTCTACTGGGCCCTGTCGGGCTCTGTCGGGCTCTGTCGGGCTCTGTCGGGCTCTGTCGGGCTCTGTCGGGCCCTGTCGGGCTCTGTCGGGCTCTTTCGGACTCTGTCGGGCTCTACTGGTCTCTGTCGGGCTCTAGTCGGGCCCTGTCGGACCCTGTCGGGCTCTGTCGGGCCCTGTCGGGCCCTGTCGGGCTCTGTCGGGCTCTGTCGGGCTCTACTGGGCCCTGTCGGGCTCTGTCGGGCCCTGTCGGGCTCTGTCGAGCTCTACTGGGCTCTGTCGGGCGCTGTCGGGCGCTGTCGGGCTCTGTCGGGCTCTGTCGGGCTCTGTCGGGCTCTACTGGGCCCTGTCGGGCTCTGTCGGGCTCTGTCGGTCTCTGTCGGGCTCTGTCGGGCCCTGTCGGGCTCTGTCGGGCCCTGTCGGGCCCTGTCGGGCCCTGTCGGGCTCTGTCGGGCTCTGTCGGGCTCTGTCGGGCTCTACTGGGCCCTGTCGGGCTCTGTCGGGCCCTGTCGGGCTCTGTCGGGCTCTGTCGGGCTCTGTCGGGCTCTACTGGGCCCTGTCGGGCCCTGTTGGGCTCTGTCGGGCTCTGTCGGGCTCTGTCGGGCCCTGTCGGGCTCTGTCGGGCTCTGTCGGGCCCTGTCGGGCTCTGTCGGGCTCTGTCGGGCTCTGTCGGGCTCTGTCGGGCTCTACTGGGCCCTGTCGGGCCCTGTCGGGCCCTGTCGCGCTCTGTCGGGCTCTGTCGGGCTCTGTCGGGCTCTAGTGGGCTCTGTCGGGCTCTGTCGGTCTCTGTCGGGCTCTGTCGGGCCCTGTCGGGCTCTGTCGGGCTCTGTCGGGCTCTGTCGGGCTCTGTCGGGCTCTGTCGGGCCCTGTCGGGCTCTGTCGGGCTCTGTCGGGCTCTGTCGGGCTCTACTGGGCCCTGTCGGGCTCTGTCTGGCTCTGTCGGGCTCTGTCGGGCCCTGTCGGGCCCTGTCGGGCCCTGTCGGGCTCTGTCGGGCTCTGTCGGGCTCTGTCGGGCTCTACTGGGCTCTGTCGGGCTCTAGTGGGCCCTGTCGGGCTCTGTCGGGCCCTGTCGGGCTCTGTCGGGCTCTGTCGGTCTCTGTCGGGCTCTACTGGGCTCTGTCGGGCTCTGTCGGGCCCTGTAGGGCCCTGTCGGGCTCTGTCGGGCTCTGTCGGGCTCTACTGGGCTCTTCTGTTCCCTGTCGGGCCCTGTCGGGCTCTGTCGGGCTCTGTCGGGCTCTGTCGGGCTCTACTGGGATCTGTCGGGCTCTACTGGGCTCTACTAGGCCCTGTCGGGCTCTGTCGGGCCCTGTCGGGCCCTGTCGGGCCCTGTCGGGCCCTGTCGGGCTCTGTCGGGCTCTGTCGGGCCCTGTCAGGCTCTGTCGGGCTCTGTCGGGCCCTGTCGGGCTCTGTCGGGCTCTGTCGGGCTCTGTCGGGCTCTACTGGGCCCTGTCGGGCCCTGTCGGGCCCTGTCGGGCTCTGTCGGGCTCTACTGGGCTCTGTCGGGCTCTGTCGGGCCCTGTAGGGCCCTGTCGGGCTCTGTCGGGCTCTGTCGGGCTCTACTGGGCTCTACTGTTCCCTGTCGGGCCCTGTCGGGCTCTGTCGGGCTCTGTCGGGCTCTGTCGGGCTCTACTGGGCCCTGTCGGGCCCTGTCGGGCCCTGTCGGGCCCTGTCGGGCTCTGTCGGGCTCTGTCGGGCTCTGTCGGGCTCTACTGGGCCCTGTCGGGCCCTGTCGGGCCCTGTCGGGCTCTGTCGGGCTCCGTCGGGCTCCGTCGGGCTCTGTCGGGCTCTACTGGGCTCTACTGTTCCCTGTCGGGCCCTGTCGGGCCCTTTCGGGCTCTGTCGGGCTCTGTCGGGCCCTGTCGGGCCCTGTCGGGCTCTGTCGGGCTCTGTCGGGCTCTGTCGAGCTCTGTCGGGCTCTACTGGGCTCTGTCGGGCTCTGTCGGGCTCTGTCGGGCTCTGTCGGGCTCTGTCGAGCTCCATTGGGCTCTGTCGGTTTCTACTGGGCTCTGTCGGGCTCTGTCGGGCTCTGTCGGGCTCTGTCGGGCTCTGTCGGGCTCTGTCGGGCCCTGTCGGGCTCTGTCGGGCTCTTTCGGACTCTGTCGGGCTCTACTGGTCTCTGTCGGGCCCTGTCAGGCCCTGTCGGGCCCTGTCGGGCTCTGTCGGGCTCTGTCGGGCCCTGTCGGGCCCTGTCGGGCTCTGTCGGGCTCTGTCGGGCTCTACTGGGCCCTGTCGGGCTCTGTCGGGCCCTGTCGGGCTCTGTCGGGCTCTGTCGAGCTCTACTGGGCTCTGTCGGGCTCTGTCGGGCTCTGTCGGGCCCTGTCGGGCTCTGTCGGGCTCTGTCGGGCTCTGTCGGGCTCTACTGGGCTCTGTCGGGCTCTGTCGGGCTCTTTCGGGCCCTGTCGGGCTCTGTCGGGCCCTGTCGGGCTCTGTCGGGCTCTGTCGGGCTCTGTCGGGCTCTACTGGGCTCTGTCGGGCTCTGTCGGGCCCTGTCGGGCTCTGTCGGGCTCTGTCTGGCTCTACTGGGCCCTGTCGGGCTCTGTCGGGCCCTGTCGGGCTCTGTCGGGCTCTGTCGAGCTCTACTGGGCTCTGTCGGGCTCTGTCGGGCTCTGTCGGGCCCTGTCGGGCTCTTTCGGGCCCTGTCGGGCTCTGTCGGGCTCTGTCGGGCTCTACTGGGCTCTGTCGGGCTCTGTCGGGCCCTGTCGGGCTCTGTCGGGCTCTACTGGGCCCTGTCGGGCTCTGTCGGGCTCTGTCGGGCTCTGTCGGGCTCTGTCGGGCTCTTTCGGACTCTGTCGGGCTCTACTGGTCTCTGTCGGGCTCTGTCGGGCCCTGTCGGGCCCTGTCGGGCTCTGTCGGACCCTGTCGGGCCCTGTCGGGCCCTGTCGGGCTCTGTCGGGCTCTGTCGGGCCCTGTAGGGCCCTGTCGGGCTCTGTCGGGCTCTGTCGGGCTCTACTGGGCTCTACTGTTCCCTGTCGGGCCCTGACGGGCTCTGTCGGGCTCTGTCGGGCTCTGTCGGGCTCTACTGGGCCCTGTCGGGCTCTGTCGGGCCCTGTCGGGCTCTGTCGGGCTCTGTCGGGCTCTGTCGGGCTCTGTCGGGCTCTACTGGGCCCTGTCGGGCCCTGTCGGGCCCTGTCGGGCTCCGTCGGGCTCCGTCGGGCTCTGTCGGGCTCTGTCGGGCTCTACTGGTCTCTACTGTTCCCTGTCGGGCCCTGTCAGGCCCTGTCGGGCCCTGTCGGGCTCTGTCGGGCCCTGTCGGGCCCTGTCGGGCTCTGTCGGGCTCTGTCGGGCTCTGTCGAGCTCTGTCGGGCTCTACTGGGCTCTGTCGGGCTCTGTCGGGCTCTGTCGGGCTCTGTCGGGCTCTGTCGAGCTCCATTGGGCTCTGTCGGTTTCTACTGGGATCTACTGGGCCCTGTCGGGCTCTATCGGGCTCTGTCGGGCTCTGTCGGGCTCTGTCGGGCTCTGTCGGGCTCTGTCGGGCTCTACTGGGCTCTGTCGGGCTCTGTCGGGCCCTGTCGGGCTCTGTCGGGCTCTTTCGGACTCTGTCGGGCTCTACTGGTCTCTGTCGGGCCCTGTCGGGCCCTGTCGGGCCCTGTCGGGCTCTGTCGGGCTCTGTCGGACCCTGTCGGGCCCTGTCAGGCTCTGTCGGGCTCTGTCGGGCTCTACTGGGCCCTGTCGGGCTCTGTCGGGCCCTGTCGGGCTCTGTCGGGCTCTGTCGAGCTCTACTGGGCTCTGTCGGGCTCTGTCGGGCCCTGTCGGGCTCTGTCGGGCTCTGTCGGGCTCTACTGGGCTCTGTCGGGCTCTGTCGGGCTCTTTCGGGCCCTGTCGGGCCCTGTCGGGCTCTGTCGGGCTCTGTCGGGCTCTGTCGGGCTCTGTCGGGCTCTACTGGGCTCTGTCGGGCTCTGTCGGGCCCTGTCGGGCCCTGTCAGGCTCTGTCGGGCTCTGTCGGGCTCTACTGGGCCCTGTCGGGCTCTGTCGGGCCCTGTCGGGCTCTGTCGGGCTCTGTCGAGCTCTACTGGGCTCTGTCGGGCTCTGTCGGGCCCTGTCGGGCTCTGTCGGGCTCTGTCGGGCTCTACTGGGCTCTGTCGGGCTCTGTCGGGCTCTTTCGGGCCCTGTCGGGCCCTGTCGGGCTCTGTCGGGCTCTGTCGGGCTCTGTCGGGCTCTACTGGGCTCTGTCGGGCTCTGTCGGGCCCTGTCGGGCTCTGTCGGGCTCTGTCTGGCTCTACTGGGCCCTGTCGGGCTCTGTCGGGCCCTGTCCGGCTCTGTCGGGCTCTGTCGAGCTCTACTGGGCTCTGTCGGGCCCTGTCGGGCTCTGTCGGGCCCTGTCGGGCTCTGTCGGGCTCTGTCGGGCTCTGTCGGGCTCTACTGGGCTCTGTCGGGCTCTGTCGGGCTCTTTCGGGCCCTGTCGGGCTCTGTCGGGCCCTGTCGGGCTCTGTCGGGCTCTACTGGGCTCTGTCGGGCCCTGTCGGGCTCTGTCGGGCTCTACTGGGCCCTGTCGGGCTCTGTCGGGCCCTGTCGGGCTCTGTCGGGCTCTGTCGGGCTCTGTCGGGCTCTGTCGGGCTCTGTCGGGCTCTTTCGGACTCTGTCGGGCTCTACTGGTCTCTGTCGGGCTCTGTCGGGCCCTGTCGCGCCCTGTCGGGCTCTGTCGGACCCTGTGGGGCCCTGTCGGGCCCTGTCGGGCTCTGTCGGGCTCTGTCGGGCTCTACTGGGCCCTGTCGGGCTCTGTCGGGCCCTGTCGGGCTCTGTCGGGCTCTGTTGAGCTCTACTGGGCTCTGTCGGGCTCTGTCGGGCCCTGTCGGGCTCTGTCGGGCTCTGTCGGGCTCTGTCGGGCTCTACTGGGCCCTGTCGGGCCCTGTCGGGCTCTGTCGGGCTCTGTCGGGCTCTGTCGGGCCCTGTCGGGCCCTGTCGGGCTCTGTCGGGCTCTGTCGGGCTCTGTCGGGCTCTACTGGGCCCTGTCGGGCTCTGTCGGGCCCTGTCGGGCTCTGTCGGGCTCTGTCGGGCTCTGTCGGGCTCTACTGGGCTCTGTCGGGCTCTGTCGGGCTCTGTCGGGCTCTGTCGGGCTCTAGTGGGCTCTGTCGGGCTCTGTCGGGTTCTGTCGGGCTCTGTCGGGCCCTGTCGGGCCCTGTCGGGCCCTGTCGGGCTCTGTCGGGCCCTGTCGGGCTCTGTCGGGTTCTGTCGGGCTCTGTCGGGCTCTACTGGGCCCTGTCGGGCTCTGTCGGACTCTGTTGGGCCCTGTCGGGCCCTGTCGGGCTCTGTCGGGCCCTGTCGGGCCCTGTCGGGCTCTGTCGGGCTCTGTCGGGCTCTGTCGGGCCCTGTCGGGCTCTGTCGGGCTCTGTCGGGCTCTGTCGGGCTCTACTGGGCTCTGTCGGGCCCTGTCGGGCCCTGTTGGGCTCTGTCGGGCTCTGTCGGGCTCTACTGGGCTCTGTCGGGCTCTACTGGGCTCTACTAGGCCCTGTCGGGCCCTGTCGGGCCCTGTCGGGCTCTGTCGGGCTCTGTCGGGCCCTGTCGGGCCCTGTCAGGCTCTGTCGGGCTCTGTCGGGCTCTGTCGGGCTCTGTCGGGCTCTACTGGGCTCTGTCGGGCTCTGTCGGGCCCTGTCGGGCCCTGTCGGGCTCTGTCGGGCTCTGTCGGGCTCTACTGGGCTCTGTCGGGCTCTGTCGGGCCCTGTAGGGCCCTGTCGGGATCTGTCGGGCTCTGTCGGGCTCTGTCGGGCTCTACTGGGCTCTACTGTTCCCTGTCGGGCCCTGTCGGGCTCTGTCGGGCTCGGTCGGGCTCTGTCGGGCTCTACTGGGCCCTGTCGGGCTCTGTCGGGCTCTGTCGGGCTCTGTCGGGCCCTGTCGGGCCCTGTCGGGCTCTGTCGGGCTCTGTCGGGCTCTGTCGGGCTCTGTCGGGCTCTACTGGGCTCTACTGTTCCCTGTCGGGCCCTGTCGGGCTCTGTCGGGTTCTGTCGGGCTCTGTCGTGCTCTGTCGGGCTCTGTCGGGCCCTGTCGGGCCCTGTCGGGCTCCGTCGGGCTCCGTCGGGCTCCGTCGGGCTCTGTCGGGCTCTACTGGGCTCTACTGTTCCCTGTCGGGCCCTGTCGGGCCCTGTCGGGCTCTGTCGGGCTCTGTCGGGCCCTGTCGGGCCCTGTCGGGCTCTATCGGGCTCTGTCGGGCTCTGTCGGGCTCTGTCGAGCTCTGTCGGGCTCTACTGGGCTCTGTCGGGCTCTGTCGGGCTCTGTCGGGCTCTTTCGGACTCTGTCGGGCTCTACTGGTCTCTGTCGGGCTCTGTCGGGCCCTGTTGGGCCCTGTCGGGCTCTGTCGGGCTCTGTCGGGCTCTGTCGGACCCTGTCGGGCCCTGTCGGGCTCTGTCGGGCTCTGTCGGGCTCTACTGGGCCCTGTCGGGCTCTGTCGGGCTCTGTCGGGCTCTGTCGGGCTCTGTCGAGCTCTACTGGGCTCTGTCGGGCTCTGTCGGGCTCTGTCGGGCTCTACTGGGCTCTGTCGGGCTCTGTCGGGCTCTGTCGGGCCCTGTCGGGCTCTGTCGGGCCCTGTCGGGCTCTGTCGGGCTCTGTCGGGCTCTACTGGGCTCTGTCGGGCCCTGTCGGGCCCTGTCGGGCTCTGTCGGGCTCTGTCGGGCTCTACTGGGCCCTGTCGGGCTCTGTCGGGCCCTGTCGGGCTCTGTCGGGCTCTGTCGAGCTCTACTGGGCTCTGTCGGGCTCTGTCGGGCTCTGTCGGGCTCTGTCGGGCCCTGTCGGGCTCTGTCGGGCTCTGTCGGGCCCTGTCGGGCTCTGTCGGGCTCTGTCGGGCTCTACTGGGCTCTGTCGGGCTCTGTCGGGCTCTACTGGGCTCTGTCGGGCTCTTTCGGGCCCTGTCGGGCTCTTTCGGGCCCTGTCGGGCTCTTTCGGGCCCTGTCGGGCTCTGTCGGGCTCTGTCGGGCTCTGTCGGGCCCTGTCGGGCTCTGTTGGGCTCTACTGGGCTCTGTCGGGCTCTGTCGGGCCCTGTCGGGCTCTGTCGGGCTCTCTCGGGCTCTGTCGGGCTCTGTCGGGCTCTGTCGGGCTCTACTGGGCTCTACTGTTCCCTGTCGGGCCCTGTCGGGCTCTGTCGGGCTCTGTCGGGCTCTGTCGGGCTCTGTCGGGCTCTAGTGGGCTCTGTCGGGCTCTGTCGGGTTCCGTCGGGCTCTGTCGGGCCCTGTCGGGCCCTGTCGGGCCCTGTCGGGCCCTGTCGGGCCCTGTCGGGCTCTGTCGGGCCCTGTCGGGTTCTGTCGGGCCCTGTCGGGCCCTGTCGGGCTCTGTCGGGCTCTGTCGGGCTCTGTCGGGCTCTGTCGGGCTCTACTGGGCTCTACTGTTCCCTGTCGGGCTCTGTCGGGCTCTGTCGGGCTCTGTCGGGCTCTGTCGGGCTCTACTGGGCCCTGTCGGGCCCTGTCGGGCCCTGTCGGGCTCTGTCGGGCTCTGTCGGGCTCTGTCGGGCCCTGTCGGGCTCTGTCGGGCTTTGTCGGGCTCTGTCGGGCTCTGTCGGGCTCTACTGGGTTCTGTCGGGCCCTGTCGGGCCCTGTCGGGCTCTGTCGGGCTCTGTCGGGCTCTGTCGGGCTCTACTGGGCTCTGTCGGGCTCTACTGGGCTCTACTAGGCCCTGTCGGGCTCTGTCGGGCCCTGTCGGGCCCTGTCGGGCCCTGTCGGGCTCTGTCGGGCCCTGTCGGGCTCTGTCGGTCTCTGTCGGGCTCTGTCGGGCTCTGTCGGGCTCTGTCGGGCTCTACTGGGCTCTGTCGGGCTCTGTCGGGCCCTGTCGGTCTCTGTCGGGCTCTACTGGGCTCTGTCGGGCTCTACTGGGCTCTGTCGGGCTCTTTCGGGCCCTGTAGGGCCCTGTCGGGCTCTTTCGGGCTCTGTCGGGCTCTACTGCGCCCTGTCGGGCCCTGTCGGGCTCTGTCGGGCTCTGTCGGGCTCTACTGGGCTCTGTCGGGCTCTGTCGGGCTCTGTCGGGCTCTGTCGGGCCCTGTCGGGCTCTACTGGGCTCTGTCGGGATCTGTCGGGCCCTGTCGGGCTCTGTCGGGCCCTGTCGGGCTCTGTCGGGCTCTACTGGGCTCTGTCGGGCTCTGTCGGGCCCTGTCGGGCTCTGTCGGGCCCTGTCGGGCTCTGTCGGGCCCTGTCGGGCTCTGTCGGTCTCTGTCGGTCTCTGTCGGGCTCTGTCGGGCTCTGTCGGGCTCTGTCGGGCTCTACTGGGCTCTGTCGGGCTCTGTCGGGCCCTGTCGGTCTCTGTCGGGCTCTACTGGGCTCTGTCGGGCTCTACTGGGCTCTGTCGGGCTCTTTCGGGCCCTGTAGGGCCCTGTCGGGCTCTTTCGGGCTCTGTCGGGCTCTACTGCGCCCTGTCGGGCCCTGTCGGGCTCTGTCGGGCTCTGTCGGGCTCTACTGGGCTCTGTCGGGCTCTGTCGGGCTCTGTCGGGCTCTGTCGGGCCCTGTCGGGCTCTACTGGGCTCTGTCGGGATCTGTCGGGCCCTGTCGGGCTCTGTCGGGCCCTGTCGGGCTCTGTCGGGCTCTACTGGGCTCTGTCAGGCTCTGTCGGGCTCTGTCGGGCTCTATCGGGCTCTGTCGGGCTCTACTGGGCTCTGTCGGGCTCTGTCGGGCCCTGTCGGGCCCTGTCGGGCTCTGTCGGGCTCTGTCGGGCTCTGTCGGGCCCTGTCGGGCTCTGTCGGGCTCTACTGGGCCCTGTCGGGCCCTGTCGGGCCCTGTCGGGCCCTGTCGGGCTCTGTCGGGCTCTGTCGGGCTCTACTGGGCTCTGTCGGGCCCTGTCGGGCCCTGTCGGGCTCTGTCGGGCCCTGTCGGACTCTGTCGGGCTCTGTCGGGCTCTGTCAGGCTCTACTGGGCCCTGTCGGGCTCTATCGGGCTCTGTCGGGCTCTGTCGGGCCCTGTCGGGCCCTGTCGGGCTCTGTCGGGCCCTGTCGGGCCCTGTCGGGCTTTGTCGGGCTCTGTCGAGCTCTGTCGGGCTCTGTCAGGCTCTACTGGGACCTGTCGGGCCCTGTCGGGCCCTGTCGGGCCCTGTCGGGCTCTGTCGGGCTCTGTCGGGCTCTGTCGGGCTCTGTCGGGGTCTACTGGGCTCTGTCGGGCTCTACTAGGCTTTGTCGGGCTCTATCGAGCTCTGTCGGGCTCTGTCGGGCTCTACTGGGCCCTGTCGGGCTCTGTCGGGCTCTGTCGGGCTCTGTCGGGCTCTACTGGGCTCTGTCGGGCTCTGTCGGGCCCTGTCGGGCCCTGTCGGGCCCTGTCGGGCTCTGTCGGGCTCTGTCGGGCCCTGTCGGGCGCTGTCGGGCTCTGTCGGGCTCTGTCGGGCCCTGTCGGGCCCTGTCGGGCCCTGTTGGACTCTGTCCGGCTCTGTCGAGCTCTACTGGGCTCTGTCGGGCTCTGTCGGGCCCTGTCGGGCTCTGTCGGGCTCTGTCGGGCTCTGTCGGGCTCTGTCGGGCTCTGTCGGGCTCTACTGGGCCCTGTCGGGCTCTGTCGGGCTCTGTCGGGCCCTGTCCGGCTCTGTCGGGCTCTGTCGGGCTCTGTCGGGTCCTGTCGGGCCCTGTCGGGCTTTGTCGGGCTCTGTCGGGCTCTGTCGGGCCCTGTCGGGCCCTGTCGGGCTCTGTCGGGCTCTGTCGGGCCCTGTCGGGCCCTGTCGGGCCCTGTCGGGCTCTGTCGGGCTCTGTCGGGCTCTGTCGGGCCCTGTCGGGCTCTGTCGGGCTCTGTCGGGCTCTGTCGGGCTCTACTGGGCTCTGTCGGGCCCTGTCGGGCCCTGTCGGGCCCTGTCGGGCTCTGTCGGGCTCTGTCGGGCCCTGTCGGGCTCTGTCGGGCTCTACTGGGCTCTGTCGGGCCCTGTCGGGCCCTGTCGGGCTCTGTCGGGCTCTGTCGGGCTCTGTCGGGCTCTGTCGGGCCCTGTCGGGCTCTGTCGGGCTCTGTCGGGCTCTACTGGGCTCTGTCGGGCCCTGTCGGGCCCTGTCGGGCCCTGTCGGGCTCTGTCGGGCTCTGTCGGGCCCTGTCGGGCTCTGTCGGGCCCTGTCGGGCCCTGTCGGGCTCTGTCGGGCTCTGTCGGGCTCTGTAGGGCTCTGTCGGGCCCTGTCGGGCTCTACTGGGCTCTGTCGGGCCCTGTCGGGCCCTGTCGGGCTCTGTCGGGCTCTGTCGGGCTCTGTCGGGCTCTACTGGGCTCTGTCGGGCTCTACTGGGCTCTGTCGGGCTCTGTCGGGCCCTGTAGGGCCCTGTCGGGCTCTGTCGGGCTCTGTCGGGCTCTACTGCGCCCTGTCGGGCCCTGTCGGGCTCTGTCGGGCTCTGTCGGGCTCTACTGGGCTCTGTCGGGCTCTGTCGGGCTCTGTCGGGCTCTGTCGGGCTCTGTCGGGCTCCACTGGGCCCTGTCGGGCTCTACTGGGCTCTGTCGGGCCCTGTCGGGCTCTGTCGGGCTCTGTCGGGCCCTGTCGGGCTCTGTCGGGCCCTGTCGGGCTCTGTCGGGCTCTGTCGGGCCCTGTCGGGCTCTGTCGGGCTCTGTCGGGATCTGTCCGGCTCTGTCGGGACCTGTCGGGCTCTACTGGGCTCTGTCCGGCTCTGTCGGGCCCTGTCGGGCCCTGTCGGGCTCTGTCGGGCTCTGTCGGGCTCTGTCGGGCTCTGTCGGGCTCTGTCGGGCTCTACTGGGCCCTGTCGGGCCCTGTCGGGCCCTGTCGGGCTCTGTCGGGCCCTGTCGGGCCCTGTCGGGATCTGTCGGGCTCTGTCGGGCTCTACTGGGCTCTGTCGGGCTCTGTCGGGCCCTGTCGGGCTCTGTCGGGCCCTGTCGGACTCTGTCGGGCTCTGTCGGGCTCTGTCAGGCTCTACTGGGCCCTGTCGGGCTCTATCGGGCACTGTCGGGCTCTTTCGCGCCCTGTCGGGCCCTGTCGGGCCCTGTCGGGCCCTGTCGGGCTTTGTCGGGCTCTGTTGGGCCCTGTCGGGCTTTGTCGGGCTCTGTCGATCTCTGTCGGTCTCTGTGAGGCTCTGTCGGGCCCTGTCGGGCTCTGTCGGGCTCTGTCGGGCTCTACTGGGCCCTGTCGGGCTCTGTCGGGCTCTGTCGGGCTCTGTCGGGCTCTACTGGGCTCTGTCGGGCTCTGTCGGGCCCTGTCGGGCCCTGTCGGGCCCTGTCGGGCTCTGTCGGGCTCTGTCGGGCTCTGTCGGGCCCTGTCGGGCCCTGTCGAGCTCTGTCGGGCTCTGTCGGGCTCTGTCAGGCTCTACTGGGCTCTGTCGGGCTCTGTCGGGTTCTGTCGGGCCCTGTCGGGCCCTGTCGGGCCCTGTCGGGCCCTGTCGGGCTCTGTCGGGCTCTGTCGGGCTCTGTCGGGCTCTGTCGGGCTCTACTGGGCTCTGTCGGGTTCTACTGGGCTCTACTGGGCCCTGTCGGGCTCTGTCGGGCTCTGTCGGGCTCTGTCGGGCTCTGTCGGGCTCTACTGGGCTCTGTCGGGCTCGGTCGGGCCCTGTCGGGCTCTGTCGGGCTCTGTCGGGCTCTGTCGGGCTCTGTCGGGCTCTACTGTGCTCTGTCGGGCTCTGTCGGGCCCTGTCGGGCTCTGTCGGGCTCTGTCGGGCTCTGTCGGGCTCTGTCGGGCTCTGTAGGGCTCTGTCGGGCCCTGTCGGGCTCTACTGGGCTCTGTCGGGCCCTGTCGGGCCCTGTCGGGCTCTGTCGGGCTCTGTCGGGCTCTGTCGGGCTCTACTGGGCTCTGTCGGGCTCTGTCGGGCCCTGTAGGGCCCTGTCGGGCTCTGTCGGGCTCTGTCGGGCTCTACTGCGCCCTGTCGGGCCCTGTCGGGCTCTGTCGGGCTCTGTCGGGCTCTACTGGGCTCTGTCGGGCTCTGTCGGGCTCTGTCGGGCTCTGTCGGGCCCTGTCGCGCTCTACTGGGCTCTGTCGGGCTCTGTCGGGCCCTGTCGGGCTCTGTCGGGCCCTGTCGGGCTCTGTCGGGCTCTTCTGGGCTCTGTCGGGCTCAGTCGGGCTCTGTCGGGCCCTGTCGGGCTCTGTCGGGCTCTGTCGGGCTCTGTCGGGCCCTGTCGGGCTCTGTCGGGCCCTGTCGGGCTCTGTCGGGCCCTACTGGGCTCTGTCGGGCTCTGTCGGGCTCTGTCGGGCTCTGTCGGGCTCTGTCGGGCTCTGTCGGACTCTACTGGGAACTGTCGGGCCCTGTCGGGCCCTGTCGGGCCCTGTCGGGCCCTGGCGGGCCCTGTCGGGATCTGTCGGGCTCTGTCGGGCTCTACTGGGCTCTGTCGGGCTCTGTCGGGCCCTGTCGGGCTCTGTCGGGCCCTGTCGGACTCTGTCGGGCTCTGTCGGGCTCTGTCAGGCTCTACTGGGCCCTGTCGGGCTCTATCGGGCACTGTCGGGCTCTTTCGCACCCTGTCGGGCTCTGTCGGGCCCTGTCGGGCCCTGTCGGGCCCTGTCGGGCTTTGTCGGGCTCTGTCGGGCCCTGTCGGGCTTTTTCGGGCTCTGTCGATCTCTGTCGGTCTCTGTGAGGCTCTACTGGGCCCTGTCGGGCTCTGTCGGGCCCTGTCGGGCTCTGTCGGGCTCTGTCGGGCTCTACTGGGCCCTGTCGGGCTCTGTCGGGCTCTGTCGGGCTCTGTCGGGCTCTACTGGGCTCTGTCGGGCTCTGTCGGGCTCTGTCGGGCCCTGTCGGGCCCTGTCGGGCTCTGTCGGGCCCTGTCGGGCCCTGTCGGGCTTTGTCGGGCTCTGTCGAGCTCTGTCGGGCTCTGTCAGGCTCTACTGGGACCTGTCGGGCCCTGTCGGGCCCTGTCGGGCCCTGTCGGGCTCTGTCGGGCTCTGTCGGGCTCTGTCGGGCTCTGTCGGGGTCTACTGGGCTCTGTCGGGCTCTACTGGGCTTTGTCGGGCTCTATCGAGCTCTGTCGGGCTCTGTCGGGCTCTACTGGGCCCTGTCGGGCTCTGTCGGGCTCTGTCGGGCTCTGTCGGGCTCTACTGGGCTCTGTCGGGCTCTGTCGGGCCCTGTCGGGCCCTGTCGGGCCCTGTCGGGCTCTGTCGGGCTCTGTCGGGCCCTGTCGGGCGCTGTCGGGCTCTGTCGGGCTCTGTCGGGCCCTGTCGGGCCCTGTCGGGCCCTGTTGGACTCTGTCCGGCTCTGTCGAGCTCTACTGGGCTCTGTCGGGCTCTGTCGGGCCCTGTCGGGCCCGGTCGGGCTCTGTCGGGCTCTGTCGGGCTCTGTCGGGCTCTGTCGGGCTCTACTGGGCCCTGTCGGGCTCTGTCGGGCTCTGTCGGGCCCTGTCCGGCTCTGTCGGGCTCTGTCGGGCTCTGTCGGGTCCTGTCGGGCCCTGTCGGGCTTTGTCGGGCTCTGTCGGGCTCTGTCGGGCTCTGTCGGGCCCTGTCGGGCCCTGTCGGGCTCTGTCGGGCTCTGTCGGGCCCTGTCGGGCCCTGTCGGGCCCTGTCGGGCTCTGTCGGGCTCTGTCGGGCTCTGTCGGGCCCTGTCGGGCTCTGTCGGGCTCTGTCGGGCTCTGTCGGGCTCTACTGGGCTCTGTCGGGCCCTGTCGGGCCCTGTCGGGCCCTGTCGGGCTCTGTCGGGCTCTGTCGGGCCCTGTCGGGCTCTGTCGGGCTCTACTGGGCCCTGTCGGGCTCTGTCGGGCCCTGTCGGGCCCTGTCGGGCTCTGTCGGGCTCTGTCGGGCTCTGTCGGGCCCTGTCGGGCCCTGTCGGGCTCTGTCGGGCTCTGTCGGGCTCTACTGGGCTCTGTCGGGCCCTGTCGGGCCCTGTCGGGCCCTGTCGGGCTCTGTCGGGCTCTGTCGGGCCCTGTCGGGCTCTGTCGGGCCCTGTCGGGCCCTGTCGGGCTCTGTCGGGCTCTGTCGGGCTCTGTAGGGCTCTGTCGGGCCCTGTCGGGCTCTACTGGGCTCTGTCGGGCCCTGTCGGGCCCTGTCGGGCTCTGTCGGGCTCTGTCGGGCTCTGTCGGGCTCTACTGGGCTCTGTCGGGCTCTACTGGGCTCTGTCGGGCTCTGTCGGGCCCTGTAGGGCCCTGTCGGGCTCTGTCGGGCTCTGTCGGGCTCTACTGCGCCCTGTCGGGCCCTGTCGGGCTCTGTCGGGCTCTGTCGGGCTCTACTGGGCTCTGTCGGGCTCTGTCGGGCTCTGTCGGGCTCTGTCGGGCTCTGTCGGGCTCCACTGGGCCCTGTCGGGCTCTACTGGGCTCTGTCGGGCCCTGTCGGGCTCTGTCGGGCTCTGTCGGGCCCTGTCGGGCTCTGTCGGGCCCTGTCGGGCTCTGTCGGGCTCTGTCGGGCCCTGTCGGGCTCTGTCGGGCTCTGTCGGGATCTGTCCGGCTCTGTCGGGACCTGTCGGGCTCTACTGGGCTCTGTCGGGCTCTGTCGGGCCCTGTCGGGCCCTGTCGGGCTCTGTCGGGCTCTGTCGGGCTCTGTCGGGCCCTGTCGGGCTCTGTCGGGCTCTGTCGGGCCCTGTCGGGCCCTGTCGGGCCCTGTCGGGCTCTGTCGGGCCCTGTCGGGCCCTGTCGGGATCTGTCGGGCTCTGTCGGGCTCTACTGGGCTCTGTCGGGCTCTGTCGGGCCCTGTCGGGCTCTGTCGGGCCCTGTCGGACTCTGTCGGGCTCTGTCGGGCTCTGTCAGGCTCTACTGGGCCCTGTCGGGCTCTATCGGGCACTGTCGGGCTCTTTCGCGCCCTGTCGGGCCCTGTCGGGCCCTGTCGGGCCCTGTCGGGCTTTGTCGGGCTCTGTCGGGCCCTGTCGGGCTTTGTCGGGCTCTGTCGATCTCTGTCGGTCTCTGTGAAGCTCTGTCGGGCCCTGTCGGGCTCTGTCGGGCTCTGTCGGGCTCTACTGGGCCCTGTCGGGCTCTGTCGGGCTCTGTCGGGCTCTGTCGGGCTCTACTGGGCTCTGTCGGGCTCTGTCGGGCCCTGTCGGGCCCTGTCGGGCCCTGTCGGGCTCTGTCGGGCTCTGTCGGGCCCTGTCGGGCCCTGTCGAGCTCTGTCGGGCTCTGTCGGGCTCTGTCGGGCTCTACTGGGCTCTGTCGGGCTCTGTCGGGCTCTGTCGGGTTCTGTCGGGCCCTGTCGGGCCCTGTCGGGCTCTGTCGGGCTCTGTCGGGCTCTGTCGGGCTCTGTCGGGCTCTGTCGGGCTCTACTGGGCTCTGTCGGGTTCTACTGGGCTCTACTGGGCCCTGTCGGGCTCTGTCGGGCTCTGTCGGGCTCTGTCGGGCTCTGTCGGGCTCTACTGGGCTCTGTCGGGCTCGGTCGGGCCCTGTCGGGCTCTGTCGGGCTCTGTCGGGCTCTGTCGGGCTCTGTCGGGCTCTACTGTGCTCTGTCGGGCTCTGTCGGGCCCTGTCGGGCCCTGTCGGGTTCTGTCGGGCTCTGTCGGGCTCTGTCGGGCTCTGTAGGGCTCTGTCGGGCCCTGTCGGGCTCTACTGGGCTCTGTCGGGCCCTGTCGGGCCCTGTCGGGCTCTGTCGGGCTCTGTCGGGCTCTGTCGGGCTCTACTGGGCTCTGTCGGGCTCTGTCGGGCCCTGTAGGGCCCTGTCGGGCTCTGTCGGGCTCTGTCGGGCTCTACTGCGCCCTGTCGGGCCCTGTCGGGCTCTGTCGGGCTCTGTCGGGCTCTACTGGGCTCTGTCGGGCTCTGTCGGGCTCTGTCGGGCTCTGTCGGGCCCTGTCGCGCTCTACTGGGCTCTGTCGGGCTCTGTCGGGCCCTGTCGGGCTCTGTCGGGCCCTGTCGGGCTCTGTCGGGCTCTTCTGGGCTCAGTCGGGCTCAGTCGGGCTCTGTCGGGCCCTGTCGGGCTCTGTCGGGCTCTGTCGGGCTCTGTCGGGCCCTGTCGGGCTCTGTCGGGCCCTGTCGGGCTCTGTCGGGCTCTACTGGGCTCTGTCGGGCTCTGTCGGGCTCTGTCGGGCTCTGTCGGGCTCTGTCGGGCTCTGTCGGGCCCTGTCGGGCTCTGTCGGACTCTACTGGGAACTGTCGGGCCCTGTCGGGCCCTGTCGGGATCTGTCGGGCTCTGTCGGGCTCTACTGGGCTCTGTCGGGCTCTGTCGGGCCCTGTCGGGCTCTGTCGGGCCTTGTCGGACTCTGTCGGGCTCTGTCGGGCTCTGTCAGGCTCTACTGGGCCCTGTCGGGCTCTATCGGGCACTGTCGGGCTCTTTCGCACCCTGTCGGGCCCTGTCGGGCCCTGTCGGGCCCTGTCGGGCCCTGTCGGGCTTTGTCGGGCTCTGTCGGGCCCTGTCGGGCTTTGTCGGGCTCTGTCGATCTCTGTCGGTCTCTGTGAGGCTCTACTGGGCCCTGTCGGGCTCTGTCGGGCCCTGTCGGGCTCTGTCGGGCTCTGTCGGGCTCTACTGGGCCCTGTCGGGCTCTGTCGGGCTCTGTCGGGCTCTGTCGGGCTCTACTGGGCTCTGTCGGGCTCTGTCGGGCTCTGTCGGGCCCTGTCGGGCCCTGTCGGGCCCTGTCGGGCTCTGTCGGGCTCTGTCGGGCCCTGTCGGGCCCTGTCGAGCTCTGTCGGGCTCTGTCGGGCTCTGTCGGGCTCTACTGGGCTCTGTCGGGCTCTGTCGGGCCCTGTCGGGCCCTGTCGGGCTCTGTCGGGCCCTGTCGGGCTCTGTCGGGCTCTGTCGGGCTCTGTCGGGCTCTACTGGGCTCTGTCGGGTTCTACTGGGCTCTACTGGGCCCTGTCGGGCTCTGTCGGGCTCTGTCGGGCTCTGTCGGGCTCTACTGGGCTCTGTCGGGCCCTGTCGGGCCCTGTCGGGCTCTGTCGGGCTCTGTCGGGCTCTGTCGGGCTCTACTGTGCTCTGTCGGGCTCTGTCGGGCCCGGTCGGGCTCTGTCGGGCTCTGTCGGGCTCTGTCGGGCTCTGTCGGGCTCTGTAGGGCTCTGTCGGGCCCTGTCGGGCTCTACTGGGCTCTGTCGGGCTCTGTCGGGCCCTGTCGGGCTCTGTCGGGCTCTGTCGGGCTCTGTCGGGCTCTACTGGGCTCTGTCGGGCTCTGTCGGGCCCTGTAGGGCCCTGTCGGGCTCTGTCGGGCTCTGTCGGGCTCTACTGCGCCCTGTCGGGCCCTGTCGGGCTCTGTCGGGCTCTGTCGGGCTCTACTGGGCTCTGTCGGGCTCTGTCGGGCTCTGTCGGGCTCTGTCGGGCCCTGTCGCGCTCTACTGGGCTCTGTCGGGCTCTGTCGGGCCCTGTCGGGCTCTGTCGGGCCCTGTCGGGCTCTGTCGGGCTCTACTGGGCTCTGTCGGGCTCAGTCGGGCTCTGTCGGGCCCTGTCGGGCTCTGTCGGGCTCTGTCGGGCTCTGTCGGGCCCTGTCGGGCTCTGTCGGGCTCTACTGGGCTCCGTCGGGCTCTGTCGGGCCCTGTCGGGCCCTGTCGGGCTCTGTCGGGCCCTGTCGGGCTCTGTCGGGCTCTACTGGGTACTGTCGGGCCCTGTCGGGCCCTGTCGGGCTCTGTCGGGCCCTGTCGGGCCCTGTCGGGATCTGTCGGGCTCTGTCGGGCTCTACTGGGCTCTGTCGGGCTCTGTCGGGCCCTGTCGGGCTCTGTCGGGCCCTGTCGGACTCTGTCGGGCTCTGTCGGGCTCTGTCAGGCTCTACTGGGCCCTGTCGGGCTCTATCGGGCACTGTCGGGCTCTTTCGGGCCCTGTCGGGCTCTGTCGGGCCCTGTCGGGCCCTGTCGGGCTTTGTCGGGCTCTGTCGAGCTCTGTCGGGTTCTGTGAGGCTCTACTGGGCCCTGTCGGGCCCTGTCGGGCCCTGTCGGGCCCTGTCGGGCTCTGTCGGGCTCTGTCGGGCTCTGTCGGGCTCTACTGGGCCCTGTCGGGCTCTGTCGGGCTCTGTCGGGCTCTGTCCGGCTCTACTGGGCTCTGTCGGGCCCTGTCGGGCCCTGTCGGGCCCTGTCGGGCCCTGTCGGTCTCTGTCGGGCTCTGTCGGGCTCTGTCGGGCTCTGTCGGGCTCTGTCAGGCTCTACTGGGCTCTGTCGGGCTCTGTCGGGCTCTGTCGGGCCTGTCGGGCTTTGTCGGGCCCTGTCGGGCTCTGTCGGGCTCTGTCGGGCTCTGTCGGGCCCTGTTGGGCTCTGTCGGGCCATGTCGGGCTCTGTCGGGCTCTACTGGGCTCTGTCGGGCCCTGTCGGGCCCTGTCGGGCTCTGTCGGGCTCTGTCGGGCCCTGTCGGGCTCTGTCGGGCCATGTCGGGCTCTGTCGGGCTCTACTGGGCTCTGTCGGGCCCTGTCGGGCTCTGTCGGGCTCTGTCGGGCCCTGTCGGTCTCTGTCGGGCTCTACTGGGAACTGTCGGGCCCTGTCGGGCCCTGTCGGGCTCTGTCGGGCCCTGTCGGGCCCTGTCGGGCTCTGTCGGGCTCTGTCGGGCTCTACTGGGCTCTGTCGGGCTCTGTCGGGCCCTGTCGGGCCCTGTCGGGCCCTGTCGGACTCTGTCGGGCTCTGTCGGGCTCTGTCAGGCTCTACTGGGCCCTGTCGGGCTCTATCGGGCACTGTCGGGCTCTTTCGGGCCCTGTCGGGCTCTGTCGGGCCCTGTCGGGCCCTGTCGGGCTTTGTCGGGCTCTGTCGAGCTCTGTCGGGCTCTGTGAGGCTCTACTGGGCCCTGTCGGGCTCTGTCGGGCCTGTCGGGCCCTGTCGGGCTCTGTCGGGCTCTGTCGGGCTCTGTCGGGCTCTACTGGGCCCTGTCGGGCTCTGTCGGGCTCTGTCGGGCTCTGTCGGGCTCTACTGGGCTCTGTCGGGCCCTGTCGGGCCCTGTCGGGCCCTGTCGGTCTCTGTCGGGATCTGTCGGGCTCTGTCGGGCTCTGTCGGGCTCTACTGGGCTCTGTCGGGCTCTGTCGGGCTCTGTCGGGCCCTGTCGGGCCCTGTCGGGCTCTATCGGGCTCTGTCGGGCTCTGTCGGGCCCTGTCGGGCCCTGTCGAGCTCTGTCGGGCTCTGTCGGGGTCTGTCAGGCTCTACTGGGCTCTGTCGGGCCCTGTCGGGCCCTGTCGGGCCCTGTAGGGCCCTGTCGGGCTCTGTCGGGCTCTGTCGGGCTCTGTCGGGCTCTACTGGGCTCTGTCGGGCTCTACTGGGCTCTGTCGGGCTCGGTCGGGCCCTGTCGGGCTCTGTCAGGCTCTGTCAGGCTCTGTCGGGCTCTACTGTGCTCTGTCGGGCTCTGTCGGGCCCTGTCGGGCTCTGTCGGGCTCTGTCGGGCTCTGTCGGGCTCTACTGGGCTCTGTCGGGCCCGGTCGGGCCCTGTCGGGCTCTGTCGGGCTCTGTCGGGCTCTGTCGGGCTCTGTCGGGCTCTACTGTGCTCTGTCGGGCTCTGTCGGGCCCTGTCGGGCTCTGTCGGGCTCTGTCGGGCTCTGTCGGGCTCTGTAGGGCTCTGTCGGGCCCTGTCGGGCTCTACTGGGCTCTGTCGGGCTCTGTCGGGCCCTGTCGGGCTCTGTCGGGCTCTGTCGGGCTCTGTCGGGCTCTGTCGGGCTCTACTGGGCTCTGTCGGGCTCTGTCGGGCCCTGTAGGCTCTGTCGGGCTCTGTCGGGCTCTGTCGGGCTCTACTGCGCCCTGTCGGGCCCTGGTCGGGCTCTGTCGGGCTCTGTCGGGCTCTACTGGGCTCTGTCGGGCTCTGTCGGGCTCTGTCGGGCTCTGTCGGGCCCTGTCGCTCTCTACTGGGCTCTGTCGGGCTCTGTCGGGCCCTGTCGGGCTTTGTCGGGCCCTGTCGGGCTCTGTCGGGCTCTACTGGGCTCTGTCGGGCTCTGTCGGGCTCTGTCGGGCCCTGTCGGGCTCTGTCGGGCTCTGTCGGGCTCTGTCGGGCCCTGTCGGGCTCTGTCGGGCCCTGTCGGGCTCTGTCGGGCTCTACTGGGCTCCGTCGGGCTCTGTCGGGCCCTGTCGGGCCCTGTCGGGCTCTGTCGGGCTCTGTCGGGCCCTGTCGGGCTCTGTCGGGCTCTACTGGGAACTGTCGGGCCCTGTCGGGCTCTGTCGGGCTCTGTCGGGCTCTGTCGGGCTCTGTCGGGCCCTGTCGGGCCCTGTCGGGATCTGTCGGGCTCTGTCGGGCTCTACTGGGCTCTGTCGGGCTCTGTCGGGCCCTGTCGGGCTCTGTCGGGCCCTGTCGGACTCTGTCGGGCTCTGTCGGGCTCTGTCAGGCTCTACTGGGCCCTGTCGGGCTCTATCGGGCCCTGTCGGGCTCTGTCGGGCCCTGTCGGGCTCTGTCGGGCCTGTCGGGCCCTGTCGGGCTTTTGTCGGGCTCTGTCGAGCTCTGTCGGGCTCTGTGAGGCTCTACTCGGCCCTGTCGGGCCCTGTCGGGCCCTGTCGGGCCCTGTCGGGCTCTGTCGGGCTCTGTCGGGCTCTGTCGGGCTCTACTGGGCCCTGTCGGGCTCTGTCGGGCTCTGTCGGGCTCTGTCCGGCTCTACTGGGCTCTGTCGGGCCCTGTCGGGCCCTGTCGGGCCCTGTCGGGCTCTGTCGGGCTCTGTCGGGCTCTGTCGGGCCCTGTCGAGCTCTGTCGGGCTCTGTCGGGCTCTGTCAGGCTCTACTGGGCTCTGTCGGGCTCTGTCGGGCTCTGTCGGGCTCTGTCGGGCTCTGTCGGGCTCTGTCGGGCCCTGTCGGGCCCTGTCGGGCTCTGTCGGGCTCTGTCGGGCTCTGTCGGGCTCTGTCGGGCTCTACTGGGCTCTGTCGGGTTCTACTGGGCTGTACTGGGCCCTGTCGGGCTCTGTTGGGCTCTGTCGGGCTCTACTGGGCTCTGTCGGGCTCTACTGTGCTCGGTCGGGCTCGGTCGGGCCCTGTCGGGCTCTGTCGGGCTCTACTGGGCTCTGTCGGGCCCTGTCGGGCTCTGTCGGGCTCTTTCGGGCTCTGTCGGGCTCTACTGGTCTCTGTCGGGCTCTGTCGGGCTCTGTCGGGCCCTGTCGGGCCCTGTCGGGCTCGGTCGGACCCTGTCGGGCCCTGTCGGGCTCTGTCGGGCTCTGTCGGGCTCTACTGGGCCCTGTCGGGCTCTGTCGGGCCCTGTCGGGCTCTGTAGGGCTCTGTCGAGCTCTACTGGGCTCTGTCGGGCTCTGTCGGGCCCTGTCGGGCTCTGTCGGGCTCTGTCGGGCTCTCCTGGGCCCTGTCGGGCTCTGTCGGGCCCTATCGGGCCCTGTCGGGCTCTGTCGGGCTCTGTCGGGCTCTGTCGGGCCCTGTCGGGCTCTGTCGGGCCCTGTCGGGCTCTGTCGGGCTCTGTCGGGCTCTGTCGAGCTCTGTCGGGCTCTACTGGGACCTGTCGGGCTCTGTCGGGCCCTGTCGGGCTCTGTCGGGCTCTGTCGGGCTCTGTCGGGCTCTACTGGGATCTACTGTTCCCTGTCGGGCCCTGTCGGGCTCTGTCGGGCTCTGTCGGGCCCTGTCGGGCCCTGTCGGGCTCTGTCGGGCTCTAGTGGGCTCTGTCGGGCTCTGTCGGGCCCTGTCGGGCTCTGTCGGGCTCTGTCGGGCTCTGTCGGGCTCTACTGGGCTCTACTGTTCCCTGTCGGGCCCTGTCGGGCTCTGTCGGGCTCTCTCGGGCTCTGTCGGGCTCTGTCGGGCTCTACTGGGCCCTGTCGGGCTCTGTTGGGATCTGTTGGTCTCTGTCGGGCTCTGTCGGGCCCTGTCGGGCCCTGTCGGGCTCTGTCGGGTTCTGTCGGGCTCTGTCGGGCTCTGTCGGGCTCTGTCGAGCTCTGTCGGGCTCTACTGGGACCTGTCAGGCTCTGTCGGGCCCTGTCAGGCTCTGTCGGGCTCTGTCGGGCTCTGTCGGGCTCTACTGGGATCTACTGTTCCCTGTCGGGCCCTGTCGGGCTCTGTCGGGCTCTGTCGGGCTCTGTCGGGCCCTGTCGGGCCCTGTCGGGCTCTGTCGGGCTCTGTCGGGCTCTAGTGGGCTCTGTCGGGCTCTGTCGGGCTCTGTCGGGCTCTGTCGGGCTCTGTCGGGCTCTGTCGGGCTCTACTGGGCTCTACTGTTCCCTGTCGGGCCCTGTCGGGCTCTGTCGGGCTCTCTCGGGCTCTGTCGGGCTCTGTCGGGCTCTACTGGGCCCTGTCGGGCTCTGTTGGGCTCTGTTGGGCTCTGTCGGGCTCTGTCGGGCCCTGTCGGGCCCTGTCGGGCTCTGTCGGGTTCTGTCGGGCTCTGTCAGGCTCTGTCGGGCCCTGTCGGGCTCTGTCGGGCTCTGTCGGGCTCTACTGGGCTCTGTCGGGCCCTGTCGGGCCCTGTCGGGCTCTGTCGGGCTCTGTCGGGCTCTACTGGGCTCTGTCGGGCTCTACTGGGCTCTACTAGGCCCTGTCGGGCTCTGTCGGGCTCTGTCGGGCTCTGTCGGGCCCTGTCGGGCTCTGTCGGGCTGTGTCGGGCCCTGTCGGACCCTGTCAGGCTCTGTCGGGCCCTGTCGGGCCCTGTCGGGCTCTGTCGGGCTCTGTCGGGCTCTACTGTGCTCTGTCGGGCTCTGTCGGGCTCTGTCGGGCTCTGTCGGGCTCTGTCGGGCTCTACTGGGATCTACTGTTCCCTGTCGGGCCCTGTCGGGCTCTGTCGGGCTCTGTCGGGCTCTGTCGGGCCCTGTCGGGCCCTGTCGGGCTCTGTCGGGCTCTAGTGGGCTCTGTCGGGCCCTGTCGGGCCCTGTCGGGCTCTGTCGGGCTCTGTCGGGCTCTGTCGGGCTCTGTCGGGCTCTACTGGGCTCTACTGTTCCCTGTCGGGCCCTGTCGGGCTCTGTCGGGCTCTCTCGGGCTCTGTCGGGCTCTGTCGGGCTCTACTGGGCCCTGTCGGGCTCTGTTGGGATCTGTTGGGCTCTGTCGGGCTCTGTCGGGCCCTGTCGGGCCCTGTCGGGCTCTGTCGGGTTCTGTCGGGCTCTGTCGGGCTCTGTCGGGCTCTGTCGAGCTCTGTCGGGCTCTACTGGGACCTGTCAGGCTCTGTCGGGCCCTGTCGGGCTCTGTCGGGCTCTGTCGGGCTCTGTCGGGCTCTGTCGGGCTCTACTGGGATCTACTGTTCCCTGTCGGGCCCTGTCGGGCTCTGTCGGGCTCTGTCGGGCTCTGTCGGGCCCTGTCGGGCCCTGTCGGGCTCTGTCGGGCTCTGTCGGGCTCTAGTGGGCTCTGTCGGGCTCTGTCGGGCTCTGTCGGGCTCTGTCGGGCTCTGTCGGGCTCTACTGGGCTCTACTGTTCCCTGTCGGGCTCTGTCGGGCTCTCTCGGGCTCTGTCGGGCTCTGTCGGGCTCTACTGGGCCCTGTCGGGCTCTGTTGGGCTCTGTCGGGCTCTGTCGGGCTCTGTCGGGCCCTGTCGGGCCCTGTCGGGCTCTGTCGGGTTCTGTCGGGCTCTGTCGGGCTCTGTCGGGCTCTGTCGGGCTCTGTCGGGCTCTGTCGGGCTCTACTGGGCTCTGTCGGGCCCTGTCGGGCCCTGTCGGGCTCTGTCGGGCTCTGTCGGGCTCTGTCGGGCTCTACTGGGCTCTGTCGGGCTCTACTGGGCTCTACTAGGCCCTGTCGGGCTCTGTCGGGCTCTGTCGGGCTCTGTCGGGCCCTGTCGGGCTCTGTCGGGCTGTGTCGGGCCCTGTCGGACCCTGTCAGGCTCTGTTGGTGTCTGTCGGGCTCTGTCGGGCTCTGTCGGGCTCTGTCGGGCTCTACTGTGCTCTGTCGGGCTCTGTCGGGCCCTGTCGGGCTCTGTCGGGCTCTGTCGGGCTCTGTCGGGCTCTGTCGGGCCCTGTCGGGCTCTACTGGGCTCTGTCGGGCTCTGTCGGGCCCTGTCGGGCTCTGTCGGGCTCTGTCGGGCTCTGTCGGGCTCTACTGGGCTCTGTCGGGCTCTGTCGGGCCCTGTAGGGCCCTGTCGGGCTCTGTCGGGCTCTGTCGGGCTCTATCGGGCTCTACTGGGCTCTGTCGGGCTCTGTCGGGCTCTGTCGGGCCCTGTCGCGCTCTACTGGGCTCTGTCGGGCTCTGTCGGGCCCTGTCGGGCTCTGTCGGGCCCTGTCGGGCTCTGTCGGGCTCTACTGGGCTCTGTCGGGCTCTGTCGGGCTCTGTCGGGCCCTGTCGCGCTCTGTCGGGCTCTGTCGGGCCCTGTCGGGCTCTGTCGGGCTCTGTCGGGCCCTGTCGGGCTCTGTCGGGCTCTACTGGGCTCTGTCGGGCTCTGTCGGGCCCTGTCGGGCCCTGTCGGGCTCTGTCGGGCTCTGTCGGGCCCTGTCGGGCCCTGTCGGGCTCTGTCGGGCTCTACTGGGAACTGTCGGGCCCTGTCGGGCTCTGTCGGGCCCTGTCGGGCCCTGTCGGGATCTGTCGGGCTCTGTCGGGCTCTACTGGGCTCTGTCGGGCTCTGTCGGGCCCTGTCGGGCTCTGTCGGGCCCTGTCGGACTCTGTCGGGCTCTGTCGGGCTCTGTCAGGCTCTACTGGGCCCTGTCGGGCTCTATCGGGCTCTTTCGGGCCCTGTCGGGCTCTGTCGGGCCCTGTCGGGCCCTGTCGGGCCCTGTCGGGCTTTGTCGGGCTCTGTCGAGCTCTGTCGGGCTCTGTGAGGCTCTACTGGGCCCTGTCGGGCTCTGTCGGGCTCTGTCGGGCCCTGTCGGGCTCTGTCGGGCTCTGTCGGGCTCTGTCGGGCTCTACTGGGCCCTGTCGGGCTCTGTCGGGCTCTGTCGGGCTCTACTGGGCTCTGTCGGGCCCTGTCGGGCCCTGTCGGGCCCTGTCGGTCTCTGTCGGGATCTGTCGGGCTCTGTCGGGCTCTGTCGGGCCCTGTCGAGCTCTGTCGGGCTCTGTCGGGCTCTGTCAGGCTCTACTGGGCTCTGTCGGGCTCTGTCGGGTTCTGTCGGGCTCTGTCGGGCTCTGTCGGGCCCTGTCGGGCCCTGTCGGGCCCTGTCGGGCTCTGTCGGGCTCTGTCGGGCTCTGTCGGGCTCTGTCGGGCTCTACTGGGCTCTGTCGGGTTCTACTGGGCTCTACTGGGCCCTGTCGGGCTCTGTCGGGCTCTGTCGGGCTCTACTGGGCTCTGTCGGGCTCTACTGTGCTCTGTCGGGCTCGGTCAGGCCCTGTCGGGCTCTGTCGGGCTCTACTGGGCTCTCTCGGGCTCTGTCGGGCCCTGTCGGGCTCTGTCGGGCTCTTTCGGGCTCTGTCGGGCTCTACTGGTCTCTGTCGGGCTCTGTCGGGCCCTGTCGGGCCCTGTCGGGCTCTGTCGGGCTCTGTCGGGCCCTGTCGGGCCCTGTCGGGCTCTGTCGGGCTCTGTCGGGCTCTACTGGGCCCTGTCGGGCTCTGTCGGGCCCTGTTGGGCTCTGTCGGGCTCTGTCGAGCTCTACTGGGCTCTGTCGGGCTCTGTCGGGCTCTGTCGGGCTCTGTCGGGCCCTGTCGGGCTCTGTCCGGGCTCTACTGGGCCCTGTCGGGCCCTGTCGGGCTCTGTCGGGCTCTGTCGGGCTCTGTCGGGCCCTGTCGGGCTCTGTCGGGCTCTGTCGGGCCCTGTCGGGCTCTGTCGGGCTCTGTCGGGCTCTGTCGGGCTCTGTCGGGCTCTACTGGGCTCTGTCGGGCTCTGTCGGGCTCTGTCGGGCCCTGTCGGGCTCTGTCGGGCTCTGTCGGGCTCTGTCGGTCTCTGTCGGGCTCTACTGTTCCCTGTCGGGCCCTGTCGGGCCTCTGTCGGGCTCTGTCGGGCTCTGTCGGGCCCTGCCGGGCCCTGTCGGGCTCTGTCGGGCTCTAGTGGGCTCTGTCGGGCCCTGTCGGGCCCTGTCGGGCTCTGTCGGGCTCTGTCGGTCTCTGTCGGGCTCTGTCGGGCTCTGTCGGGCTCTACTGGGCTCTACTGTTCCCTGTCGGGCCCTGTCGGGCTCTGTCGGGCTCTCTCGGGCTCTGTCGGGCTCTGTCGGGCTCTACTGGGCCCTGTCGGGCTCTGTCGGGCTCTGTTGGGCTCTGTCGGGCTCTGTCGGGCCCTGTCGGGCCCTGTCGGGCTCTGTCGGGTTCTGTCGGGCTCTGTCAGGCTCTGTCGGGCCCTGTCGGGCTCTGTCGGGCTCTGTCGGGCTCTGTCGGGCTCTACTGGGCTCTGTCGGGCCCTGTCGGGACCTGTCGGGCTCTGTCGGGCTCTGTCGGGCTCTACTGGGCTCTGTCGGGCTCTACTGGGCTCTACTAGGCCCTGTCGGGCTCTGTCGGGCTCTGTCGGGCTCTGTCGGGCCCTGTCGGGCTCTGTCGGGCTGTGTCGGGCCCTGTCGGGCCCTGTCAGGCTCTGTTGGTGTCTGTCGGGCTCTGTCGGGCTCTGTCGGGCTCTACTGGGCTCTACTGTTCCCTGTCGGGCTCTGTCGGGCTCTGTCGGGCCCTGTCGGGCTTTGTCGGGCTCTGTCGGGCTCTGTCGGGCTCTGTCGAGCTCTACTGGGCCCTGTCGGGCTCTGTCGGGCTCTGTCGGGCCCTGTCGGGCTCTGTCGGGCTCTGTCGGGCTCTGTCGGGCTCTGTCGGGCTCTGTCGGGCTCTACTGTTCCCTGTCGGGCCCTGTCGGGCCCTGTCGGGCTCTGTCGGGCTCTGTCGGGCTCTGTCGGGCCCTGTCGGGCCCTGTCGGGCTCTGTCGGGCTCTAGTGGGCCCTGTCGGGCCCTGTCGGGCTCTGTCGGGCTCTGTCGGGCTCTGTCGGGCTCTGTCGGGCTCTGTCGGGCTCTGTCAGGCTCTACTGGGCTCTACTGTTCCCTGTCGGGCCCTGTCGGGCTCTGTCGGGCTCTCTCGGGCTCTGTCGGGCTCTGTCGGGCTCTACTGGGCCCTGTCGGGCTCTGTCGGGCTCTGTTGGGCTCTGTCGGGCTCTGTCGGGCCCTGTCGGGCCCTGTCGGGCTCTGTCGGGTTCTGTCGGGCTCTGTCAGGCTCTGTCGGGCCCTGTCGGGCTCTGTCGGGCTCTGTCGGGCTCTACTGGGCTCTGTCGGGCCCTGTCGGGACCTGTCGGGCTCTGTCGGGCTCTGTTGGGCTCTGTCGGGCTCTACTGGGCTCTGTCGGGCTCTACTGGGCTCTACTAGGCCCTGTCGGGCTCTGTCGGGCTCTGTCGGGCTCTGTCGGGCCCTGTCGGGCTCTGTCGGGCTGTGTCGGGCCCTGTCGGGCCCTGTCAGGCTCTGTTGGTGTCTGTCGGGCTCTGTCGGGCTCTGTCAGGCTCTGTCGGGCTCTGTCGGGCTCTGTCGGGCTCTACTGGGCCCTGTCGGGCCCTGTCGGGCCCTGTCGGGCTCTGTCGGGCTCTGTCGGGCTCTGTCGGGCTCTACTGGGCCCTGTCGGGCCCTGTCGGGCTCTGTCGGGCCCTGTCGGGCTCTGTCGGGCTCTGTCGGGCCCTGTCGGGCTTTGTCGGGCTCTGTCGGGCTCTGTCGGGCTCTGTCGGGCTCTACTGGGCCCTGTCGGGCCCTGTCGGGCCCTGTCGGGCCCTGTCGGGCTCTGTCGGGCTCTGTCGGGCCCTGTCGCGCTCTACTGGGCTCTGTCGGGCTCTGTCGGGCCCTGTCGGGCTCTGTCGGGCCCTGTCGGGCTCTGTCGGGCTCTTCTGGGCTCTGTCGGGCTCAGTCGGGCTCTGTCGGGCCCTGTCGGGCTCTGTCGGGCTCTGTCGGGCTCTTTCGGGCCCTGTCGGGCTCTGTCGGGCCCTGTCGGGCTCTGTCGGGCTCTACTGGGCTCCGTCGGGCTCTGTCGGGCCCTGTCGGGCCCTGTCGGGCTCTGTCGGGCTCTGTCGGGCTCTGTCGGGCCCTGTCGGGCTCTGTCGGACTCTACTGGGAACTGTCGGCCCTGTCGGGCCCTGTCGGGATCTGTCGGGCTCTGTCGGGCTCTACTGGGCTCTGTCGGGCTCTGTCGGGCCCTGTCGGGCTCTGTCGGGCCCTGTCGGACTCTGTCGGGCTCTGTCGGGCTCTGTCAGGCTCTACTGGGCCCTGTCGGGCTCTATCGGGCACTGTCGGGCTCTTTCGCACCCTGTCGGGCTCTGTCGGGCCCTGTCGGGCCCTGTCGGGCCCTGTCGGGCTTTGTCGGGCTCTGTCGGGCCCTGTCGGGCTTTGTCGGGCTCTGTCGATCTCTGTCGGTCTCTGTGAGGCTCTACTGGGCCCTGTCGGGCTCTGTCGGGCCCTGTCGGGCTCTGTCGGGCTCTGTCGGGCTCTACTGGGCCCTGTCGGGCTCTGTCGGGCTCTGTCGGGCTCTGTCGGGCTCTACTGGGCTCTGTCGGGCTCTGTCGGGCTCTGTCGGGCCCTGTCGGGCCCTGTCGGGCCCTGTCGGGCCCTGTCGGGCTCTGTCGGGCTCTGTCGGGCCCTGTCGGGCCCTGTCGAGCTCTGTCGGGCTCTGTCGGGCTCTGTCGGGCTCTACTGGGCTCTGTCGGGCTCTGTCGGGCCCTGTCGGGCCCTGTCGGGCTCTGTCGGGCTCTGTCGGGCTCTGTCGGGCTCTACTGGGCTCTGTCGGGTTCTACTGGGCTCTACTGGGCCCTGTCGGGCTCTGTCGGGCTCTGTCGGGCTCTGTCGGGCTCTACTGGGCTCTGTCGGGCTCGGTCGGGCCCTGTCGGGCTCTGTCGGGCTCTGTCGGGCTCTGTCGGGCTCTACTGTGCTCTGTCGGGCTCTGTCGGGCCCGGTCGGGCTCTGTCGGGCTCTGTCGGGCTCTGTCGGGCTCTGTCGGGCTCTGTAGGGCTCTGTCGGGCCCTGTCGGGCTCTACTGGGCTCTGTCGGGCTCTGTCGGGCCCTGTAGGGCCCTGTCGGGCTCTGTCGGGCTCTGTCGGGCTCTACTGCGCCCTGTCGGGCCCTGTCGGGCTCTGTCGGGCTCTGTCGGGCTCTACTGGGCTCTGTCGGGCTCTGTCGGGCTCTGTCGGGCTCTGTCGGGCTCTGTCGCGCTCTACTGGGCTCTGTCGGGCTCTGTCGGGCCTGTCGGGCCCTGTCGGGCTCTGTCGGGCTTTGTCGGGCTCTACTGGGCTCTGTCGGGCTCAGTCGGGCTCTGTCGGGCCCTGTCGGGCTCTGTCGGGCTCTGTCGGGCTCTGTCGGGCCCTGTCCGGCTCTGTCGGGCTCTACTGGGCTCCGTCGGGCTCTGTCGGGCCCTGTCGGGCCCTGTCGGGCTCTGTCGGGCCCTGTCGGGCTCTGTCGGGCTCTACTGGGAACTGTCGGGACCTGTCGGGCCCTGTCGGGCTCTGTCGGGCCCTGTCGGGCCCTGTCGGGATCTGTCGGGCTCTGTCGGGCTCTACTGGGCTCTGTCGGGCTCTGTCGGGCCCTGTCGGGCTCTGTCGGGCCCTGTCGGACTCTGTCGGGCTCTGTCGGGCTCTGTCAGGCTCTACTGGGCCCTGTCGGGCTCTATCGGGCACTGTCGGGCTCTTTCGGGCCCTGTCGGGCTCTGTCGGGCCCTGTCGGGCCCTGTCGGGCTTTGTCGGGCTCTGTCGAGCTCTGTCGGGTTCTGTGAGGCTCTACTGGGCCCTGTCGGGCCCTGTCGGGCCCTGTCGGGCCCTGTCGGGCTCTGTCGGGCTCTGTCGGGCTCTACTGGGCCCTGTCGGGCTCTGTCGGGCTCTGTCGGGCTCTGTCCGGCTCTACTGGGCTCTGTCGGGCCCTGTCGGGCCCTGTCGGTCTCTGTCGGGCTCTGTCGGGCTCTGTCGGGCTCTGTCGGGCTCTGTCAGGCTCTACTGGGCTCTGTCGGGCTCTGTCGGGCTCTGTCGGGCCCTGTCGGGCTTTGTCGGGCTCTGTCGGGCTCTGTCGGGCTCTGTCGGGCTCTGTTGGGCTCTGTCGGGCTCTGTCGGGCTCTACTGGGCTCTGTCGGGTTCTACTGGGCTCTACTGGGCCCTGTCGGGCTCTGTTGGGCTCTGTCGGGCTCTACTGGGCTCTGTCGGGCTCTACTGTGCCCTGTCGGGCCCTGTCGGGCCCTGTCTGGCTCTGTCGGGCTCTGTCGGGCTCTACTGGGCTCTCTCGGGCTCTGTCGGGCCCTGTCGGGCTCTGTCGGGCTCTTTCGGGCTCTGTCGGGCTCTACTGGTCTCTGTCGGGCTCTGTCGGGCCCTGTCGGGCCCTGTCGGGCTCTGTCGGGCTCTGTCGGACCCTGTCGGGCCCTGTCGGGCTCTGTCGGGCTCTACTGGGCCCTGTCGGGCTCTGTCGGGCCCTGTCGGGCTCTGTAGGGCTCTGTCGAGCTCTACTGGGCTCTGTCGGGCTCTGTCGGGCCCTGTCGGGCTCTGTCGGGCTCTGTCGGGCTCTACTGGGCCCTGTCGGGCCCTGTCGGGCTCTGTCGGGCCCTGTCGGGCCCTGTCGGGCTCTGTCGGGCTCTGTCGGGCCCTGTCGGGGTTTGTCGGGCCCTGTCGGGCTCTGTCGGGCTCTGTCGGGCTCTACTGGGCCCTGTCGGGCCCTGTCGGGCCCTGTCGGGCTCTGTCGGGCTCTGTCGGGCTCTGTCGGGCTCTGTCGGGCTCTACTGGGATCTACTGTTCCCTGTCGGGCCCTGTCGGGCTCTGTCGGGCTCTGTCGGGCTCTGTCGGGCCCTGTCGGGCCCTGTCGGGCTCTGTCGGGCTCTGTCGGGCTCTAGTGGGCTCTGTCGGGCCCTGTCGGGCCCTGTCGGGCCCTGTCGGGCCCTGTCGGGCTCTGTCGGGCTCTGTCGGGTTCTGTCGGGCTCTGTCGGGCTCTACTGGGCTCTACTGTTCCCTGTCGGGCCCTGTCGGGCCCTGTCGGGCTCTGTCGGGCTCTGTCGGGCTCTGTCGGGCTCTGTCGGGCTCTGTCGGGCTCTACTGGGCCCTGTCGGGCTCTGTTGGGCTCTGTTGGGCTCTGTCGGGCTCTGTCGGGCCCTGTCGGGCCCTGTCGGGCTCTGTCGGGTTCTGTCGGGCTCTGTCGGGCTCTGTCGGGCTCTGTCGGGCTCTGTCGGGCTCTGTCGGGCCCTGTCGGGCTCTGTCGGGCTCTACTGGGCTCTGTCGGGCCCTGTCGGGCCCTGTCGGGCTCTGTCGGGCTCTGTCGGGCTCTGTCGGGCTCTACTGGGCTCTGTCGGGCTCTACTGGGCTCTACTAGGCCCTGTCGGGCTCTGTCGGGCTCTGTCGGGCTCTGTCGGGCCCTGTCGGGCTCTGTCGGGCTGTGTCGGGCCCTGTCGGGCCCTGTCAGGCTCTGTTGGTGTCTGTCGGGCTCTGTCGGGCTCTGTCGGGCTCTGTCGGGCTCTACTGTGCTCTGTCGGGCCCTGTCGGGCTCTGTCGGGCTCTGTCGGGCTCTACTGGGCTCTGTCGGGCTCTGTCGGGCCCTGTAGGGCCCTGTCGGGCTCTGTCGGGCTCTGTCGGGCTCTACTGCGCCCTGTCGGGCCCTGTCGGGCTCTGTCGGGCTCTGTCGGGCTCTACTGGGCTCTGTCGGGCTCTGTCGGGCTCTGTCGGGCCCTGTCGCGCTCTACTGGGCTCTGTCGGGCTCTGTCGGGCCCTGTCGGGCCCTGTCGGGGCTCTGTCGGGCTCTGTCGGGCTCTGTCGGGCCCTGTTGGGCTCTGTCGGGCCATGTCGGGCTCTGTCGGGCTCTACTGGGCTCTGTCGGGCCCTGTCGGGCCCTGTCGGGCTCTGTCGGGCTCTGTCGGGCCCTGTCGGGCTCTGTCGGGCCATGTCGGGCTCTGTCGGGCTCTACTGGGCTCTGTCGGGCCCTGTCGGGCTCTGTCGGGCTCTGTCGGGCCCTGTCGGTCTCTGTCGGGCTCTACTGGGAACTGTCGGGCCCTGTCGGGCCCTGTCGGGCTCTGTCGGGCCCTGTCGGGCCCTGTCGGGATCTGTCGGGCTCTGTCGGGCTCTACTGGGCTCTGTCGGGCTCTGTCGGGCCCTGTCGGGCCCTGTCGGGCCCTGTCGGACTCTGTCCGGCTCTGTCGGGCTCTGTCAGGCTCTACTGGGCCCTGTCGGGCTCTATCGGGCACTGTCGGGCTCTTTCGGGCCCTGTCGGGCTCTGTCGGGCCCTGTCGGGCCCTGTCGGGCTTTGTCGGGCTCTGTCGAGCTCTGTCGGGCTCTGTGAGGCTCTACTGGGCCCTGTCGGGCTCTGTCGGGCTCTGTCGGGCCCTGTCGGGCTCTGTCGGGCTCTGTCGGGCTCTGTCGGGCTCTACTGGGCCCTGTCGGGCTCTGTCGGGCTCTGTCGGGCTCTACTGGGCTCTGTCGGGCCCTGTCGGGCCCTGTCGGGCCCTGTCGGTCTCTGTCGGGATCTGTCGGGCTCTGTCGGGCTCTGTCGGGCTCTACTGGGCTCTGTCGGGCTCTGTCGGGCTCTGTCGGGCTCTGTCGGGCCCTGTCGGGCCCTGTCGGGCTCTATCGGGCTCTGTCGGGCTCTGTCGGGCCCTGTCGGGCCCTGTCGAGCTCTGTCGGGCTCTGTCGGGGTCTGTCAGGCTCTACTGGGCTCTGTCGGGCCCTGTCGGGCCCTGTCGGGCCCTGTCGGGCCCTGTAGGGCCCTGTCGGGCTCTGTCGGGCTCTGTCGGGCTCTGTCGGGCTCTGTCGGGCTCTACTGGGCTCTGTCGGGCTCTACTGGGCTCTGTCGGGCTCGGTCGGGCCCTGTCGGGCTCTGTCGGGCTCTGTCAGGCTCTGTCGGGCTCTACTGTGCTCTGTCGGGCTCTGTCGGGCCCTGTCGGGCTCTGTCGGGCTCTGTCGGGCTCTGTCGGGCTCTACTGGGCTCTGTCGGGCCCGGTCGGGCCCTGTCGGGCTCTGTCGGGCTCTGTCGGGCTCTGTCGGGCTCTGTCGGGCTCTACTGTGCTCTGTCGGGCTCTGTCGGGCCCTGTCGGGCTCTGTCGGGCTCTGTCGGGCTCTGTCGGGCTCTGTAGGGCTCTGTCGGGCCCTGTCGGGCTCTACTGGGCTCTGTCGGGCTCTGTCGGGCCCTGTCGGGCTCTGTCGGGCTCTGTCGGGCTCTGTCGGGCTCTACTGGGCTCTGTCGGGCTCTGTCGGGCCCTGTAGGGCTCTGTCGGGCTCTGTCGGGCTCTGTCGGGCTCTACTGCGCCCTGTCGGGCCCTGTCGGGCTCTGTCGGGCTCTGTCGGGCTCTACTGGGCTCTGTCGGGCTCTGTCGGGCTCTGTCGGGCTCTGTCGGGCCCTGTCGCTCTCTACTGGGCTCTGTCGGGCTCTGTCGGGCCCTGTCGGGCTCTGTCGGGCCCTGTCGGGCTCTGTCGGGCTCTACTGGGCTCTGTCGGGCTCTGTCGGGCCCTGTCGGGCTCTGTCGGGCCCTGTCGGGCTCTGTCGGGCTCTACTGGGCTCCGTCGGGCTCTGTCGGGCCCTGTCGGGCCCTGTCGGGCTCTGTCGGGCTCTGTCGGGCTCTGTCGGGCCCTGTCGGGCTCTGTCGGGCTCTACTGGGAACTGTCGGGCCCTGTCGGGCTCTGTCGGGCTCTGTCGGGCTCTGTCGGGCCCTGTCGGGCCCTGTCGGGATCTGTCGGGCTCTGTCGGGCTCTACTGGGCTCTGTCGGGCTCTGTCGGGCCCTGTCGGGCTCTGTCGGGCCCTGTCGGACTCTGTCGGGCTCTGTCGGGCTCTGTCAGGCTCTACTGGGCCCTGTCGGGCTCTATCGGGCCCTGTCGGGCTCTGTCGGGCCCTGTCGGGCTCTGTCGGGCCCTGTCGGGCCCTGTCGGGCTTTGTCGGGCTCTGTCGAGCTCTGTCGGGCTCTGTGAGGCTCTACTGGGCCCTGTCGGGCTCTGTCGGGCCCTGTCGGGCCCTGTCGGGCTCTGTCGGGCTCTGTCGGGCTCTGTCGGGCTCTACTGGGCCCTGTCGGGCTCTGTCGGGCTCTGTCGGGCTCTGTCCGGCTCTACTGGGCTCTGTCGGGCCCTGTCGGGCCCTGTCGGGCCCTGTCGGTCTCTGTCGGGCTCTGTCGGGCTCTGTCGGGCTCTGTCGGGCCCTGTCGAGCTCTGTCGGGCTCTGTCGGGCTCTGTCAGGCTCTACTGGGCTCTGTCGGGCTCTGTCGGGTTCTGTCGGGTTCTGTCGGGCTCTGTCGGGCTCTGTCGGGCTCTGTCGGGCCCTGTCGGGCCCTGTCGGGCTCTGTCGGGCTCTGTCGGGCTCTGTCGGGCTCTGTCGGGCTCTACTGGGCTCTGTCGGGTTCTACTGGGCTGTACTGGGCCCTGTCGGGCTCTGTCGGGCTCTGTCGGGCTCTACTGGGCTCTGTCGGGCTCTGTCGGGCCCTGTCGGGCTCTGTCGGGCTCTGTCGGGCTCTACTGCGCCCTGTCGGGCCCTGTCGGGCTCTGTCGGGCTCTGTCGGGCTCTACTGGGCTCTGTCGGGCTCTGTCGGGCTCTGTCGGGCTCTGTCGGGCTCTGTCGCGCTCTACTGGGCTCTGTCGGGCTCTGTCGGGCCCTGTCGGGCCCTGTCGGGCTCTGTCGGGCTTTGTCGGGCTCTACTGGGCTCTGTCGGGCTCTGTCGGGCCCTGTCGGGCTCTGTCGGGCTCTGTCGGGCTCTGTCGCGCTCTACTGGGCTCTGTCGGGCTCTGTCGGGCCCTGTCGGGCCCTGTCGGGCTCTGTCGGGCTCTGTCGGGCTCTACTGGGCTCTGTCGGGCTCTGTCGGGCCCTGTCGGGCTCTGTCGGGCCCTGTCGGACTCTGTCGGGCTCTGTCGGGCTCTGTCAGGCTCTACTGGGCCCTGTCGGGCTCTATCGGGCCCTGTCGGGCTCTTTCGGGCCCTGTCGGGCTCTGTCGGGCCCTGTCGGGCCCTGTCGGGCTTTGTCGGGCTCTGTCGAGCTCTGTCGGGCTCTGTGAGGCTCTACTGGGCCCTGTCGGGCTCTGTCGGGCTCTGTCGGGCCCTGTCGGGCTCTGTCGGGCTCTGTCGGGCTCTGTCGGGCTCTACTGGGCCCTGTCGGGCTCTGTCGGGCTCTGTCGGGCTCTACTGGGCTCTGTCGGGCCCTGTCGGGCCCTGTCGGGCCCTGTCGGTCTCTGTCGGGATCTGTCGGGCTCTGTCGGGCTCTGTCGGGCCCTGTCGAGCTCTGTCGGGCTCTGTCGGGCTCTGTCAGGCTCTACTGGGCTCTGTCGGGCTCTGTCGGGTTCTGTCGGGCTCTGTCGGGCTCTGTCGGGCCCTGTCGGGCCCTGTCGGGCCCTGTCGGGCTCTGTCGGGCTCTGTCGGGCTCTGTCGGGCTCTGTCGGGCTCTACTGGGCTCTGTCGGGTTCTACTGGGCTCTACTGGGCCCTGTCGGGCTCTGTCGGGCTCTGTCGGGCACTACTGGGCTCTGTCGGGCTCTACTGTGCTCTGTCGGGCTCGGTCAGGCCCTGTCGGGCTCTGTCGGGCTCTACTGGGCTCTCTCGGGCTCTGTCGGGCCCTGTCGGGCTCTGTCGGGCTCTTTCGGGCTCTGTCGGGCTCTACTGGTCTCTGTCGGGCTCTGTCGGGCCCTGTCGGGCCCTGTCGGGCTCTGTCGGGCTCTGTCGGGCCCTGTCGGGCCCTGTCGGGCTCTGTCGGGCTCTGTCGGGCTCTACTGGGCCCTGTCGGGCTCTGTCGGGCCCTGTTGGGCTCTGTCGGGCTCTGTCGAGCTCTACTGGGCTCTGTCGGGCTCTGTCGGGCTCTGTCGGGCTCTGTCGGGCCCTGTCGGGCTCTGTCGGGCTCTACTGGGCCCTGTCGGGCCCTGTCGGGCTCTGTCGGGCTCTGTCGGGCTCTGTCGGGCCCTGTCGGGCTCTGTCGGGCTCTGTCGGGCTCTGTCGGGCTCTGTCGGGCTCTACTGGGCTCTGTCGGGCTCTGTCGGGCTCTGTCGGGCCCTGTCGGGCTCTGTCGGGCTCTGTCGGGCTCTGTCGGTCTCTGTCGGGCTCTACTGTTCCCTGTCGGGCCCTGTCGGGCTCTGTCGGGCTCTGTCGGGCTCTGTCGGGCCCTGCCGGGCCCTGTCGGGCTCTGTCGGGCTCTAGTGGGCTCTGTCGGGCCCTGTCGGGCCCTGTCGGGCTCTGTCGGGCTCTGTCGGTCTCTGTCGGGCTCTGTCGGGCTCTGTCGGGCTCTACTGGGCTCTACTGTTCCCTGTCGGGCCCTGTCGGGCTCTGTCGGGCTCTCTCGGGCTCTGTCGGGCTCTGTCGGGCTCTACTGGGCCCTGTCGGGCTCTGTCGGGCTCTGTCGGGCTCTGTCGGGCTCTGTCGGGCCCTGTCGGGCCCTGTCGGGCTCTGTCGGGTTCTGTCGGGCTCTGTCAGGCTCTGTCGGGCCCTGTCGGGCTCTGTCGGGCTCTGTCGGGCTCTGTCGGGCTCTACTGGGCTCTGTCGGGCCCTGTCGGGACCTGTCGGGCTCTGTCGGGCTCTGTCGGGCTCTACTGGGCTCTGTCGGGCTCTACTGGGCTCTACTAGGCCCTGTCGGGCTCTGTCGGGCTCTGTCGGGCTCTGTCGGGCCCTGTCGGGCTCTGTCGGGCTGTGTCGGGCCCTGTCGGGCCCTGTCAGGCTCTGTTGGTGTCTGTCGGGCTCTGTCGGGCTCTGTCGGGCTCTACTGGGCTCTACTGTTCCCTGTCGGGCTCTGTCGGGCTCTGTCGGGCCCTGTCGGGCTTTGTCGGGCTCTGTCGGGCTCTGTCGGGCTCTGTCGAGCTCTACTGGGCCCTGTCGGGCTCTGTCGGGCTCTGTCGGGCCCTGTCGGGCTCTGTCGGGCTCTGTCGGGCTCTGTCGGGCTCTACTGTTCCCTGTCGGGCCCTGTCGGGCCCTGTCGGGCTCTGTCGGGCTCTGTCGGGCTCTGTCGGGCCCTGTCGGGCCCTGTCGGGCTCTGTCGGGCTCTAGTGGGCCCTGTCGGGCCCTGTCGGGCTCTGTCGGGCTCTGTCGGGCTCTGTCGGGCTCTGTCGGGCTCTGTCGGGCTCTGTCGGGCTCTACTGGGCTCTACTGTTCCCTGTCGGGCCCTGTCGGGCTCTGTCGGGCTCTCTCGGGCTCTGTCGGGCTCTGTCGGGCTCTACTGGGCCCTGTCGGGCTCTGTCGGGCTCTGTTGGGCTCTGTCGGGTTCTGTCGGGCCCTGTCGGGCCCTGTCGGGCTCTGTCGGGTTCTGTCGGGCTCTGTCAGGCTCTGTCGGGCCCTGTCGGGCTCTGTCGGGCTCTGTCGGGCTCTACTGGGCTCTGTCGGGCCCTGTCGGGACCTGTCGGGCTCTGTCGGGCTCTGTTGGGCTCTGTCGGGCTCTACTGGGCTCTGTCGGGCTCTACTGGGCTCTACTAGGCCCTGTCGGGCTCTGTCGGGCTCTGTCGGGCTGTGTCGGGCCCTGTCGGGCCCTGTCAGGCTCTGTCGGGCTCTGTCGGGCTCTGTCGGGCTCTACTGGGCCCTGTCGGGCCCTGTCGGGCCCTGTCGGGCTCTGTCGGGCTCTGTCGGGCTCTGTCGGGCTCTACTGGGCCCTGTCGGGCCCTGTCGGGCTCTGTCGGGCCCTGTCGGGCTCTGTCGGGCTCTGTCGGGCCCTGTCGGGCTTTGTCGGGCTCTGTCGGGCTCTGTCGGGCTCTGTCGGGCTCTACTGGGCCCTGTCGGGCCCTGTCGGGCCCTGTCGGGCCCTGTCGGGCTCTGTCGGGCTCTGTCGGGCCCTGTCGCGCTCTACTGGGCTCTGTCGGGCTCTGTCGGGCCCTGTCGGGCTCTGTCGGGCCCTGTCGGGCTCTGTCGGGCTCTTCTGGGCTCTGTCGGGCTCAGTCGGGCTCTGTCGGGCCCTGTCGGGCTCTGTCGGGCTCTGTCGGGCTCTTTCGGGCCCTGTCGGGCTCTGTCGGGCCCTGTCGGGCTCTGTCGGGCTCTACTGGGCTCCGTCGGGCTCTGTCGGGCCCTGTCGGGCCCTGTCGGGCTCTGTCGGGCTCTGTCGGGCTCTGTCGGGCCCTGTCGGGCTCTGTCGGACTCTACTGGGAACTGTCGGGCCCTGTCGGGCCCTGTCGGGATCTGTCGGGCTCTGTCGGGCTCTACTGGGCTCTGTCGGGCTCTGTCGGGCCCTGTCGGGCTCTGTCGGGCCCTGTCGGACTCTGTCGGGCTCTGTCGGGCTCTGTCAGGCTCTACTGGGCCCTGTCGGGCTCTATCGGGCACTGTCGGGCTCTTTCGCACCCTGTCGGGCTCTGTCGGGCCCTGTCGTGCCCTGTCGGGCCCTGTCGGGCTTTGTCGGGCTCTGTCGGGCCCTGTCGGGCTTTGTCGGGCTCTGTCGATCTCTGTCGGTCTCTGTGAGGCTCTACTGGGCCCTGTCGGGCTCTGTCGGGCCCTGTCGGGCTCTGTCGGGCTCTGTCGGGCTCTACTGGGCCCTGTCGGGCTCTGTCGGGCTCTGTCGGGCTCTGTCGGGCTCTACTGGGCTCTGTCGAGCTCTGTCGGGCTCTGTCGGGCCCTGTCGGGCCCTGTCGGGCCCTGTCGGGCCCTGTCGGGCTCTGTCGGGCTCTGTCGGGCCCTGTCGGGCCCTGTCGAGCTCTGTCGGGCTCTGTTGGGCTCTGTCGGGCTCTACTGGGCTCTGTCGGGCTCTGTCGGGCCCTGTCGGGCCCTGTCGGGCTCTGTCGGGCTCTGTCGGGCTCTGTCGGGCTCTACTGGGCTCTGTCGGGTTCTACTGGGCTCTACTGGGCCCTGTCGGGCTCTGTCGGGCTCTGTCGGGCTCTGTCGGGCTCTACTGGGCTCTGTCGGGCTCGGTCGGGCCCTGTCGGGCTCTGTCGGGCTCTGTCGGGCTCTGTCGGGCTCTACTGTGCTCTGTCGGGCTCTGTCGGGCCCGGTCGGGCTCTGTCGGGCTCTGTCGGGCTCTGTCGGGCTCTGTCGGGCTCTGTAGGGCTCTGTCGGGCCCTGTCGGGCTCTACTGGGCTCTGTCGGGCTCTGTCGGGCCCTGTCGGGCTCTGTCGGGCTCTGTCGGGCTCTGTCGGGCTCTACTGGGCTCTGTCGGGCTCTGTCGGGCCCTGTAGGGCCCTGTCGGGCTCTGTCGGGCTCTGTCGGGCTCTACTGCGCCCTGTCGGGCCCTGTCGGGCTCTGTCGGGCTCTGTCGGGCTCTACTGGGCTCTGTCGGGCTCTGTCGGGCTCTGTCGCGCTCTACTGGGCTCTGTCGGGCTCTGTCGGGCCCTGTCGGGCCCTGTCGGGCTCTGTCGGGCTTTGTCAGGCTCTACTGGGCTCAGTCGGGCTCAGTCGGGCTCTGTCGGGCCCTGTCGGGCTCTGTCGGGCTCTGTCGGGCTCTGTCGGGCCCTGTCCGGCTCTGTCGGGCTCTACTGGGCTCCGTCGGGCTCTGTCGGGCCCTGTCGGGCCCTGTCGGGCTCTGTCGGGCCCTGTCGGGCTCTGTCGGGCTCTACTGGGAACTGTCGGGACCTGTCGGGCCCTGTCGGGCTCTGTCGGGCCCTGTCGGGCCATGTCGGGATCTGTCGGGCTCTGTCGGGCTCTACTGGGCTCTGTCGGGCTCTGTCGGGCCCTGTCGGGCTCTGTCGGGCCCTGTCGGACTCTGTCGGGCTCTGTCGGGCTCTGTCAGGCTCTACTGGGCCCTGTCGGGCTCTATCGGGCACTGTCGGGCTCTTTCGGGCCCTGTCGGGCTCTGTCGGGCCCTGTCGGGCCCTGTCGGGCTTTGTCGGGCTCTGTCGAGCTCTGTCGGGTTCTGTGAGGCTCTACTGGGCCCTGTCGGGCTCGGTCGGGCCCTGTCGGGCTCTGTCGGGCTCTGTCAGGCTCTGTCGGGCTCTACTGTGCTCTGTCGGGCTCTGTCGGGCCCTGTCGGGCTCTGTCGGGCTCTGTCGGGCTCTGTCGGGCTCTACTGGGCTCTGTCGGGCCCGGTCGGGCCCTGTCGGGCTCTGTCGGGCTCTGTCGGGCTCTGTCGGGCTCTGTCGGGCTCTACTGTGCTCTGTCGGGCTCTGTCGGGCCCTGTCGGGCTCTGTCGGGCTCTGTCGGGCTCTGTCGGGCTCTGTAGGGCTCTGTCGGGCCCTGTCGGGCTCTACTGGGCTCTGTCGGGCTCTGTCGGGCCCTGTCGGGCTCTGTCGGGCTCTGTCGGGCTCTGTCGGGCTCTACTGGGCTCTGTCGGGCTCTGTCGGGCCCTGTAGGGCTCTGTCGGGCTCTGTCGGGCTCTGTCGGGCTCTACTGCGCCCTGTCGGGCCCTGTCGGGCTCTGTCGGGCTCTGTCGGGCTCTACTGGGCTCTGTCGGGCTCTGTCGGGCTCTGTCGGGCTCTGTCGGGCCCTGTCGCTCTCTACTGGGCTCTGTCGGGCTCTGTCGGGCCCTGTCGGGCTCTGTCGGGCCCTGTCGGGCTCTGTCGGGCTCTACTGGGCTCTGTCGGGCTCTGTCGGGCCCTGTCGGGCTCTGTCGGGCCCTGTCGGGCTCTGTCGGGCTCTACTGGGCTCCGTCGGGCTCTGTCGGGCCCTGTCGGGCCCTGTCGGGCTCTGTCGGGCTCTGTCGGGCTCTGTCGGGCCCTGTCGGGCTCTGTCGGGCTCTACTGGGAACTGTCGGGCCCTGTCGGGCTCTGTCGGGCTCTGTCGGGCTCTGTCGGGCCCTGTCGGGCCCTGTCGGGATCTGTCGGGCTCTGTCGGGCTCTACTGGGCTCTGTCGGGCTCTGTCGGGCCCTGTCGGGCTCTGTCGGGCCCTGTCGGACTCTGTCGGGCTCTGTCGGGCTCTGTCAGGCTCTACTGGGCCCTGTCGGGCTCTATCGGGCCCTGTCGGGCTCTGTCGGGCCCTGTCGGGCTCTGTCGGGCCCTGTCGGGCCCTGTCGGGCTTTGTCGGGCTCTGTCGAGCTCTGTCGGGCTCTGTGAGGCTCTACTGGGCCCTGTCGGGCTCTGTCGGGCCCTGTCGGGCCCTGTCGGGCTCTGTCGGGCTCTGTCGGGCTCTGTCGGGCTCTACTGGGCCCTGTCGGGCTCTGTCGGGCTCTGTCGGGCTCTGTCCGGCTCTACTGGGCTCTGTCGGGCCCTGTCGGGCCCTGTCGGGCCCTGTCGGTCTCTGTCGGGCTCTGTCGGGCTCTGTCGGGCTCTGTCGGGCCCTGTCGAGCTCTGTCGGGCTCTGTCGGGCTCTGTCAGGCTCTACTGGGCTCTGTCGGGCTCTGTCGGGTTCTGTCGGGTTCTGTCGGGCTCTGTCGGGCTCTGTCGGGCTCTGTCGGGCCCTGTCGGGCCCTGTCGGGCTCTGTCGGGCTCTGTCGGGCTCTGTCGGGCTCTGTCGGGCTCTACTGGGCTCTGTCGGGTTCTACTGGGCTGTACTGGGCCCTGTCGGGCTCTGTCGGGCTCTGTCGGGCTCTACTGGGCTCTGTCGGGCTCTGTCGGGCCCTGTCGGGCTCTGTCGGGCTCTGTCGGGCTCTACTGCGCCCTGTCGGGCCCTGTCGGGCTCTGTCGGGCTCTGTCGGGCTCTACTGGGCTCTGTCGGGCTCTGTCGGGCTCTGTCGGGCTCTGTCGGGCTCTGTCGCGCTCTACTGGGCTCTGTCGGGCTCTGTCGGGCCCTGTCGGGCCCTGTCGGGCTCTGTCGGGCTTTGTCGGGCTCTACTGGGCTCTGTCGGGCTCTGTCGGGCCCTGTCGGGCTCTGTCGGGCTCTGTCGGGCTCTGTCGCGCTCTACTGGGCTCTGTCGGGCTCTGTCGGGCCCTGTCGGGCCCTGTCGGGCTCTGTCGGGCTCTGTCGGGCTCTACTGGGCTCTGTCGGGCTCTGTCGGGCCCTGTCGGGCTCTGTCGGGCCCTGTCGGACTCTGTCGGGCTCTGTCGGGCTCTGTCAGGCTCTACTGGGCCCTGTCGGGCTCTATCGGGCCCTGTCGGGCTCTTTCGGGCCCTGTCGGGCTCTGTCGGGCCCTGTCGGGCCCTGTCGGGCTTTGTCGGGCTCTGTCGAGCTCTGTCGGGCTCTGTGAGGCTCTACTGGGCCCTGTCGGGCTCTGTCGGGCTCTGTCGGGCCCTGTCGGGCTCTGTCGGGCTCTGTCGGGCTCTGTCGGGCTCTACTGGGCCCTGTCGGGCTCTGTCGGGCTCTGTCGGGCTCTACTGGGCTCTGTCGGGCCCTGTCGGGCCCTGTCGGGCCCTGTCGGTCTCTGTCGGGATCTGTCGGGCTCTGTCGGGCTCTGTCGGGCCCTGTCGAGCTCTGTCGGGCTCTGTCGGGCTCTGTCAGGCTCTACTGGGCTCTGTCGGGCTCTGTCGGGTTCTGTCGGGCTCTGTCGGGCTCTGTCGGGCCCTGTCGGGCCCTGTCGGGCCCTGTCGGGCTCTGTCGGGCTCTGTCGGGCTCTGTCGGGCTCTGTCGGGCTCTACTGGGCTCTGTCGGGTTCTACTGGGCTCTACTGGGCCCTGTCGGGCTCTGTCGGGCTCTGTCGGGCACTACTGGGCTCTGTCGGGCTCTACTGTGCTCTGTCGGGCTCGGTCAGGCCCTGTCGGGCTCTGTCGGGCTCTACTGGGCTCTCTCGGGCTCTGTCGGGCCCTGTCGGGCTCTGTCGGGCTCTTTCGGGCTCTGTCGGGCTCTACTGGTCTCTGTCGGGCTCTGTCGGGCCCTGTCGGGCCCTGTCGGGCTCTGTCGGGCTCTGTCGGGCCCTGTCGGGCCCTGTCGGGCTCTGTCGGGCTCTGTCGGGCTCTACTGGGCCCTGTCGGGCTCTGTCGGGCCCTGTTGGGCTCTGTCGGGCTCTGTCGAGCTCTACTGGGCTCTGTCGGGCTCTGTCGGGCTCTGTCGGGCTCTGTCGGGCCCTGTCGGGCTCTGTCGGGCTCTACTGGGCCCTGTCGGGCCCTGTCGGGCTCTGTCGGGCTCTGTCGGGCTCTGTCGGGCCCTGTCGGGCTCTGTCGGGCTCTGTCGGGCCCTGTCGGGCTCTGTCGGGCTCTGTCGGGCTCTGTCGGGCTCTACTGGGCTCTGTCGGGCTCTGTCGGGCTCTGTCGGGCCCTGTCGGGCTCTGTCGGGCTCTGTCGGGCTCTGTCGGTCTCTGTCGGGCTCTACTGTTCCCTGTCGGGCCATGTCGGGCTCTGTCGGGCTCTGTCGGGCTCTGTCGGGCCCTGCCGGGCCCTGTCGGGCTCTGTCGGGCTCTAGTGGGCTCTGTCGGGCCCTGTCGGGCCCTGTCGGGCTCTGTCGGGCTCTGTCGGTCTCTGTCGGGCTCTGTCGGGCTCTGTCGGGCTCTACTGGGCTCTACTGTTCCCTGTCGGGCCCTGTCGGGCTCTGTCGGGCTCTCTCGGGCTCTGTCGGGCTCTGTCGGGCTCTACTGGGCCCTGTCGGGCTCTGTCGGGCTCTGTTGGGCTCTGTCGGGCTCTGTCGGGCCCTGTCGGGCCCTGTCGGGCTCTGTCGGGTTCTGTCGGGCTCTGTCAGGCTCTGTCGGGCCCTGTCGGGCTCTGTCGGGCTCTGTCGGGCTCTGTCGGGCTCTACTGGGCTCTGTCGGGCCCTGTCGGGACCTGTCGGGCTCTGTCGGGCTCTGTCGGGCTCTACTGGGCTCTGTCGGGCTCTACTGGGCTCTACTAGGCCCTGTCGGGCTCTGTCGGGCTCTGTCGGGCTCTGTCGGGCCCTGTCGGGCTCTGTCGGGCTGTGTCGGGCCCTGTCGGGCCCTGTCAGGCTCTGTTGGTGTCTGTCGGGCTCTGTCGGGCTCTGTCGGGCTCTACTGGGCTCTACTGTTCCCTGTCGGGCTCTGTCGGGCTCTGTCGGGCCCTGTCGGGCTTTGTCGGGCTCTGTCGGGCTCTGTCGGGCTCTGTCGAGCTCTACTGGGCCCTGTCGGGCTCTGTCGGGCTCTGTCGGGCCCTGTCGGGCTCTGTCGGGCTCTGTCGGGCTCTGTCGGGCTCTACTGTTCCCTGTCGGGCCCTGTCGGGCCCTGTCGGGCTCTGTCGGGCTCTGTCGGGCTCTGTCGGGCCCTGTCGGGCCCTGTCGGGCTCTGTCGGGCTCTAGTGGGCCCTGTCGGGCCCTGTCGGGCTCTGTCGGGCTCTGTCGGGCTCTGTCGGGCTCTGTCGGGCTCTGTCGGGCTCTGTCGGGCTCTACTGGGCTCTACTGTTCCCTGTCGGGCCCTGTCGGGCTCTGTCGGGCTCTCTCGGGCTCTGTCGGGCTCTGTCGGGCTCTACTGGGCCCTGTCGGGCTCTGTCGGGCTCTGTTGGGCTCTGTCGGGTTCTGTCGGGCCCTGTCGGGCCCTGTCGGGCTCTGTCGGGTTCTGTCGGGCTCTGTCAGGCTCTGTCGGGCCCTGTCGGGCTCTGTCGGGCTCTGTCGGGCTCTACTGGGCTCTGTCGGGCCCTGTCGGGACCTGTCGGGCTCTGTCGGGCTCTGTTGGGCTCTGTCGGGCTCTACTGGGCTCTGTCGGGCTCTACTGGGCTCTACTAGGCCCTGTCGGGCTCTGTCGGGCTCTGTCGGGCTGTGTCGGGCCCTGTCGGGCCCTGTCAGGCTCTGTTGGTGTCTGTCGGGCTCTGTCGGGCTCTGTCAGGCTCTGTCGGGCTCTGTCGGGCTCTGTCGGGCTCTACTGGGCCCTGTCGGGCCCTGTCGGGCCCTGTCGGGCTCTGTCGGGCTCTGTCGGGCTCTGTCGGGCTCTACTGGGCCCTGTCGGGCCCTGTCGGGCTCTGTCGGGCCCTGTCGGGCTCTGTCGGGCTCTGTCGGGCCCTGTCGGGCTTTGTCGGGGTCTGTCGGGCTCTGTCGGGCTCTGTCGGGCTCTACTGGGCCCTGTCGGGCCCTGTCGGGCCCTGTCGGGCCCTGTCGGGCTCTGTCGGGCTCTGTCGGGCCCTGTCGCGCTCTACTGGGCTCTGTCGGGCTCTGTCGGGCCCTGTCGGGCTCTGTCGGGCCCTGTCGGGCTCTGTCGGGCTCTTCTGGGCTCTGTCGGGCTCAGTCGGGCTCTGTCGGGCCCTGTCGGGCTCTGTCGGGCTCTGTCGGGCTCTTTCGGGCCCTGTCGGGCTCTGTCGGGCCCTGTCGGGCTCTGTCGGGCTCTACTGGGCTCCGTCGGGCTCTGTCGGGCCCTGTCGGGCCCTGTCGGGCTCTGTCGGGCTCTGTCGGGCTCTGTCGGGCCCTGTCGGGCTCTGTCGGACTCTACTGGGAACTGTCGGGCCCTGTCGGGCCCTGTCGGGATCTGTCGGGCTCTGTCGGGCTCTACTGGGCTCTGTCGGGCTCTGTCGGGCCCTGTCGGGCTCTGTCGGGCCCTGTCGGACTCTGTCGGGCTCTGTCGGGCTCTGTCAGGCTCTACTGGGCCCTGTCGGGCTCTATCGGGCACTGTCGGGCTCTTTCGCACCCTGTCGGGCTCTGTCGGGCCCTGTCGTGCCCTGTCGGGCCCTGTCGGGCTTTGTCGGGCTCTGTCGGGCCCTGTCGGGCTTTGTCGGGCTCTGTCGATCTCTGTCGGTCTCTGTGAGGCTCTACTGGGCCCTGTCGGGCTCTGTCGGGCCCTGTCGGGCTCTGTCGGGCTCTGTCGGGCTCTACTGGGCCCTGTCGGGCTCTGTCGGGCTCTGTCGGGCTCTGTCGGGCTCTACTGGGCTCTGTCGAGCTCTGTCGGGCTCTGTCGGGCCCTGTCGGGCCCTGTCGGGCCCTGTCGGGCCCTGTCGGGCTCTGTCGGGCTCTGTCGGGCCCTGTCGGGCCCTGTCGAGCTCTGTCGGGCTCTGTTGGGCTCTGTCGGGCTCTACTGGGCTCTGTCGGGCTCTGTCGGGCCCTGTCGGGCCCTGTCGGGCTCTGTCGGGCTCTGTCGGGCTCTGTCGGGCTCTACTGGGCTCTGTCGGGTTCTACTGGGCTCTACTGGGCCCTGTCGGGCTCTGTCGGGCTCTGTCGGGCTCTGTCGGGCTCTACTGGGCTCTGTCGGGCTCGGTCGGGCCCTGTCGGGCTCTGTCGGGCTCTGTCGGGCTCTGTCGGGCTCTACTGTGCTCTGTCGGGCTCTGTCGGGCCCGGTCGGGCTCTGTCGGGCTCTGTCGGGCTCTGTCGGGCTCTGTCGGGCTCTGTAGGGCTCTGTCGGGCCCTGTCGGGCTCTACTGGGCTCTGTCGGGCTCTGTCGGGCCCTGTCGGGCTCTGTCGGGCTCTGTCGGGCTCTGTCGGGCTCTACTGGGCTCTGTCGGGCTCTGTCGGGCCCTGTAGGGCCCTGTCGGGCTCTGTCGGGCTCTGTCGGGCTCTACTGCGCCCTGTCGGGCCCTGTCGGGCTCTGTCGGGCTCTGTCGGGCTCTACTGGGCTCTGTCGGGCTCTGTCGGGCTCTGTCGCGCTCTACTGGGCTCTGTCGGGCTCTGTCGGGCCCTGTCGGGCCCTGTCGGGCTCTGTCGGGCTTTGTCAGGCTCTACTGGGCTCAGTCGGGCTCAGTCGGGCTCTGTCGGGCCCTGTCGGGCTCTGTCGGGCTCTGTCGGGCTCTGTCGGGCCCTGTCCGGCTCTGTCGGGCTCTACTGGGCTCCGTCGGGCTCTGTCGGGCCCTGTCGGGCCCTGTCGGGCTCTGTCGGGCCCTGTCGGGCTCTGTCGGGCTCTACTGGGAACTGTCGGGACCTGTCGGGCCCTGTCGGGCTCTGTCGGGCCCTGTCGGGCCATGTCGGGATCTGTCGGGCTCTGTCGGGCTCTACTGGGCTCTGTCGGGCTCTGTCGGGCCCTGTCGGGCTCTGTCGGGCCCTGTCGGACTCTGTCGGGCTCTGTCGGGCTCTGTCAGGCTCTACTGGGCCCTGTCGGGCTCTATCGGGCACTGTCGGGCTCTTTCGGGCCCTGTCGGGCTCTGTCGGGCCCTGTCGGGCCCTGTCGGGCTTTGTCGGGCTCTGTCGAGCTCTGTCGGGTTCTGTGAGGCTCTACTGGGCCCTGTCGGGCCCTGTCGGGCCCTGTCGGGCCCTGTCGGGCTCTGTCGGGCTCTGTCGGGCTCTACTGGGCCCTGTCGGGCTCTGTCGGCCTCTGTCGGGCTCTGTCCGGCTCTACTGGGCTCTGTCGGGCCCTGTCGGGCCCTGTCGGTCTCTGTCGGGCTCTGTCGGGCTCTGTCGGGCTCTGTCGGGCTCTGTCAGGCTCTACTGGGCTCTGTCGGGCTCTGTCGGGCTCTGTCGGGCCCTGTCGGGCTTTGTCGGGCTCTGTCGGGCTCTGTCGGGCTCTGTCGGGCTCTGTTGGGCTCTGTCGGGCTCTGTCGGGCTCTACTGGGCTCTGTCGGGTTCTACTGGGCTCTACTGGGCCCTGTCGGGCTCTGTTGGGCTCTGTCGGGCTCTACTGGGCTCTGTCGGGCTCTACTGTGCCCTGTCGGGCCCTGTCGGGCCCTGTCGGGCTCTGTCGGGCTCTGTCGGGCTCTACTGGGCTCTCTCGGGCTCTGTCGGGCCCTGTCGGGCTCTGTCGGGCTCTTTCGGGCTCTGTCGGGCTCTACTGGTCTCTGTCGGGCTCTGTCGGGCCCTGTCGGGCCCTGTCGGGCTCTGTCGGGCTCTGTCGGACCCTGTCGGGCCCTGTCGGGCTCTGTCGGGCTCTACTGGGCCCTGTCGGGCTCTGTCGGGCCCTGTCGGGCTCTGTAGGGCTCTGTCGAGCTCTACTGGGCTCTGTCGGGCTCTGTCGGGCCCTGTCGGGCTCTGTCGGGCTCTGTCGGGCTCTACTGGGCCCTGTCGGGCCCTGTCGGGCTCTGTCGGGCCCTGTCGGGCCCTGTCGGGCTCTGTCGGGCTCTGTCGGGCCCTGTCGGGCTTTGTCGGGCCCTGTCGGGCTCTGTCGGGCTCTGTCGGGCTCTACTGGGCCCTGTCGGGCCCTGTCGGGCCCTGTCGGGCTCTGTCGGGCTCTGTCGGGCTCTGTCGGGCTCTGTCGGGCTCTACTGGGATCTACTGTTCCCTGTCGGGCCCTGTCGGGCTCTGTCGGGCTCTGTCGGGCTCTGTCGGGCCCTGTCGGGCCCTGTCGGGCTCTGTCGGGCTCTGTCGGGCTCTAGTGGGCTCTGTCGGGCTCTGTCGGGCCCTGTCGGGCCCTGTCGGGCCCTGTCGGGCTCTGTCGGGCTCTGTCGGGTTCTGTCGGGCTCTGTCGGGCTCTACTGGGCTCTACTGTTCCCTGTCGGGCCCTGTCGGGCCCTGTCGGGCTCTGTCGGGCTCTGTCGGGCTCTGTCGGGCTCTGTCGGGCTCTGTCGGGCTCTACTGGGCCCTGTCGGGCTCTGTTGGGCTCTGTTGGGCTCTGTCGGGCTCTGTCGGGCCCTGTCGGGCCCTGTCGGGCTCTGTCGGGTTCTGTCGGGCTCTGTCGGGCTCTGTCGGGCTCTGTCGGGCCCTGTCGGGCTCTGTCGGGCTCTGTCGGGCTCTGTCGGGCTCTACTGGGCTCTGTCGGGCTCTGTCGGGCCCTGTCGGGCCCTGTCGGGCTCTGTCGGGCTCTGTCGGGCTCTACTGGGCTCTGTCGGGCTCAGTCGGGCTCTGTCGGGCCCTGTCGGGCTCTGTCGGGCTCTGTCGGGCTCTGTCGGGCCCTGTCGGGCTCTGTCGGGCTCTACTGGGCTCCGTCGGGCTCTGTCGGGCCCTGTCGGGCCCTGTCGGGCTCTGTCGGGCCCTGTCGGGCTCTGTCGGGCTCTACTGGGAACTGTCGGGACCTGTCGGGCCCTGTCGGGCTCTGTCGGGCCCTGTCGGGCCCTGTCGGGATCTGTCGGGCTCTGTCGGGCTCTACTGGGCTCTGTCGGGCTCTGTCGGGCCCTGTCGGGCTCTGTCGGGCCCTGTCGGACTCTGTCGGGCTCTGTCGGGCTCTGTCAGGCTCTACTGGGCCCTGTCGAGCTCTATCGGGCACTGTCGGGCTCTTTCGGGCCCTGTCGGGCTCTGTCGGGCCCTGTCGGGCCCTGTCGGGCTTTGTCGGGCTCTGTCGAGCTCTGTCAGGTTCTGTGAGGCTCTACTGGGCCCTGTCGGGCCCTGTCGGGCCCTGTCGGGCCCTGTCGGGCTCTGTCGGGCTCTGTCGGGCTCTGTCGGGCTCTACTGGGCCCTGTCGGGCTCTGTCGGGCTCTGTCGGGCTCTGTCCGGCTCTACTGGACTCTGTCGGGCCCTGTCGGGCCCTGTCGGTCTCTGTCGGGCTCTGTCGGGCTCTGTCGGGCTCTGTCGGGCTCTGTCAGGCTCTACTGGGCTCTGTCGGGCTCTGTCGGGCTCTGTCGGGCCCTGTCGGGCTTTGTCGGGCTCTGTCGGGCTCTGTCGGGCTCTGTCGGGCTCTGTTGGGCTCTGTCGGGCTCTGTCGGGCTCTACTGGGCTCTGTCGGGTTCTACTGGGCTCTACTGGGCCCTGTCGGGCTCTGTTGGGCTCTGTCGGGCTCTACTGGGCTCTGTCGGGCTCTACTGTGCCCTGTCGGGCCCTGTCGGGCCCTGTCGGGCTCTGTCGGGCTCTGTCGGGCTCTACTGGGCTCTCTCGGGCTCTGTCGGGCCCTGTCGGGCTCTGTCGGGCTCTTTCGGGCTCTGTCGGGCTCTACTGGTCTCTGTCGGGCTCTGTCGGGCCCTGTCGGGCCCTGTCGGGCTCTGTCGGGCTCTGTCGGACCCTGTCGGGCCCTGTCGGGCTCTGTCGGGCTCTACTGGGCCCTGTCGGGCTCTGTCGGGCCCTGTCGGGCTCTGTAGGGCTCTGTCGAGCTCTACTGGGCTCTGTCGGGCTCTGTCGGGCCCTGTCGGGCTCTGTCGGGCTCTGTCGGGCTCTACTGGGCCCTGTCGGGCCCTGTCGGGCTCTGTCGGGCCCTGTCGGGCCCTGTCGGGCTCTGTCGGGCTCTGTCGGGCCCTGTCGGGCTTTGTCGGGCCCTGTCGGGCTCTGTCGGGCTCTGTCGGGCTCTACTGGGCCCTGTCGGGCCCTGTCGGGCCCTGTCGGGCTCTGTCGGGCTCTGTCGGGCTCTGTCGGGCTCTGTCGGGCTCTACTGGGATCTACTGTTCCCTGTCGGGCCCTGTCGGGCTCTGTCGGGCTCTGTCGGGCTCTGTCGGGCCCTGTCGGGCCCTGTCGGGCTCTGTCGGGCTCTGTCGGGCTCTAGTGGGCTCTGTCGGGCTCTGTCGGGCCCTGTCGGGCCCTGTCGGGCCCTGTCGGGCTCTGTCGGGCTCTGTCGGGTTCTGTCGGGCTCTGTCGGGCTCTACTGGGCTCTACTGTTCCCTGTCGGGCCCTGTCGGGCTCTGTCGGGCTCTGTCGGGCTCTGTCGGGCTCTGTCGGGCTCTGTCGGGCTCTACTGGGCCCTGTCGGGCTCTGTTGGGCTCTGTTGGGCTCTGTCGGGCTCTGTCGGGCCCTGTCGGGCCCTGTCGGGCTCTGTCGGGTTCTGTCGGGCTCTGTCGGGCTCTGTCGGGCTCTGTCGGGCCCTGTCGGGCTCTGTCGGGCTCTGTCGGGCTCTGTCGGGCTCTACTGGGCTCTGTCGGGCCCTGTCGGGCCCTGTCGGGCTCTGTCGGGCTCTGTCGGGCTCTGTCGGGCTCTACTGGGCTCCGTCGGGCTCTACTGGGCTCTACTAGGCCCTGTCGGGCTCTGTCGGGCTCTGTCGGGCTCTGTCGGGCCCTGTCGGGCTCTGTCGGGCTGTGTCGGGCCCTGTCGGGCCCTGTCAGGCTCTGTTGGTGTCTGTCGGGCTCTGTCGGGCTCTGTCGGGCTCTGTCGGGCTCTACTGTGCTCTGTCGGGCCCTGTCGGGCTCTGTCGGGCTCTGTCGGGCTCTACTGGGCTCTGTCGGGCTCTGTCGGGCCCTGTAGGCCCTGTCGGGCTCTGTCGGGCTCTGTCGGGCTCTACTGCGCCCTGTCGGGCCCTGTCGGGCTCTGTCGGGCTCTGTCGGGCTCTACTGGGCTCTGTCGGGCTCTGTCGGGCTCTGTCGGGCCCTGTCGCGCTCTACTGGGCTCTGTCGGGCTCTGTCGGGCCCTGTCGGGCCCTGTCGGGCTCTGTCGGGCTCTGTCGGGCTCTGTCGGGCCCTGTTGGGCTCTGTCGGGCCATGTCGGGCTCTGTCGGGCTCTACTGGGCTCTGTCGGGCCCTGTCGGGCCCTGTCGGGCTCTGTCGGGCTCTGTCGGGCCCTGTCGGGCTCTGTCGGGCCATGTCGGGCTCTGTCGGGGTCTACTGGGCTCTGTCGGGCCCTGTCGGGCTCTGTCGGGCTCTGTCGGGCCCTGTCGGTCTCTGTCGGGCTCTACTGGGAACTGTCGGGCCCTGTCGGGCCCTGTCGGGCTCTGTCGGGCCCTGTCGGGCCCTGTCGGGATCTGTCGGGCTCTGTCGGGCTCTACTGGGCTCTGTCGGGCTCTGTCGGGCCCTGTCGGGCCCTGTCGGGCCCTGTCGGACTCTGTCGGGCTCTGTCGGGCTCTGTCAGGCTCTACTGGGCCCTGTCGGGCTCTATCGGGCACTGTCGGACTCTTTCGGGCCCTGTCGGGCTCTGTCGGGCCCTGTCGGGCCCTGTCGGGCTTTGTCGGGCTCTGTCGAGCTCTGTCGGGCTCTGTGAGGCTCTACTGGGCCCTGTCGGGCTCTGTCGGGCTCTGTCGGGCCCTGTCGGGCTCTGTCGGGCTCTGTCGGGCTCTGTCGGGCTCTACTGGGCCCTGTCGGGCTCTGTCGGGCTCTGTCGGGCTCTACTGGGCTCTGTCGGGCCCTGTCGGGCCCTGTCGGGCCCTGTCGGTCTCTGTCGGGATCTGTCGGGCTCTGTCGGGCTCTACTGGGCTCTGTCGGGCTCTGTCGGGCTCTGTCGGGCTCTGTCGGGCTCTGTCGGGCCCTGTCGGGCCCTGTCGGGCTCTATCGGGCTCTGTCGGGCTCTGTCGGGCCCTGTCGGGCCCTGTCGAGCTCTGTCGGGCTCTGTCGGGCTCTGTCAGGCTCTACTGGGCTCTGTCGGGCCCTGTCGGGCCCTGTCGGGCCCTGTCGGGCCCTGTAGGGCCCTGTCGGGCTCTGTCGGGCTCTGTCGGGCTCTGTCGGGCTCTGTCGGGCTCTACTGGGCTCTGTCGGGCTCTACTGGGCTCTGTCGGGCTCGGTCGGGCCCTGTCAGGCTCTGTCGGGCTCTACTGTGCTCTGTCGGGCTCTGTCGGGCCCTGTCGGGCTCTGTCGGGCTCTGTCGGGCTCTGTCGGGCTCTACTGGGCTCTGTCGGGCCCGGTCGGGCCCTGTCGGGCTCTGTCGGGCTCTGTCGGGCTCTGTCGGGCTCTGTCGGGCTCTACTGTGCTCTGTCGGGCTCTGTCGGGCCCTGTCGGGCTCTGTCGGGCTCTGTCGGGCTCTGTCGGGCTCTGTAGGGCTCTGTCGGGCCCTGTCGGGCTCTACTGGGCTCTGTCGGGCTCTGTCGGGCCCTGTCGGGCTCTGTCGGGCTCTGTCGGGCTCTGTCGGGCTCTACTGGGCTCTGTCGGGCTCTGTCGGGCCCTGTAGGGCTCTGTCGGGCTCTGTCGGGCTCTGTCGGGCTCTACTGCGCCCTGTCGGGCCCTGTCGGGCTCTGTCGGGCTCTGTCGGGCTCTACTGGGCTCTGTCGGGCTCTGTCGGGCTCTGTCGGGCTCTGTCGGGCCCTGTCGCTCTCTACTGGGCTCTGTCGGGCTCTGTCGGGCCCTGTCGGGCTCTGTCGGGCCCTGTCGGGCTCTGTCGGGCTCTACTGGGCTCTGTCGGGCTCTGTCGGGCCCTGTCGGGCTCTGTCGGGCCCTGTCGGGCTCTGTCGGGCTCTACTGGGCTCCGTCGGGCTCTGTCGGGCCCTGTCGGGCCCTGTCGGGCTCTGTCGGGCTCTGTCGGGCTCTGTCGGGCCCTGTCGGGCTCTGTCGGGCTCTACTGGGAACTGTCGGGCCCTGTCGGGCTCTGTCGGGCTCTGTCGGGCTCTGTCGGGCCCTGTCGGGCCCTGTCGGGATCTGTCGGGCTCTGTCGGGCTCTACTGGGCTCTGTCGGGCTCTGTCGGGCCCTGTCGGGCTCTGTCGGGCCCTGTCGGACTCTGTCGGGCTCTGTCGGGCTCTGTCAGGCTCTACTGGGCCCTGTCGGGCTCTATCGGGCCCTGTCGGGCTCTGTCGGGCCCTGTCGGGCTCTGTCGGGCCCTGTCGGGCCCTGTCGGGCTTTGTCGGGCTCTGTCGAGCTCTGTCGGGCTCTGTGAGGCTCTACTGGGCCCTGTCAGGCTCTGTCGGGCCCTGTCGGGCCCTGTCGGGCTCTGTCGGGCTCTGTCGGGCTCTGTCGGGCTCTACTGGGCCCTGTCGGGCTCTGTCGGGCTCTGTCGGGCTCTGTCCGGCTCTACTGGGCTCTGTCGGGCCCTGTCGGGCCCTGTCGGGCCCTGTCGGTCTCTGTCGGGCTCTGTCGGGCTCTGTCGGGCTCTGTCGGGCCCTGTCGAGCTCTGTCGGGCTCTGTCGGGCTCTGTCAGGCTCTACTGGGCTCTGTCGGGCTCTGTCGGGTTCTGTCGGGTTCTGTCGGGCCCTGTCGGGCCCTGTCGGGCCCTGTCGGGCCCTGTCGGGCTCTGTCGGGCTCTGTCGGGCTCTGTCGGGCTCTGTCGGGCTCTACTGGGCTCTGTCGGGTTCTACTGGGCTGTACTGGGCCCTGTCGGGCTCTGTTGGGCTCTGTCGGGCTCTACTGGGCTCTGTCGGGCTCTACTGTGCTCGGTCGGGCTCGGTCGGGCCCTGTCGGGCTCTGTCGGGCTCTACTGGGCTCTGTCGGGCCCTGTCGGGCTCTGTCGGGCTCTTTCGGGCTCTGTCGGGCTCTACTGGTCTCTGTCGGGCTCTGTCGGGCTCTGTCGGGCCCTGTCGGGCCCTGTCGGGCTCTGTCGGACCCTGTCGGGCCCTGTCGGGCTCTGTCGGGCTCTGTCGGGCTCTACTGGGCCCTGTCGGGCTCTGTCGGGCCCTGTCGGGCTCTGTAGGGCTCTGTCGAGCTCTACTGGGCTCTGTCGGGCTCTGTCGGGCCCTGTCGGGCTCTGTCGGGCTCTGTCGGGCTCTCCTGGGCCCTGTCGGGCCCTGTCGGGCTCTGTCGGGCTCTGTCGGGCCCTGTCGGGCCCTGTCGGGCTCTGTCGGGCTCTGTCGGGCCCTGTCGGGCTCTGTCGGGCTCTGTCGGGCTCTGTCGAGCTCTGTCGGGCTCTACTGGGACCTGTCGGGCTCTGTCGGGCCCTGTCGGGCTCTGTCGGGCTCTGTCGGGCTCTGTCGGGCTCTGTCGGGCTCTACTGGGATCTACTGTTCCCTGTCGGGCCCTGTCGGGCTCTGTCGGGCTCTGTCGGGCTCTGTCGGGCCCTGTCGGGCCCTGTCGGGCTCTGTCGGGCTCTGTCGGGCTCTAGTGGGCTCTGTCGGGCTCTGTCGGGCCCTGTCGGGCTCTGTCGGGCTCTGTCGGGCTCTGTCGGGCTCTGTCGGGCTCTACTGGGCTCTACTGTTCCCTGTCGGGCCCTGTCGGGCTCTGTCGGGCTCTCTCGGGCTCTGTCGGGCTCTGTCGGGCTCTACTGGGCCCTGTCGGGCTCTGTTGGGATCTGTTGGGCTCTGTCGGGCTCTGTCGGGCCCTGTCGGGCCCTGTCGGGCTCTGTCGGGTTCTGTCGGGCTCTGTCGGGCTCTGTCGGGCTCTGTCGAGCTCTGTCGGGCTCTACTGGGACCTGTCGGGCTCTGTCGGGCCCTGTCGGGCTCTGTCGGGCTCTGTCGGGCTCTGTCGGGCTCTACTGGGATCTACTGTTCCCTGTCGGGCCCTGTCGGGCTCTGTCGGGCTCTGTCGGGCCCTGTCGGGCCCTGTCGGGCTCTGTCGGGCTCTGTCGGGCTCTAGTGGGCTCTGTCGGGCTCTGTCGGGCCCTGTCGGGCTCTGTCGGGCTCTGTCGGGCTCTGTCGGGCTCTGTCGGGCTCTACTGGGCTCTACTGTTCCCTGTCGGGCCCTGTCGGGCTCTGTCGGGCTCTCTCGGGCTCTGTCGGGCTCTGTCGGGCTCTACTGGGCCCTGTCGGGCTCTGTTGGGCTCTGTTGGGCTCTGTCGGGCTCTGTCGGGCCCTGTCGGGCCCTGTCGGGCTCTGTCGGGTTCTGTCGGGCTCTGTCGGGCTCTGTCGGGCCCTGTCGGGCTCTGTCGGGCTCTGTCGGGCTCTACTGGGCTCTGTCGGGCCCTGTCGGGCCCTGTCGGGCTCTGTCGGGCTCTGTCGGGCTCTGTCGGGCTCTACTGGGCTCTGTCGGGCTCTACTGGGCTCTACTAGGCCCTGTCGGGCTCTGTCGGGCTCTGTCGGGCTCTGTCGGGCCCTGTCGGGCTCTGTCGGGCTGTGTCGGGCCCTGTCGGACCCTGTCAGGCTCTGTTGGTGTCTGTCGGGCTCTGTCGGGCTCTGTCGGGCTCTGTCGGGCCCTGTCGGGCTCTACTGGGCTCTGTCGGGCTCTGTCGGGCCCTGTCGGGCTCTGTCGGGCTCTGTCGGGCTCTGTCGGGCTCTACTGGGCTCTGTCGGGCTCTGTCGGGCTCTGTAGGGCCCTGTCGGGCTCTGTCGGGCTCTGTCGGGCTCTATCGGGCTCTACTGGGCTCTGTCGGGCTCTGTCGGGCTCTGTCGGGCCCTGTCGCGCTCTACTGGGCTCTGTCGGGCTCTGTCGGGCCCTGTCGGGCTCTGTCGGGCCCTGTCGGGCTCTGTCGGGCTCTACTGGGCTCTGTCGGGCTCTGTCGGGCTCTGTCGGGCCCTGTCGCGCTCTGTCGGGCTCTGTCGGGCCCTGTCGGGCTCTGTCGGGCTCTGTCGGGCCCTGTCGGGCTCTGTCGGGCTCTACTGGGCCCTGTCGGGCCCTGTCGGGCCCTGTCGGGCTCTGTCGGGCTCTGTCGGGCTCTGTCGGGCCCTGTCGGGCTCTGTCGGGCTCTACTGGGAACTGTCGGGCCCTGTCGGGCTCTGTCGGGCCCTGTCGGGCCCTGTCGGGATCTGTCGGGCTCTGTCGGGCTCTACTGGGCTCTGTCGGGCTCTGTCGGGCCCTGTCGGGCTCTGTCGGGCCCTGTCGGACTCTGTCGGGCTCTGTCGGGCTCTGTCAGGCTCTACTGGGCCCTGTCGGGCTCTATCGGGCCCTGTCGGGCTCTGTCGGGCCCTGTCGGGCCCTGTCGGGCTTTGTCGGGCTCTGTCGAGCTCTGTCGGGCTCTGTGAGGCTCTACTGGGCCCTGTCGGGCTCTGTCGGGCTCTGTCGGGCCCTGTCGGGCTCTGTCGGGCTCTGTCGGGCTCTGTCGGGCTCTACTGGGCCCTGTCGGGCTCTGTCGGGCTCTGTCGGGCTCTACTGGGCTCTGTCGGGCCCTGTCGGGCCCTGTCGGGCCCTGTCGGTCTCTGTCGGGATCTGTCGGGCTCTGTCGGGCTCTGTCGGGCCCTGTCGAGCTCTGTCGGGCTCTGTCGGGCTCTGTCAGGCTCTACTGGGCTCTGTCGGGCTCTGTCGGGCTCTGTCGGGCTCTGTCGGGCCCTGTCGGGCCCTGTCGGGCCCTGTCGGGCTCTGTCGGGCTCTGTCGGGCTCTGTCGGGCTCTGTCGGGCTCTACTGGGCTCTGTCGGGTTCTACTGGGCTCTACTGGGCCCTGTCGGGCTCTGTCGGGCTCTACTGGGCTCTGTCGGGCTCTACTGTGCTCTGTCGGGCTCGGTCAGGCCCTGTCGGGCTCTGTCGGGCTCTACTGGGCTCTCTCGGGCTCTGTCGGGCCCTGTCGGGCTCTGTCGGGCTCTTTCGGGCTCTGTCGGGCTCTACTGGTCTCTGTCGGGCTCTGTCGGGCCCTGTCGGGCCCTGTCGGGCTCTGTCGGGCTCTGTCGGGCCCTGTCGGGCCCTGTCGGGCTCTGTCGGGCTCTGTCGGGCTCTACTGGGCCCTGTCGGGCTCTGTCGGGCCCTGTTGGGCTCTGTCGGGCTCTGTCGAGCTCTACTGGGCTCTGTCGGGCTCTGTCGGGATCTGTCGGGCTCTGTCGGGCCCTGTCGGGCTCTGTCGGGCTCTACTGGGCCCTGTCGGGCCCTGTCGGGCTCTGTCGGGCTCTGTCGGGCTCTGTCGGGCCCTGTCGGGCTCTGTCGGGCCCTGTCGGGCCCTGTCGGGCTTTGTCGGGCTCTGTCGGGCTCTGACGGGCTCTGTCGGGCTCTACTGGGCTCTGTCGGGCTCTGTCGGGCTCTGTCGGGCCCTGTCGGGCTCTGTCGGGCTCTGTCGGGCTCTGTCGGTCTCTGTCGGGCTCTACTGTTCCCTGTCGGGCCCTGTCGGGCTCTGTCGGGCTCTGTCGGGCTCTGTCGGGCCCTGTCGGGCCCTGTCGGGCTCTGTCGGGCTCTAGTGGGCTCTGTCGGGCCCTGTCGGGCCCTGTCGGGCTCTGTCGGGCTCTGTCGGTCTCTGTCGGGCTCTGTCGGGCTCTGTCGGGCTCTACTGGGCTCTACTGTTCCCTGTCGGGCCCTGTCGGTCTCTGTCGGGCTCTGTCGGGCTCTGTCGGGCTCTGTCGGGCTCTACTGGGCCCTGTCGGGCTCTGTCGGGCTCTGTTGGGCTCTGTCGGGCTCTGTCGGGCCCTGTCGGGCCCTGTCGGGCTCTGTTGGGCTCTGTCGGGCTCTGTCGGGCCCTGTCGGGCCCTGTCGGGCTCTGTCGGGCCCTGTCGGGCCCTGTCGGGCTCTGTCGGGCCCTGTCGGGCTCTGTCGGGCTCTGTCGGGCTCTGTCGGGCTCTACTGGGCTCTGTCGGGCCCTGTCGGGACCTGTCGGGCTCTGTCGGGCTCTGTCGGGCTCTACTGGGCTCTGTCGGGCTCTACTGGGCTCTACTAGGCCCTGTCGGGCTCTGTCGGGCTCTGTCGGGCTCTGTCGGGCCCTGTCGGGCTCTGTCGGGCTGTGTCGGGCCCTGTCGGGCCCTGTCAGGCTCTGTTGGTGTCTGTCGGGCTCTGTCGGGCTCTGTCGGGCTCTACTGGGCTCTACTGTTCCCTGTCGGGCTCTGTCGGGCTCTGTCGGGCCCTGTCGGGCTTTGTCGGGCTCTGTCGGGCTCTGTCGGGCTCTGTCGAGCTCTACTGGGCCCTGTCGGGCTCTGTCGGGCTCTGTCGGGCCCTGTCGGGCTCTGTCGGGCTCTGTCGGGCTCTGTCGGGCTCTGTCGGGCTCTGTCGGGCTCTACTGTTCCCTGTCGGGCCCTGTCGGGCCCTGTCGGGCCCTGTCGGGCTCTGTCGGGCTCTGTCGGGCTCTGTCGGGCCCTGTCGGGCTCTGTCGGGCTCTGTCGGGCTCTAGTGGGCCCTGTCGGGCCCTGTCGGGCTCTGTCGGGCTCTGTCGGGCTCTGTCGGGCTCTGTCGGGCTCTACTGGGCTCTACTGTTCCCTGTCGGGCCCTGTCGGGCTCTGTCGGGCTCTCTCGGGCTCTGTCGGGCTCTGTCGGGCTCTACTGGGCCCTGTCGGGCCCTGTCGGGCTCTGTTGGGCTCTGTCGGGCTCTGTCGGGCCCTGTCGGGCCCTGTCGGGCTCTGTCGGGTTCTGTCGGGCTCTGTCAGGCTCTGTCGGGCCCTGTCGGGCTCTGTCGGGCTCTGTCGGGCTCTACTGGGCTCTGTCGGGCCCTGTCGGGACCTGTCGGGCTCTGTCGGGCTCTGTCGGGCTCTGTCGGGCTCTACTGGGCTCTGTCGGGCTCTACTGGGCTCTACTAGGCCCTGTCGGGCTCTGTCGGGCCCTGTCGGGCTCTGTCGGGCTGTGTCGGGCCCTGTCGGGCCCTGTCAGGCTCTGTTGGTGTCTGTCGGGCTCTGTCGGGCTCTGTCAGGCTCTGTCGGGCTCTGTCGGGCTCTGTCGGGCTCTACTGGGCCCTGTCGGGCCCTGTCGGGCTCTGTCGGGCCCTGTCGGGCTCTGTCGGGCTCTGTCGGGCTCTGTCGGTCTCTGTCGGGCTCTACTGTTCCCTGTCGGGCCCTGTCGGGCTCTGTCGGGCTCTGTCGGGCTCTGTCGGGCCCTGTCGGGCCCTGTCGGGCTCTGTCGGGCTCTAGTGGGCTCTGTCGGGCCCTGTCGGGCCCTGTCGGGCTCTGTCGGGCTCTGTCGGTCTCTGTCGGGCTCTGTCGGGCTCTGTCGGGCTCTACTGGGCTCTACTGTTCCCTGTCGGGCCCTGTCGGTCTCTGTCGGGCTCTGTCGGGCTCTGTCGGGCTCTGTCGGGCTCTACTGGGCCCTGTCGGGCTCTGTCGGGCTCTGTTGGGCTCTGTCGGGCTCTGTCGGGCCCTGTCGGGCCCTGTCGGGCTCTGTTGGGCTCTGTCGGGCTCTGTCGGGCCCTGTCGGGCCCTGTCGGGCTCTGTCGGGCCCTGTCGGGCCCTGTCGGGCTCTGTCGGGCCCTGTCGGGCTCTGTCGGGCTCTGTCGGGCTCTGTCGGGCTCTACTGGGCTCTGTCGGGCCCTGTCGGGACCTGTCGGGCTCTGTCGGGCTCTGTCGGGCTCTACTGGGCTCTGTCGGGCTCTACTGGGCTCTACTAGGCCCTGTCGGGCTCTGTCGGGCTCTGTCGGGCTCTGTCGGGCCCTGTCGGGCTCTGTCGGGCTGTGTCGGGCCCTGTCGGGCCCTGTCAGGCTCTGTTGGTGTCTGTCGGGCTCTGTCGGGCTCTGTCGGGCTCTACTGGGCTCTACTGTTCCCTGTCGGGCTCTGTCGGGCTCTGTCGGGCCCTGTCGGGCTTTGTCGGGCTCTGTCGGGCTCTGTCGGGCTCTGTCGAGCTCTACTGGGCCCTGTCGGGCTCTGTCGGGCTCTGTCGGGCCCTGTCGGGCTCTGTCGGGCTCTGTCGGGCTCTGTCGGGCTCTGTCGGGCTCTGTCGGGCTCTACTGTTCCCTGTCGGGCCCTGTCGGGCCCTGTCGGGCCCTGTCGGGCTCTGTCGGGCTCTGTCGGGCTCTGTCGGGCCCTGTCGGGCTCTGTCGGGCTCTGTCGGGCTCTAGTGGGCCCTGTCGGGCCCTGTCGGGCTCTGTCGGGCTCTGTCGGGCTCTGTCGGGCTCTGTCGGGCTCTACTGGGCTCTACTGTTCCCTGTCGGGCCCTGTCGGGCTCTGTCGGGCTCTCTCGGGCTCTGTCGGGCTCTGTCGGGCTCTACTGGGCCCTGTCGGGCCCTGTCGGGCTCTGTTGGGCTCTGTCGGGCTCTGTCGGGCCCTGTCGGGCCCTGTCGGGCTCTGTCGGGTTCTGTCGGGCTCTGTCAGGCTCTGTCGGGCCCTGTCGGGCTCTGTCGGGCTCTGTCGGGCTCTACTGGGCTCTGTCGGGCCCTGTCGGGACCTGTCGGGCTCTGTCGGGCTCTGTCGGGCTCTGTCGGGCTCTACTGGGCTCTGTCGGGCTCTACTGGGCTCTACTAGGCCCTGTCGGGCTCTGTCGGGCCCTGTCGGGCTCTGTCGGGCTGTGTCGGGCCCTGTCGGGCCCTGTCAGGCTCTGTTGGTGTCTGTCGGGCTCTGTCGGGCTCTGTCAGGCTCTGTCGGGCTCTGTCGGGCTCTGTCGGGCTCTACTGGGCCCTGTCGGGCCCTGTCGGGCCCTGTCGGGCTCTGTCGGGCCCTGTCGGGCTCTGTCGGGCTCTGTCGGGCTCTGTCGGGCTCTACTGGGCCCTGTCGGGCCCTGTCGGGCTCTGTCGGGCCCTGTCGGGCTCTGTCGGGCTCTGTCGGGCTCTGTCGGGCTCTACTGGGCTCTGTCGGGCTCTGTCGGCCCTGTCGGGCTCTGTCGGGCTCTGTCTGGCTCTACTGGGCCCTGTCGGGCTCTGTCGGGCCCTGTCGGGCTCTGTCGGGCTCTGTCGAGCTCTACTGGGCTCTGTCGGGCTCTGTCGGCTCTGTCGGGCCCTGTCGGGCTCTGTCGGGCTCTGTCGGGCTCTGTCGGGCTCTACTGGGCTCTGTCGGGCTCTGTCGGGCTCTTTCGGGCCCTGTCGGGCTCTGTCGGGCCCTGTCGGGCTCTGTCGGGCTCTACTGGGCTCTACTAGGCCCTGTCGGGCTCTGTCGGGCTCTACTGGGCTCTGTCGGGCTCTTTCGGACCCTGTCGGGCTCTTTCGGGCCCTGTCGGGCTCTGTCGGGCTCTGTCGGGCTCTACTGGGCTCTGTCGGGCTCTGTCGGGCTCTGTCGGGCTCTGTCGGGCTCTACTGGGCTCTGTCGGTTTCTACTGGGATCTACTGGGCCCTGTCGGGCTCTGTCGGGCTCTGTCGGGCTCTGTCGGTCTCTGTCGGGCTCTGTCGGGCTCTGTCGGGCTCTACTGGGCTCTGTCGGGCTCTGTCGGGCCCTGTCGGGCTCTGTCGGGCTCTTTCGGACTCTGTCGGGCTCTACTGGTCTCTGTCGGGCTCTGTCGGGCCCTGTCGGGCCCTGTCGGGCTCTGTCGGGCTCTGTCGGACCCTGTCGGGCCCTGTCGGGCTCTGTCGGGCTCTGTCGGGCTCTACTGGGCCCTGTCGGGCTCTGTCGGGCTCTGTCGAGCTCTACTGGGCTCTGTCGGGCTCTGTCGGGCTCTGTCGGGCCCTGTCGGGCTCTGTCGGGCTCTGTCGGGCTCTGTCGGGCTCTACTGGGCTCTGTCGGGCTCTGTCGGGCTCTTTCGGGCCCTGTCGGGCTCTGTCGGGCCCTGTCGGGCTCTGTCGGGCTCTGTCGGGCTCTGTCGGGCTGTACTGGGCTCTGTCGGGCTCTGTCGGGCCCTGTCGGGCTCTGTCGGGCTCTGTCTGGCTCTACTGGGCCCTGTCGGGCTCTGTCGGGCCCTGTCGGGCTCTGTCGGGCTCTACTGTCGAGCTCTACTGGGCTCTGTCGGGCTCTGTCGGGCTCTGTCGGGCCCTGTCGGCCTCTGTCGGGCTCTGTCGGGCTCTGTCGGGCTCTACTGGGCTCTGTCGGGCTCTGTCGGGCTCTTTCGGGCCCTGTCGGGCTCTGTCGGGCCCTGTCGGGCTCTGTCGGGCTCTACTGGGCTCTGTCGGGCTCTGTCGGGCTCTGTCGGGCTCTACTGGGCTCTGTCGGGCTCTTTCGGACCCTGTCGGGCTCTTTCGGGCCCTGTCGGGCTCTGTCGGGCTCTGTCGGGCTCTACTGGGCTCTGTCGGGCTCTGTCGGGCCCTGTCGGGCTCTGTCGGGCTCTACTGGGCCCTGTCGGGCTCTGTCGGGCCCTGTCGGGCTCTGTCGGGCTCTGTCGGGCTCTGTCGGGCTCTGTCGGGCTCTTTCGGACTCTGTCGGGCTCTACTGGTCTCTGTCGGGCTCTGTCGGGCCCTATCGGGCCCTGTCGGGCCCTGTCGGGCTCTGTCGGACCCTGTCGGGCCCTGTCGGGCCCTGTCGGGCTCTGTCGGGCTCTGTCGGGCTCTACTGGGCCCTGTCGGGCTCTGTCGGGCCCTGTCGGGCTCTGTCGGGCTCTGTTGAGCTCTACTGGGCTCTGTCGGGCTCTGTCGGGCCCTGTCGGGCTCTGTCGGGCTCTGTCGGGCTCTACTGGGCCCTGTCGGGCCCTGTCGGGCTCTGTCGGGCTCTGTCGGGCTCTGTCGGGCCCTGTCGGGCTTTGTCGGGCTCTGTCGGGCTCTGTCGGGCTCTGTCGGGCTCTACTGGGCCCTGTCGGGCTCTGCCGGGCCCTGTCGGGCTCTGTCGGGCTCTGTCGGGCTCTACTGGGCCCTGTCGGGCTCTGTCGGGCTCTGTCGGGCTCTGTCGGGCTCTGTCGGGCTCTAGTGGGCTCTGTCGGGCTCTGTCGGGCTCTGTCGGGCCCTGTCGGGCCCTGTCGGGCCCTGTCGGGCTCTGTCGGGCTCTGTCGGGTTCTGTCGGGCTCTGTCGGGCCCTGTCGGGCTCTGTCGGGCTCTGTCGGGCTCTGTCGGGCTCTACTGGGCCCTGTCGGGCTCTGTCGGACTCTGTTGGGCCCTGTCGGGCCCTGTCGGGCTCTGTCGGGAACTGTCGGGCCCTGTCGGGCTCTGTCGGGCTCTGTCGGGCCCTGTCGGGCTCTGTCGGGCTCTGTCGGGACCTGTCGGGCTCTGTCGTGCTCTGTCGGGCTCTGTCGGGCTCTACTGGGCTCTGTCGGGCCCTGTCGGGCCCTGTCGGGCTCTGTCGGGCTCTGTCGGGCTCTGTCGGGCTCTACTGGGCTCTGTCGGGCTCTACTGGGCTCTACTAGGCCCTGTCGGGCCCTGTCGGGCCCTGTCGGGCCCTGTCGGGCCCTGTCGGGCCCTGTCAGGCTCTGTCGGGCTCTGTCGGGCCCTGTCGGGCTCTGTCGGGCTCTGTCGGGCTCTACTGGGCCCTGTCGGGCCCTGTCGGGCCCTGTCGGGCTCTGTCGGGCTCTGTCGGTCTCTGTCGGGCTCTACTGGGCTCTGTCGGGCCCTGTCGGGCCCTGTAGGGCCCTGTCGGGCTCTGTCGGGCTCTGTCGGGCTCTACTGGGCTCTACTGTTCCCTGTCGGGCCCTGTCGGGCTCTGTCGGGCTTGGTCGGGCTCTGTCGGGCTCTACTGGGCCCTGTCGGGCCCTGTCGGGCCCTGTCGGGCTCTGTCGGGTTCTGTCGGGCTCTGTCGGGCTCTGTCGGGCTCTGTCGGGTTCTACTGGGCTCTACTGTTCCCTGTCGGGCCCTGTCGGGCTCTGTCGGGCTTGGTCGGGCTCTGTCGGGCTCTACTGGGCCCTGTCGGGCTCTGTCTGGCCCTGTCGGGCCCTGTCGGGCTCTGTCGGGTTCTGTCGGGCTCTGTCGGGCTCTGTCGGGCTCTGTCGGGCCCTGTCGGGCTCTGTCGGGCTCTGTCGGGCTCTGTCGGGCTCTACTGGGCTCTGTCGGGCCCTGTCGGGCCCTGTCGGGCTCTGTCGGGCTCTGTCGGGCTCTGTCGGGCTCTACTGGGCTCCGTCGGGCTCTACTGGGCTCTACTAGGCCCTGTCGGGCTCTGTCGGGCTCTGTCGGGCTCTGTCGGGCCCTGTCGGGCTCTGTCGGGCTGTGTCGGGCCCTGTCGGGCCCTGTCAGGCTCTGTTGGTGTCTGTCGGGCTCTGTCGGGCTCTGTCGGGCTCTGTCGGGCTCTACTGTGCTCTGTCGGGCCCTGTCGGGCTCTGTCGGGCTCTGTCGGGCTCTACTGGGCTCTGTCGGGCTCTGTCGGGCCCTGTAGGCCCTGTCGGGCTCTGTCGGGCTCTGTCGGGCTCTACTGCGCCCTGTCGGGCCCTGTCGGGCTCTGTCGGGCTCTGTCGGGCTCTACTGGGCTCTGTCGGGCTCTGTCGGGCTCTGTCGGGCCCTGTCGCGCTCTACTGGGCTCTGTCGGGCTCTGTCGGGCCCTGTCGGGCCCTGTCGGGCTCTGTCGGGCTCTGTCGGGCTCTGTCGGGCCCTGTTGGGCTCTGTCGGGCCATGTCGGGCTCTGTCGGGCTCTACTGGGCTCTGTCGGGCCCTGTCGGGCCCTGTCGGGCTCTGTCGGGCTCTGTCGGGCCCTGTCGGGCTCTGTCGGGCCATGTCGGGCTCTGTCGGGGTCTACTGGGCTCTGTCGGGCCCTGTCGGGCTCTGTCGGGCTCTGTCGGGCCCTGTCGGTCTCTGTCGGGCTCTACTGGGAACTGTCGGGCCCTGTCGGGCCCTGTCGGGCTCTGTCGGGCCCTGTCGGGCCCTGTCGGGATCTGTCGGGCTCTGTCGGGCTCTACTGGGCTCTGTCGGGCTCTGTCGGGCCCTGTCGGGCCCTGTCGGGCCCTGTCGGACTCTGTCGGGCTCTGTCGGGCTCTGTCAGGCTCTACTGGGCCCTGTCGGGCTCTATCGGGCACTGTCGGACTCTTTCGGGCCCTGTCGGGCTCTGTCGGGCCCTGTCGGGCCCTGTCGGGCTTTGTCGGGCTCTGTCGAGCTCTGTCGGGCTCTGTGAGGCTCTACTGGGCCCTGTCGGGCTCTGTCGGGCTCTGTCGGGCCCTGTCGGGCTCTGTCGGGCTCTGTCGGGCTCTGTCGGGCTCTACTGGGCCCTGTCGGGCTCTGTCGGGCTCTGTCGGGCTCTACTGGGCTCTGTCGGGCCCTGTCGGGCCCTGTCGGGCCCTGTCGGTCTCTGTCGGGATCTGTCGGGCTCTGTCGGGCTCTACTGGGCTCTGTCGGGCTCTGTCGGGCTCTGTCGGGCTCTGTCGGGCCCTGTCGGGCCCTGTCGGGCTCTATCGGGCTCTGTCGGGCTCTGTCGGGCCCTGTCGGGCCCTGTCGGGCCCTGTCGAGCTCTGTCGGGCTCTGTCGGGCTCTGTCAGGCTCTACTGGGCTCTGTCGGGCCCTGTCGGGCCCTGTCGGGCCCTGTCGGGCCCTGTAGGGCCCTGTCGGGCTCTGTCGGGCTCTGTCGGGCTCTGTCGGGCTCTGTCGGGCTCTACTGGGCTCTGTCGGGCTCTACTGGGCTCTGTCGGGCTCGGTCGGGCCCTGTCGGGCTCTGTCGGGCTCTGTCAGGCTCTGTCGGGCTCTACTGTGCTCTGTCGGGCTCTGTCGGGCCCTGTCGGGCTCTGTCGGGCTCTGTCGGGCTCTGTCGGGCTCTACTGGGCTCTGTCGGGCCCGGTCGGGCCCTGTCGGGCTCTGTCGGGCTCTGTCGGGCTCTGTCGGGCTCTGTCGGGCTCTACTGTGCTCTGTCGGGCTCTGTCGGGCCCTGTCGGGCTCTGTCGGGCTCTGTCGGGCTCTGTCGGGCTCTGTAGGGCTCTGTCGGGCCCTGGCGGGCTCTACTGGGCTCTGTCGGGCTCTGTCGGGCCCTGTCGGGCTCTGTCGGGCTCTGTCGGGCTCTGTCGGGCTCTACTGGGCTCTGTCGGGCTCTGTCGGGCCCTGTAGGGCTCTGTCGGGCTCTGTCGGGCTCTGTCGGGCTCTACTGCGCCCTGTCGGGCCCTGTCGGGCTCTGTCGGGCTCTGTCGGGCTCTACTGGGCTCTGTCGGGCTCTGTCGGGCTCTGTCGGGCTCTGTCGGGCCCTGTCGCTCTCTACTGGGCTCTGTCGGGCTCTGTCGGGCCCTGTCGGGCTCTGTCGGGCCCTGTCGGGCTCTGTCGGGCTCTACTGGGCTCTGTCGGGCCCTGTCGGGCTCTGTCGGGCCCTGTCGGGCTCTGTCGGGCTCTACTGGGCTCCGTCGGGCTCTGTCGGGCCCTGTCGGGCCCTGTCGGGCTCTGTCGGGCTCTGTCGGGCTCTGTCGGGCCCTGTCGGGCTCTGTCGGGCTCTACTGGGAACTGTCGGGCCCTGTCGGGCTCTGTCGGGCTCTGTCGGGCTCTGTCGGGCCCTGTCGGGCCCTGTCGGGATCTGTCGGGCTCTGTCGGGCTCTACTGGGCTCTGTCGGGCTCTGTCGGGCCCTGTCGGGCTCTGTCGGGCCCTGTCGGACTCTGTCGGGCTCTGTCGGGCTCTGTCAGGCTCTACTGGGCCCTGTCGGGCTCTATCGGGCCCTGTCGGGCTCTGTCGGGCCCTGTCGGGCTCTGTCGGGCCCTGTCGGGCCCTGTCGGGCTTTGTCGGGCTCTGTCGAGCTCTGTCGGGCTCTGTGAGGCTCTACTGGGCCCTGTCGGGCTCTGTCGGGCCCTGTCGGGCCCTGTCGGGCTCTGTCGGGCTCTGTCGGGCTCTGTCGGGCTCTACTGGGCCCTGTCGGGCTCTGTCGGGCTCTGTCGGGCTCTGTCCGGCTCTACTGGGCTCTGTCGGGCCCTGTCGGGCCCTGTCGGGCCCTGTCGGTCTCTGTCGGGCTCTGTCGGGCTCTGTCGGGCTCTGTCGGGCCCTGTCGAGCTCTGTCGGGCTCTGTCGGGCTCTGTCAGGCTCTACTGGGCTCTGTCGGGCTCTGTCGGGTTCTGTCGGGTTCTGTCGGGCTCTGTCGGGCTCTGTCGGGCCCTGTCGGGCTCTGTCGGGCCCTGTCGGGCCCTGTCGGGTTCTGTCGGGCTCTGTCGGGCTCTGTCGGGCTCTGTCGAGCTCTGTCGGGCTCTACTGGGACCTGTCGGGCTCTGTCGGGCCCTGTCGGGCTCTGTCGGGCTCTGTCGGGCTCTGTCGGGCTCTACTGGGATCTACTGTTCCCTGTCGGGCCCTGTCGGGCTCTGTCGGGCTCTGTCGGGCCCTGTCGGGCCCTGTCGGGCTCTGTCGGGCTCTGTCGGGCTCTAGTGGGCTCTGTCGGGCTCTGTCGGGCCCTGTCGGGCTCTGTCGGGCTCTGTCGGGCTCTGTCGGGCTCTGTCGGGCTCTACTGGGCTCTACTGTTCCCTGTCGGGCCCTGTCGGGCTCTGTCGGGCTCTCTCGGGCTCTGTCGGGCTCTGTCGGGCTCTACTGGGCCCTGTCGGGCTCTGTTGGGCTCTGTTGGGCTCTGTCGGGCTCTGTCGGGCCCTGTCGGGCCCTGTCGGGCTCTGTCGGGTTCTGTCGGGCTCTGTCGGGCTCTGTCGGGCCCTGTCGGGCTCTGTCGGGCTCTGTCGGGCTCTACTGGGCTCTGTCGGGCCCTGTCGGGCCCTGTCGGGCTCTGTCGGGCTCTGTCGGGCTCTGTCGGGCTCTACTGGGCTCTGTCGGGCTCTACTGGGCTCTACTAGGCCCTGTCGGGCTCTGTCGGGCTCTGTCGGGCTCTGTCGGGCCCTGTCGGGCTCTGTCGGGCTGTGTCGGGCCCTGTCGGACCCTGTCAGGCTCTGTTGGTGTCTGTCGGGCTCTGTCGGGCTCTGTCGGGCTCTGTCGGGCCCTGTCGGGCTCTACTGGGCTCTGTCGGGCTCTGTCGGGCCCTGTCGGGCTCTGTCGGGCTCTGTCGGGCTCTGTCGGGCTCTACTGGGCTCTGTCGGGCTCTGTCGGGCCCTGTAGGGCCCTGTCGGGCTCTGTCGGGCTCTGTCGGGCTCTATCGGGCTCTACTGGGCTCTGTCGGGCTCTGTCGGGCTCTGTCGGGCCCTGTCGCGCTCTACTGGGCTCTGTCGGGCTCTGTCGGGCCCTGTCGGGCTCTGTCGGGCCCTGTCGGGCTCTGTCGGGCTCTACTGGGCTCTGTCGGGCTCTGTCGGGCTCTGTCGGGCCCTGTCGCGCTCTGTCGGGCTCTGTCGGGCCCTGTCGGGCTCTGTCGGGCTCTGTCGGGCCCTGTCGGGCTCTGTCGGGCTCTACTGGGCTCTGTCGGGCCCTGTCGGGCCCTGTCGGGCTCTGTCGGGCTCTGTCGGGCTCTGTCGGGCCCTGTCGGGCTCTGTCGGGCTCTACTGGGAACTGTCGGGCCCTGTCGGGCTCTGTCGGGCCCTGTCGGGCCCTGTCGGGATCTGTCGGGCTCTGTCGGGCTCTACTGGGCTCTGTCGGGCTCTGTCGGGCCCTGTCGGGCTCTGTCGGGCCCTGTCGGACTCTGTCGGGCTCTGTCGGGCTCTGTCAGGCTCTACTGGGCCCTGTCGGGCTCTATCGGGCCCTGTCGGGCTCTGTCGGGCCCTGTCGGGCCCTGTCGGGCTTTGTCGGGCTCTGTCGAGCTCTGTCGGGCTCTGTGAGGCTCTACTGGGCCCTGTCGGGCTCTGTCGGGCTCTGTCGGGCCCTGTCGGGCTCTGTCGGGCTCTGTCGGGCTCTGTCGGGCTCTACTGGGCCCTGTCGGGCTCTGTCGGGCTCTGTCGGGCTCTACTGGGCTCTGTCGGGCCCTGTCGGGCCCTGTCGGGCCCTGTCGGTCTCTGTCGGGATCTGTCGGGCTCTGTCGGGCTCTGTCGGGCCCTGTCGAGCTCTGTCGGGCTCTGTCGGGCTCTGTCAGGCTCTACTGGGCTCTGTCGGGCTCTGTCGGGTTCTGTCGGGCTCTGTCGGGCTCTGTCGGGCCCTGTCGGGCCCTGTCGGGCCCTGTCGGGCTCTGTCGGGCTCTGTCGGGCTCTGTCGGGCTCTACTGGGCTCTGTCGGGTTCTACTGGGCTCTACTGGGCCCTGTCGGGCTCTGTCGGGCTCTACTGGGCTCTGTCGGGCTCTACTGTGCTCTGTCGGGCTCGGTCAGGCCCTGTCGGGCTCTGTCGGGCTCTACTGGGCTCTCTCGGGCTCTGTCGGGCCCTGTCGGGCTCTGTCGGGCTCTTTCGGGCTCTGTCGGGCTCTACTGGTCTCTGTCGGGCTCTGTCGGGCCCTGTCGGGCTCTGTCGGGCTCTGTCGGGCCCTGTCGGGCCCTGTCGGGCTCTGTCGGGCTCTGTCGGGCTCTACTGGGCCCTGTCGGGCTCTGTCGGGCCCTGTTGGGCTCTGTCGGGCTCTGTCGAGCTCTACTGGGCTCTGTCGGGCTCTGTCGGGATCTGTCGGGCTCTGTCGGGCCCTGTCGGGCTCTGTCGGGCTCTACTGGGCCCTGTCGGGCCCTGTCGGGCTCTGTCGGGCTCTGTCGGGCTCTGTCGGGCCCTGTCGGGCTCTGTCGGGCTCTGTCGGGCCCTGTCGGGCTTTGTCGGGCTCTGTCGGGCTCTGACGGGCTCTGTCGGGCTCTACTGGGCTCTGTCGGGCTCTGTCGGGCTCTGTCGGGCCCTGTCGGGCTCTGTCGGGCTCTGTCGGGCTCTGTCGGTCTCTGTCGGGCTCTACTGTTCCCTGTCGGGCCCTGTCGGGCTCTGTCGGGCTCTGTCGGGCTCTGTCGGGCCCTGTCGGGCCCTGTCGGGCTCTGTCGGGCTCTAGTGGGCTCTGTCGGGCCCTGTCGGGCCCTGTCGGGCTCTGTCGGGCTCTGTCGGTCTCTGTCGGGCTCTGTCGGGCTCTGTCGGGCTCTACTGGGCTCTACTGTTCCCTGTCGGGCCCTGTCGGTCTCTGTCGGGCTCTGTCGGGCTCTGTCGGGCTCTGTCGGGCTCTACTGGGCCCTGTCGGGCTCTGTCGGGCTCTGTTGGGCTCTGTCGGGCTCTGTCGGGCCCTGTCGGGCCCTGTCGGGCTCTGTTGGGCTCTGTCGGGCTCTGTCGGGCCCTGTCGGGCCCTGTCGGGCTCTGTCGGGCCCTGTCGGGCCCTGTCGGGCTCTGTCGGGCCCTGTCGGGCTCTGTCGGGCTCTGTCGGGCTCTGTCGGGCTCTACTGGGCTCTGTCGGGCCCTGTCGGGACCTGTCGGGCTCTGTCGGGCTCTGTCGGGCTCTACTGGGCTCTGTCGGGCTCTACTGGGCTCTACTAGGCCCTGTCGGGCTCTGTCGGGCTCTGTCGGGCTCTGTCGGGCCCTGTCGGGCTCTGTCGGGCTGTGTCGGGCCCTGTCGGGCCCTGTCAGGCTCTGTTGGTGTCTGTCGGGCTCTGTCGGGCTCTGTCGGGCTCTACTGGGCTCTACTGTTCCCTGTCGGGCTCTGTCGGGCTCTGTCGGGCCCTGTCGGGCTTTGTCGGGCTCTGTCGGGCTCTGTCGGGCTCTGTCGAGCTCTACTGGGCCCTGTCGGGCTCTGTCGGGCTCTGTCGGGCCCTGTCGGGCTCTGTCGGGCTCTGTCGGGCTCTGTCGGGCTCTGTCGGGCTCTGTCGGGCTCTACTGTTCCCTGTCGGGCCCTGTCGGGCCCTGTCGGGCCCTGTCGGGCTCTGTCGGGCTCTGTCGGGCTCTGTCGGGCCCTGTCGGGCTCTGTCGGGCTCTGTCGGGCTCTAGTGGGCCCTGTCGGGCCCTGTCGGGCTCTGTCGGGCTCTGTCGGGCTCTGTCGGGCTCTGTCGGGCTCTGTCGGGCTCTACTGGGCTCTACTGTTCCCTGTCGGGCCCTGTCGGGCTCTGTCGGGCTCTCTCGGGCTCTGTCGGGCTCTGTCGGGCTCTACTGGGCCCTGTCGGGCCCTGTCGGGCTCTGTTGGGCTCTGTCGGGCTCTGTCGGGCCCTGTCGGGCCCTGTCGGGCTCTGTCGGGTTCTGTCGGGCTCTGTCAGGCTCTGTCGGGCCCTGTCGGGCTCTGTCGGGCTCTGTCGGGCTCTACTGGGCTCTGTCGGGCCCTGTCGGGACCTGTCGGGCTCTGTCGGGCTCTGTCGGGCTCTGTCGGGCTCTACTGGGCTCTGTCGGGCTCTACTGGGCTCTACTAGGCCCTGTCGGGCTCTGTCGGGCCCTGTCGGGCTCTGTCGGGCTGTGTCGGGCCCTGTCGGGCCCTGTCAGGCTCTGTTGGTGTCTGTCGGGCTCTGTCGGGCTCTGTCAGGCTCTGTCGGGCTCTGTCGGGCTCTGTCGGGCTCTACTGGGCCCTGTCGGGCCCTGTCGGGCCCTGTCGGGCTCTGTCGGGCCCTGTCGGGCTCTGTCGGGCTCTGTCGGGCTCTGTCGGGCTCTACTGGGCCCTGTCGGGCCCTGTCGGGCTCTGTCGGGCCCTGTCGGGCTCTGTCGGGCTCTGTCGGGCTCTGTCGGGCTCTACTGGGCTCTGTCGGGCTCTGTCGGGCCCTGTCGGGCTCTGTCGGGCTCTGTCTGGCTCTACTGGGCCCTGTCGGGCTCTGTCGGGCCCTGTCGGGCTCTGTCGGGCTCTGTCGAGCTCTACTGGGCTCTGTCGGGCTCTGTCGGGCTCTGTCGGGCCCTGTCGGGCTCTGTCGGGCTCTGTCGGGCTCTGTCGGGCTCTACTGGGCTCTGTCGGGCTCTGTCGGGCTCTTTCGGGCCCTGTCGGGCTCTGTCGGGCCCTGTCGGGCTCTGTCGGGCTCTACTGGGCTCTACTAGGCCCTGTCGGGCTCTGTCGGGCTCTACTGGGCTCTGTCGGGCTCTTTCGGACCCTGTCGGGCTCTTTCGGGCCCTGTCGGGCTCTGTCGGGCTCTGTCGGGCTCTACTGGGCTCTGTCGGGCTCTGTCGGGCTCTGTCGGGCTCTGTCGGGCTCTACTGGGCTCTGTCGGTTTCTACTGGGATCTACTGGGCCCTGTCGGGCTCTGTCGGGCTCTGTCGGGCTCTGTCGGTCTCTGTCGGGCTCTGTCGGGCTCTGTCGGGCTCTACTGGGCTCTGTCGGGCTCTGTCGGGCCCTGTCGGGCTCTGTCGGGCTCTTTCGGACTCTGTCGGGCTCTACTGGTCTCTGTCGGGCTCTGTCGGGCCCTGTCGGGCCCTGTCGGGCTCTGTCGGGCTCTGTCGGACCCTGTCGGGCCCTGTCGGGCTCTGTCGGGCTCTGTCGGGCTCTACTGGGCCCTGTCGGGCTCTGTCGGGCTCTGTCGAGCTCTACTGGGCTCTGTCGGGCTCTGTCGGGCTCTGTCGGGCCCTGTCGGGCTCTGTCGGGCTCTGTCGGGCTCTGTCGGGCTCTACTGGGCTCTGTCGGGCTCTGTCGGGCTCTTTCGGGCCCTGTCGGGCTCTGTCGGGCCCTGTCGGGCTCTGTCGGGCTCTGTCGGGCTCTGTCGGGCTGTACTGGGCTCTGTCGGGCTCTGTCGGGCCCTGTCGGGCTCTGTCGGGCTCTGTCTGGCTCTACTGGGCCCTGTCGGGCTCTGTCGGGCCCTGTCGGGCTCTGTCGGGCTCTACTGTCGAGCTCTACTGGGCTCTGTCGGGCTCTGTCGGGCTCTGTCGGGCCCTGTCGGCCTCTGTCGGGCTCTGTCGGGCTCTGTCGGGCTCTACTGGGCTCTGTCGGGCTCTGTCGGGCTCTTTCGGGCCCTGTCGGGCTCTGTCGGGCCCTGTCGGGCTCTGTCGGGCTCTACTGGGCTCTGTCGGGCTCTGTCGGGCTCTGTCGGGCTCTACTGGGCTCTGTCGGGCTCTTTCGGACCCTGTCGGGCTCTTTCGGGCCCTGTCGGGCTCTGTCGGGCTCTGTCGGGCTCTACTGGGCTCTGTCGGGCTCTGTCGGGCCCTGTCGGGCTCTGTCGGGCTCTGTCGGGCCCTGTCGGGCTCTGTCGGGCCCTGTCGGGCTCTGTCGGGCTCTGTCGGGCTCTGTCGGGCTCTGTCGGGCTCTTTCGGACTCTGTCGGGCTCTACTGGTCTCTGTCGGGCTCTGTCGGGCCCTATCGGGCCCTGTCGGGCCCTGTCGGGCTCTGTCGGACCCTGTCGGGCCCTGTCGGGCCCTGTCGGGCTCTGTCGGGCTCTGTCGGGCTCTACTGGGCCCTGTCGGGCTCTGTCGGGCCCTGTCGGGCTCTGTCGGGCTCTGTTGAGCTCTACTGGGCTCTGTCGGGCTCTGTCGGGCCCTGTCGGGCTCTGTCGGGCTCTGTCGGGCTCTACTGGGCCCTGTCGGGCCCTGTCGGGCTCTGTCGGGCTCTGTCGGGCTCTGTCGGGCCCTGTCGGGCTTTGTCGGGCTCTGTCGGGCTCTGTCGGGCTCTGTCGGGCTCTACTGGGCCCTGTCGGGCTCTGCCGGGCCCTGTCGGGCTCTGTCGGGCTCTGTCGGGCTCTACTGGGCCCTGTCGGGCTCTGTCGGGCTCTGTCGGGCTCTGTCGGGCTCTGTCGGGCTCTGTCGGGCTCTAGTGGGCTCTGTCGGGCTCTGTCGGGCTCTGTCGGGCCCTGTCGGGCCCTGTCGGGCCCTGTCGGGCTCTGTCGGGCTCTGTCGGGTTCTGTCGGGCTCTGTCGGGCCCTGTCGGGCTCTGTCGGGCTCTGTCGGGCTCTGTCGGGCTCTACTGGGCCCTGTCGGGCTCTGTCGGACTCTGTTGGGCCCTGTCGGGCCCTGTCGGGCTCTGTCGGGCCCTGTCGGGCCCTGTCGGGCTCTGTCGGGCTCTGTCGGGCCCTGTCGGGCTCTGTCGGGCTCTGTCGGGACCTGTCGGGCTCTGTCGTGCTCTGTCGGGCTCTGTCGGGCTCTACTGGGCTCTGTCGGGCCCTGTCGGGCCCTGTCGGGCTCTGTCGGGCTCTGTCGGGCTCTGTCGGGCTCTACTGGGCTCTGTCGGGCTCTACTGGGCTCTACTAGGCCCTGTCGGGCCCTGTCGGGCCCTGTCGGGCCCTGTCAGGCTCTGTCGGGCTCTGTCGGGCCCTGTCGGGCTCTGTCGGGCTCTGTCGGGCTCTACTGGGCCCTGTCGGGCCCTGTCGGGCCCTGTCGGGCTCTGTCGGGCTCTGTCGGTCTCTGTCGGGCTCTACTGGGCTCTGTCGGGCCCTGTCGGGCCCTGTAGGGCCCTGTCGGGCTCTGTCGGGCTCTGTCGGGCTCTACTGGGCTCTACTGTTCCCTGTCGGGCCCTGTCGGGCTCTGTCGGGCTTGGTCGGGCTCTGTCGGGCTCTACTGGGCCCTGTCGGGCCCTGTCGGGCCCTGTCGGGCTCTGTCGGGTTCTGTCGGGCTCTGTCGGGCTCTGTCGGGCTCTGTCGGGTTCTACTGGGCTCTACTGTTCCCTGTCGGGCCCTGTCGGGCTCTGTCGGGCTCTGTCGGGTTCTGTCGGGCTCTGTCGGGCTCTGTCGGGCCCTGTCGGGCCCTGTCGGGCTCTGTCGGGCTCCGTCGGGCTCTGTCGGGCTCTGTCGGGCTCTACTGGGCTCTACTGTTCCCTGTCGGGCCCTGTCGGGCCCTGTCGGGCTCTGTCGGTCTCTGTCGGGCCCTGTCGGGCCCTGTCGGGCTCTATCGGGCTCTGTCGGGCTCTGTCGGGCTCTGTCGAGCTCTGTCGGGCTCTACTGGGCTCTGTCGGGCTCTGTCGGGCTCTGTCGGGCTCTTTCGGACTCTGTCGGGCTCTACTGGTCTCTGTCGGGCTCTGTCGGGCCCTGTCGGGCCCTGTCGGGCTCTGTCGGGCTCTGTCGGACCCTGTCGGGCTCTGTCGGGCTCTGTCGGGCTCTACTGGGCCCTGTCGGGCTCTGTCGGGCTCTGTCGGGCTCTGTCGGGCTCTGTCGAGCTCTACTGGGCTCTGTCGGGCCCTGTCGGGCTCTGTCGGGCTCTGTCGGGCTCTGTCGGGCTCTGTCGGGCTCTACTGGGCTCTGTCGGGCTCTGTCGGGCTCTGTCGGGCCCTGTCAAGCTCTGTCGGGCCCTGTCGGGCTCTGTCGGGCTCTGTCGGGCTCTACTGGGCTCTGTCGGGCCCTGTCGGGCTCTGTCGGGCCCTGTCGGGCCCTGTCGTGCCCTGTCGGGCTCTGTCGGGCTCTGTCGGGCCATGTAGGGCTCTGTCGGGCTCTGTCGGGATCTGTCCGGCTCTGTCGGGACCTGTCGGGCTCTACTGGGCTCTGTCGGGCTCTGTCGGGCCCTGTCGGGCCCTGTCGGGCTCTGTCGGGCTCTGTCGGGCTCTGTCGGGCCCTGTCGGGCTCTGTCGGGCTCTACTGGGCACTGTCGGGCCCTGTCGGGCCCTGTCGGGCTCTGTCGGGCCCTGTCGGGCCCTGTCGGGATCTGTCGGGCTCTGTCGGGCTCTACTGGGCTCTGTCGGGCTCTGTCGGGCCCTGTCGGGCTCTGTCGGGCCCTGTCGGACTCTGTCGGGCTCTGTCGGGCTCTGTCAGGCTCTACTGGGCCCTGTCGGGCTCTATCGGGCACTGTCGGGCTCTTTCGCGCCCTGTCGGGCTCTGTCGGGCCCTGTCGGGCCCTGTCGGGCCCTGTCGGGCTTTGTCGGGCTCTGTCGGGCCCTGTCGGGCTTTGTCGGGCTCTGTCGATCTCTGTCGGTCTCTGTGAGGCTCTACTGGGCCCTGTCGGGCTCTGTCGGGCCCTGTCGGGCTCTGTCGGGCTCTGTCGGGCTCTACTGGGCCCTGTCGGGCTCTGTCGGGCTCTGTCGGGCTCTGTCGGGCTCTACTGGGCTCTGTCGGGCTCTGTCGGGCTCTGTCGGGCCCTGTCGGGCCCTGTCGAGCTCTGTCGGGCTCTGTCGGGCTCTGTCAGGCTCTACTGGGCTGTGTCGGGCTCTGTCGGGTTCTGTCGGGCTCTGTCGGGCTCTGTCGGGCCCTGTCGGGCCCTGTCGGGCTCTGTCGGGCCCTGTCGGGCTCTGTCGGGCTCTGTCGGGCTCTGTCGGGCTCTACTGGGCTCTGTCGGGTTCTACTGGGCTCTACTGGGCCCTGTCGGGCTCTGTCGGGCTCTGTCGGGCTCTGTCGGGCTCTGTCGGGATCTACTGGGCTCTGTCGGGCTCGGTCGGGCCCTGTCGGGCTCTGTCGGGCTCTGTCGGGCTCTGTCGGGCTCTACTGTGCTCTGTCGGGCTCTGTCGGGCCCTGTCGGGCTCTGTCGGGCTCTGTCGGGCTCTGTAGGGCTCTGTCGGGCCCTGTCGGGCTCTACTGGGCTCTGTCGGGCCCTGTAGGGCCCTGTCGGGCTCTGTCGGGCCCTGTCGGGCTCTGTCGGGCTCTACTGGGCTCTGTCGGGCTCTGTCGGGCCCTGTAGGGCCCTGTCGGGCTCTGTCGGGCTCTGTCGGGCTCTACTGCGCCCTGTCGGGCCCTGTCGGGCTCTGTCGGGCTCTGTCGGGCTCTACTGGGCTCTGTCGGGCTCTGTCGGGCTCTGTCGGGCCCTGTCGCGCTCTACTGGGCTCTGTCGGGCTCTGTCGGGCCCTGTCGGGCTCTGTCGGGCCCTGTCGGGCTCTGTCGGGCTCTACTGGGCTCTGTCGGGCTCAGTCGGGCCCTGTCGGGCCCTGTCGGGCTCTGTCGGGCTCTGTCGGGCTCTGTCGGGCTCTGTCGGGCCCTGTCGGGCTCTGTCGGGCCCTGTCGGGCTCTGTCGGGCTCTACTGGGCTCCGTCGGGCTCTGTCGGGCCCTGTCGGGCCCTGTCGGGCTCTGTCGGGCTCTGTCGGGCTCTGTCGGGCCCTGTCGGGCTCTGTCGGGCTCTACTGGGAACTGTCGGGCCCTGTCGGGCCCTGTCGGGCCCTGTCGGGCTCTGTCGGGCTCTGTCGGGCCCTGTCGGGATCTGTCGGGCTCTGTCGGGCTCTACTGGGCTCTGTCGGGCTCTGTCGGGCCCTGTCGGGCTCTGTCGGGCCCTGTCGGGCTCTACTGGGCCCTCTCGGGCTCTGTCGGGCCCTGTCGGGCTCTGTCGGGCTCTGTCGGGCTCTGTCGGGCTCTACTGGGATCTACTGTTCCCTGTCGGGCCCTGTCGGGCTCTGTCGGGCTCTGTCGGGCTCTGTCGGGCCCTGTCGGGCCCTGTCGGGCCCTGTCGGGCTCTGTCGGGCTCTGTCGGGCTCTAGTGGGCTCTGTCGGGCTCTGTCGGGCCCTGTCGGGCCCTGTCTGGCCCTGTCGGGCTCTGTCGGGCTCTGTCGGGTTCTGTCGGGCTCTGTCGGGCTCTGTCGGGCTCTGTCGGGCTCTACTGGGCTCTACTGTTCCCTGTCGGGCCCTGTCGGGCTCTGTCGGGCTCTCTCGGGCTCTGTCGGGCTCTGTCGGGCTCTACTGGGCCCTGTCGGGCTCTGTTGGGCTCTGTTGGGCTCTGTCGGGCTCTGTCGGGCCCTGTCGGGCCCTGTCGGGCTCTGTCGGGTTCTGTCGGGCTCTGTCGGGCTCTGTCGGGCTCTGTCGGGCCCTGTCGGGCTCTGTCGGGCGCTGTCGGGCTCTGTCGGGCTCTACTGGGCCCTGTCGGGCCCTGTCGGGCCCTGTCGGGCTCTGTCGGGCTCTGTCGGGCTCTGTCGGGCTCTACTGGGCTCTGTCGGGCTCTACTGGGCTCTACTAGGCCCTGTCGGGCTCTGTCGGGCTCTGTCGGGCTCTGTCGGGCCCTGTCGGGCTCTGTCGGGCTGTGTCGGGCCCTGTCGGGCCCTGTCAGGCTCTGTTGGTGTCTGTCGGGCTCTGTCGGGCTCTGTCGGGCTCTGTCGGGCTCTACTGGGCTCTACTGTTCCCTGTCGGGCTCTGTCGGGCTCTGTCGGGCCCTGTCGGGCTCTGTCGGGCTCTGTCGGGCTCTGTCGGGCCCTGTCGGGCCCTGTCGGGCCCTGTCGGGCCCTGTCGGGCTCTGTCGGGCTCTGTCGGGCTCTACTGCGCCCTGTCGGGCCCTGTCGGGCTCTGTCGGGCTCTGTCGGGCTCTACTGGGCTCTGTCGGGCTCTGTCGGTCTCTGTCGGGCCCTGTCGCGCTCTACTGGGCTCTGTCGGGCTCTGTCGGGCCCTGTCGGGCTCTGTCGGGCCCTGTCGGGCTCTGTCGGGCTCTACTGGGCTCTGTCGGGCTCTGTCGGGCTCTGTCGGGCTCTGTCGGGCCCTGTCGGGCTCTGTCGGGCTCTGTCGGGCTCTGTCGGGCCCTGTCGGGCTCTGTCGGGCCATGTCGGGCTCTGTCGGGCTCTACTGGGCTCTGTCGGGCCCTGTCGGGCCCTGTCGGGCTCTGTCGGGCTCTGTCGGGCTCTGTCGGGCCCTGTCGGTCTCTGTCGGGCTCTACTGGGAACTGTCGGGCCCTGTCGGGCCCTGTCGGGCTCTTTCGGGCCCTGTCGGGCCCTGTCGGGATCTGTCGGGCTCTGTCGGGCTCTACTGGGCTCTGTCGGGCTCTGTCGGGCCCTGTCGGTCTCTGTCGGGCCCTGTCGGGCTCTGTCGGGCCCTGTCGGACTCTGTCGGGCTCTGTCGGGCTCTGTCAGGCTCTACTGGGCCCTGTCGGGCTCTATCGGGCACTGTCGGGCTCTTTCGGGCCCTGTCGGGCTCTGTCGGGCCCTGTCGGGCCCTGTCGGGCTTTGTCGGGCTCTGTCGAGCTCTGTCGGGCTCTGTGAGGCTCTACTGGGCCCTGTCGGGCTCTGTCGGGCTCTGTCGGGCCCTGTCGGGCTCTGTCGGGCTCTGTCGGGCTCTGTCGGTTTCTACTGGGCCCTGTCGGGCTCTGTCGGGCTCTGTCGGGCTCTGTCGGGCTCTACTGGGCTCTGTCGGGCCCTGTCGGGCCCTGTCGGGCCCTGTCGGTCTCTGTCGGGATCTGTCAGGCTCTGTCGGGCTCTGTCGGGCTCTACTGGGCTCTGTCGGGCTCTGTCGGGCTCTGTCGGGCCCTGTCGGGCCCTGTCGGGCTCTGTCGGGCTCTGTCGGGCTCTGTCGGGCCCTGTCGGGCCCTGTCGAGCTCTGTCGGGCTCTGTCGGGCTCTGTCAGGCTCTACTGGGCTCTGTCGGGCTCTGTCGGGCTCTACTGGGCTCTGTCGGGTTCTACTGGGCTCTACTGGGCCCTGTCGGGCTCTGTCGGGCTCTGTCGGGCTCTGTCGGGCTCTACTGGGCTCTGTCGGGCTCGGTCGGGCCCTGTCGGGCTCTGTCGGGCTCTGTCGGGCTCTGTCGGGCTCTACTGTGCTCTGTCGGGCTCTGTCGGGCCCTGTCGGGCTCTGTCGGGCTCTGTCGGGCTCTGTAGGGCTCTGTTGGGCCCTGTCGGGCTCTACTGGGCTCTGTCGGGCTCTGTCGGGCCCTGTCGGGCTCTGTCGGGCTCTGTCGGGCTCTGTCGGGCTCTGTCGGGCTCTACTGGGCTCTGTCGGGCTCTGTCGGGCCCTGTAGGGCCCTGTCGGGCTCTGTCGGGCTCTGTCGGGCTCTACTGCGCCCTGTCGGGCCCTGTCGGGCTCTGTCGGGCTCTGTCGGGCTCTACTGGGCTCTGTCGGGCTCTGTCGGGCTCTGTCGGGCTCTGTCGGGCCCTGTCGCTCTCTACTGGGCTCTGTCGGGCTCTGTCGGGCCCTGTCGGGCTCTGTCGGGCCCTGTCGGGCTCTGTCGGGCTCTACTGGGCTCTGTCGGGCTCTGTCGGGCTCTGTCGGGCCCTGTCGGGCTCTGTCGGGCTCTGTCGGGCTCTGTCGGGCCCTGTCGGGCTCTGTCAGGCCCTGTCGCGCTCTGTCGGGCTCTACTGGGCTCCGTCGGGCTCTGTCGGGCCCTGTCGGGCCCTGTCGGGCTCTGTCGGGCTCTGTCGGGCTCTGTCGGGCCCTGTCGGGCTCTGTCGGGCTCTACTGGGAACTGTCGGGCCCTGTCGGGCCCTGTCGGGCTCTGTCGGGCTCTGTCGGGCCCTGTCGGGCCCTGTCGGGATCTGTCGGGCTCTGTCGGGCTCTACTGGGCTCTGTCGGGCTCTGTCGGGCCCTGTCGGGCTCTGTCGGGCCCTGTCGGACTCTGTCGGGCTCTGTCGGGCTCTGTCAGGCTCTACTGGGCCCTGTCGGGCTCTATCGGGCACTGTCGGGCTCTTTCGGGCCCTGTCGGGCTCTGTCGGGCCCTGTCGGGCCCTGTCGGGCTTTGTCGGGCTCTGTCGAGCTCTGTCGGGCTCTGTGAGGCTCTACTGGGCCCTGTCGGGCTCTGTCGGGCCCTGTCGGGCCCTGTCGGGCTCTGTCGGGCTCTGTCGGGCTCTGTCGGGCTCTACTGGGCCCTGTCGGGCTCTGTCGGGCTCTGTCGGGCTCTGTCCGGCTCTACTGGGCTCTGTCGGGCCCTGTCGGGCCCTGTCGGGCCCTGTCGGTCTCTGTCGGGCTCTGTCGGGCTCTGTCGGGCTCTGTCGGGCCCTGTCGAGCTCTGTCGGGCTCTGTCAGGCTCTACTGGGCTCTGTCGGGTTCTGTCGGGCTCTGTCGGGCTCTGTCGGGCTCTGTCGGGCCCTGTCGGGCCCTGTCGGGCTCTGTCGGGCTCTGTCGGGCTCTACTGGGCTCTGTCGGGTTCTACTGGGCTGTACTGGGCCCTGTCGGGCTCTGTTGGGCTCTGTCGGGCTCTACTGGGCTCTGTCGGGCTCTACTGTGCTCGGTCGGGCTCGGTCGGGCCCTGTCGGGCTCTGCTGGGCTCTCTCGGGCTCTGTCGGGCCCTGTCGGGCTCTGTCGGGCTCTTTCGGGCTCTGTCGGGCTCTAATGGTCTCTGTCGGGCTCTGTCGGGCTCTGTCGGGCCCTGTCGGGCCCTGTCGGGCTCTGTCGGACCCTGTCGGGCCCTGTCGGGCTCTGTCGGGCTCTGTCGGGCTCTACTGGGCCCTGTCGAGCTCTGTCGGGCCCTGTCGGGCTCTGTAGGGCTCTGTCGAGCTCTACTGGGCTCTGTCGGGCTCTGTCGGGCCCTGTCGGGCTCTGTCGGGCTCTGTCGGGCTCTACTGGGCCCTGTCGGGCCCTGTCGGGCTCTGTCGGGCTCTGTCGGGCCCTGTCGGGCCCTGTCGGGCTCTGTCGGGCCCTGTCGGGCTCTGTCGGGCTCTGTCGGGCTCTGTCGGGCTCTGTCGGGCTCTACTGGGCCCTGTCGGGCTCTGTCGGGCGCTGTCGGGCTCTGTCGGGCTCTGTCGGGCTCTGTCGGCTCTGTCGGGCTCTACTGGGATCTACTGTTCCCTGTCGGGCCCTGTCGGGCTCTGTCGGGCTCTGTCGGGCTCTGTCGGGCCCTGTCAGGCCCTGTCGGCCTCTGTCGGGCTCTGTCGGGCTCTACTGGGCTCTACTGTTCCCTGTCGGGCCCTGTCGGGCTCTGTCGGGCTCTAGTGGGCTCTGTCGGGCCTGTCGGGCTCTGTCGGGCCCTGTCGGGCTCTGTCGGGCTCTGTCGGGCTCTGTCGGGCTCTGTCGGGCTCTACTGGGCTCTACTGTTCCCTGTCGGGCCTGTCGGGCTCTGTCGGGCTCTCTCGGGCTCTGTCGGGCTCTGTCGGGCTCTACTGGGCCCTGTCGGGCTCTGTTGGGCTCTGTCGGGCCCTGTCGGGCTCTGTCGGCCCTGTCGGGCCCTGTCGGGCTCTGTCGGGTTCTGTCGGGCTCTGTCGGGCCCTGTCGGGCCCTGTCGGGCTCTGTCGGGCTCTGTCGGGCTCTACTGGGCTCTGTCGGGCCCTGTCGGGCCCTGTCGGACTCTGTCGGGCTCTGTCGGGCTCTGTCGGCTCTACTGGGCTCTCTGTCGGGCTCTACTGGGCTCTACTAGGCCCTGTCGGGCTCTGTCGGGCTCTGTCGGGCTCTGTCGGGCCCTGTCGGGCTCTGTCGGGCTGTGTCGGGCCCTGTCGGGCCCTGTCAGGCTCTGTTGGTGTCTGTCGGGCTCTGTCGGGCTCTGTCGGGCTCTGTCGGGCTCTACTGTGCTCTGTCGGGCTCTGTCGGGCCCTGTCGGGCTCTGTCGGGCTCTGTCGGGCTCTGTCGGGCTCTGTCGGGCCCTGTCGGGCTCTACTGGGCTCTGTCGGGCTCTGTCGGGCCCTGTCGGGCTCTGTCGGGCTCTGTCGGCCTCTGTCGGGCTCTACTGGGCTCTGTCGGGCTCTGTCGGGCCCTGTAGGGCCCTGTCGGGCTCTGTCGGGCTCTGTCGGGCTCTACTGCGCCCTGTCGGGCCCTGTCGGGCTCTGTCGGGCTCTATCGGGCTCACTGGGCTCTGTCGGGCTCTGTCGGGCTCTGTCGGGCCCTGTCGCGCTCTACTGGGCTCTGTCGGGCTCTGTCGGGCCCTGTCGGGCTCTGTCGGGCCCTGTCGGGCTCTGTCGGGCTCTGTCGGGCTCTACTGGGCTCTGTCGGGCTCTGTCGGGCCCTGTAGGGCCCTGTCGGGCTCTGTCGGGCTCTGTCGGGCTCTACTGCGCCCTGTCGGGCCCTGTCGGGCTCTGTCGGGCTCTGTCGGGCTCTACTGGGCTCTGTCGGGCTCTGTCGGCTCTGTCGGGCCCTGTCGCGCTCTACTGGGCTCTGTCGGGCTCTGTCGGGCCCTGTCGGGCTCTGTCGGGCCCTGTCGGGCTCTGTCGGGCTCTACTGGGCTCTGTCGGGCTCTGTCGGGCTCTGTCGGGCCCTGTCGGGCTCTGTCGGGCTCTGTCGGGCTCTGTCGGGCCCTGTCGGGCTCTGTCGGGCCATGTCGGGCTCTGTCGGGCTCTACTGGGCTCTGTCGGGCCCTGTCGGGCCCTGTCGGGCTCTGTCGGGCTCTGTCGGGCTCTGTCGGGCCCTGTCGGTCTCTGTCGGGCTCTACTGGGAACTGTCGGGCCCTGTCGGGCCCTGTCGGGCCCTGTCGGGATCTGTCGGGCTCTGTCGGGCTCTACTGGGCTCTGTCGGGCTCTGTCGGGCCCTGTCGGGCTCTGTCGGGCCCTGTCGGACTCTGTCGGGCTCTGTCGGGCTCTGTCAGGCTCTACTGGGCCCTGTCGGGCTCTATCGGGCACTGTCGGGCTCTTTCGGGCCCTGTCGGGCTCTGTCGGGCCCTGTCGGGGCCCTGTCGGGCTTTGTCGGGCTCTGTCGAGCTCTGTCGGGCTCTGTGAGGCTCTACTGGGCCCTGTCGGGCTCTGTCGGGCTCTGTCGGGCCCTGTCGGGCTCTGTCGGGCTCTGTCGGGCTCTGTCGGGCTCTACTGGGCCCTGTCGGACTCTGTCGGGCTCTACTGGGCTCTGTCGGGCTCTGTCGGGCCCTGTAGGGCCCTGTCGGGCTCTGTCGGGCTCTGTCGGGCTCTACTGCGCCCTGTCGGGCCCTGTCGGGCTCTGTCGGGCTCTGTCGGGCTCTACTGGGCTCTGTCGGGCTCTGTCGGGCTCTGTCGGGCCCTGTCGCGCTCTACTGGGCTCTGTCGGGCTCTGTCGGGCCCTGTCGGGCTCTGTCGGGCCCTGTCGGGCTCTGTCGGGCTCTACTGGGCTCTGTCGGGCTCTGTCGGGCTCTGTCGGGCCCTGTCGGGCTCTGTCGGGCTCTGTCGGGCTCTGTCGGGCCCTGTCGGGCTCTGTCGGGCCATGTCGGGCTCTGTCGGGCTCTACTGGGCTCTGTCGGGCCCTGTCGGGCCCTGTCGGGCTCTGTCGGGCTCTGTCGGGCTCTGTCGGGCCCTGTCGGTCTCTGTCGGGCTCTACTGGGAACTGTCGGGCCCTGTCGGGCCCTGTCGGGATCTGTCGGGCTCTGTCGGGCTCTACTGGGCTCTGTCGGGCTCTGTCGGGCCCTGTCGGGCTCTGTCGGGCCCTGTCGGACTCTGTCGGGCTCTGTCGGGCTCTGTCAGGCTCTACTGGGCCCTGTCGGGCTCTATCGGGCACTGTCGGGCTCTTTCGGGCCCTGTCGGGCTCTGTCGGGCCCTGTCGGGCCCTGTCGGGCTTTGTCGGGCTCTGTCGAGCTCTGTCGGGCTCTGTGAGGCTCTACTGGGCCCTGTCGGGCTCTGTCGGGCTCTGTCGGGCCCTGTCGGGCTCTGTCGGGCTCTGTCGGGCTCTGTCGGGCTCTACTGGGCCCTGTCGGGCTCTGTCGGGCTCTGTCGGGCTCTGTCGGGCTCTACTGGGCTCTGTCGGGCCCTGTCGGGCCCTGTCGGGCCCTGTCGGTCTCTGTCGGGATCTGTCGGGCTCTGTCGGGCTCTGTCGGGCTCTACTGGGCTCTGTCGGGCCCTGTCGGGCCCTGTCGGGCCCTGTCGGGCCCTGTCGGGCTCTGTCGGGCTCTGTCGGGCTCTGTCGGGCCCTGTCGGGCCCTGTCGAGTTCTGTCGGGCTCTGTCGGGCTCTGTCAGGCTCTACTGGGCTCTGTCGGGCTCTGTCGGGCTCTGTCGGGCCCTGTCGGGCCCTGTCGGGCTCTACTGGGCTCTGTCGGGTTCTACTGGGCTCTACTGGGCCCTGTCGGGCTCTGTCGGGCTCTGTCGGGCTCTGTCGGGCTCTGTCGGGCCCTGTCGGGCTCTGTCGGGCCCTGTCGGGCCCTGTCGGGCTCTGTCGGGCTCTGTCGGGCTCTACTGTGCTCTGTCGGGCTCTGTCGGGCCCTGTCGGGCTCTGTCGGGCTCTGTCGGGCTCTGTCGGGCTCTGTACGGCTCTGTCGGGCCCTGTCGGGCTCTACTGGGCTCTGTCGGGCTCTGTCGGGCCCTGTCGGGCTCTGTCGGGCTCTGTCGGGCTCTGTCGGGCTCTACTGGGCTCTGTCGGGCCCTGTCGGGCCCTGTAGGGCCCTGTCGGGCTCTGTCGGGCTCTGTCGGGCTCTACTGCGCCCTGTCGGGCCCTGTCGGGCTCTGTCGGGCTCTGTCGGGCTCTGTCGGGCTCTACTGGGCTCTGTCGGGCTCTGTCGGGCTCTGTCGGGCTCTGTCGGGCCCTGTCGCTCTCTACTGGGCTCTGTCGGGACCTGTCGGGCCCTGTCGGGCTCTGTCGGGCCCTGTCGGGCTCTGTCGGGCTCTGCTGGGCTCTGTCGGGCTCTGTCGGGCTCTGTCGGGCCCTGTCGGGCTCTGTCGGGCTCTGTCGGGCTCTGTCGGGCCCTGTCGGGCTCTGTCGGGCCCTGTCGGGCTCTGTCGGGCTCTACTGGGCTCCGTCGGGCTCTGTCGGGCCCTGTCGGGCTCTGTCGGGCTCTGTCGGGCTCTGTCGGGCCCTGTCGGGCTCTGTCGGGCTCTACTGGGAACTGTCGGGCCTTGTCGGGCCCTGTCGGGATCTGTCGGGCTCTGTCGGGCCCTGTCGGGCCCTGTCGGGATCTGTCGGGCTCTGTCGGGCTCTACTGGGCTCTGTCGGGCTCTGTCGGGCCCTGTCGGGCTCTGTCGGGCCCTGTCGGACTCTGTCGGGCTCTGTCGGGCTCTGTCAGGCTCTACTGGGCCCTGTCGGGCTCTATCGGGCACTGTCGGGCTCTTTCGGGCCCTGTCGGGCTCTGTCGGGCCCTGTCGGGCTCTGTCGGGCTTTGTCGGGCTCTGTCGAGCTCTGTCGGGCTCTGTGAGGCTCTACTGGGCCCTGTCGGGCTCTGTCGGGCGCTGTCGGGCCCTGTCGGGCTCTGTCGGGCTCTGTCGGGCTCTGTCGGGCTCTACTGGGCCCTGTCGGGCTCTGTCGGCCTCTGTCGGGCTCTGTCCGGCTCTACTGGGCTCTGTCGGGCCCTGTCGGGCTCTGTCGGGCCCTGTCGGTCTCTGTCGGGCTCTGTAGGGCTCTGTCGGGCTCTGTCGGGCCCTGTCGAGCTCTGTCGGGCTCTGTCGGGCTCTGTCAGGCTCTACTGGGCTCTGTCGGGCTCTGTCGGGTTCTGTCGGGCTCTGTCGGGCTCTGTCGGGCCCTGTCGGGCCCTGTCGGGCCCTGTCGGGCTCTGTCGGGCTCTGTCGGGCTCTGTCGGGCTCTACTGGGCTCTGTCGGGTTCTACTGGGCTGTACTGGGCCCTGTCGGGCTCTGTTGGGCTCTGTCGGGCTCTACTGGGCTCTGTCGGGCTCTACTGTGCTCGGTCGGGCTCGGTCGGGCCCTGTCTGGCTCTGTCGGGCTCTACTGGGCTCTCTCGGGCTCTGTCGGGCCCTGTCGGGCTCTGTCGGGCTCTTTCGGGCTCTGTCGGGCTCTACTCGTCTCTGTCGGGCTCTGTCGGGCTCTGTCGGGCCCTGTCGGGCCCTGTCGGGCTCTGTCGGACCCTGTCGGGCCCTGTCGGGCTCTGTCGGGCTCTGTCGGGCTCTGTCGGGCTCTGTCGGGCTCTGTCGGGCCCTGTCGGGCTCTGTAGGGCTCTGTCGAGCTCTACTGGGCTCTGTCGGGCTCTGTCGGGCCCTGTCGGGCTCTGTCGGGCTCTGTCGGGCTCTACTGGGCCCTGTCGGGCTCTGTCGGGCTCTGTCAGGCTCTGTCGGGCCCTGTCGGGCCCTGTCGGGCTCTGTCGGGCTCTGTCGGGCCCTGTCGGGCTCTGTCGGGCTCTGTCGGGCTCTGTCGGGCTCTGTCGGGCTCTACTGGGCCCTGTCGGGCCCTGTCGGGCCCTGTCGGGCTCTGTCGGGCTCTGTCGGGCTCTGTCGGGCTCTACTGGGATCTACTGTTCCCTGTCGGGCCCTGTTGGGCCCTGTCGGGCTCTGTCGGGCTCTGTCGGGCCCTATCGGGCCCTGTCGGGCTCTGTCGGGCTCTAGTGGGCCCTGTCGGGCTCTGTCGGGCCCTGTCGGGCCCTGTCGGGCCCTGTCGGGCTCTGTCGGGCTCTGTCGGGCTCTGTCGGGCTCTGTCGGGCTCTACTGGGCTCTACTGTTCCCTGTCGGGCCCTGTCGCGCTCTGTCGGGCTCTCTCGGGCTCTGTCGGGCTCTGTCGGGCTCTACTGGGCCCTGTCGGGCTCTGTCGGGCTCTGTTGGGCTCTGTCGGGCTCTGTCGGGCTCTGTCGGGCCCTGTCGGGCTCTGTCGGGTTCTGTCGGGCTCTGTCGGGCTCTGTCGGGCCCTGTCGGGCTCTGTCGGGCTCTGTCGGGCTCTACTGGGCCCTGTCGGGCTCTGTCGGGCTCTGTCGGGCTCTGTCGGGCTCTGTCGGGCTCTACTGGGCTCTGTCGGGCCCTGTCGGGCCCTGTCGGGCCCTGTCGGTCTCTGTCGGGATCTGTCGGGCTCTGTCGGGCTCTGTCGGGCTCTACTGGGCTCTGTCGGGCCCTGTCGGGCCCTGTCGGGCCCTGTCGGGCCCTGTCGGGCTCTGTCGGGCTCTGTCGGGCTCTGTCGGGCCCTGTCGGGCCCTGTCGAGCTCTGTCGGGCTCTGTCGGGCTCTGTCGGGCTCTACTGGGCTCTGTCGGGCTCTGTCGGGCTCTGTCGGGCCCTGTCGGGCCCTGTCGGGCCCTGTCGGTCTCTGTCGGGCTCTGTCGGGCTCTGTCGGGCTCTACTGGGCTCTGTCGGGTTCTACTGGGCTCTACTGGGCCCTGTCGGGCTCTGTCGGGCTCTGTCGGGCTCTGTCGGGCCCTGTCGGGCTCTACTGGGCTCTGTCGGGCTCGGTCGGGCCCTGTCGGGCTCTGTCGGGCTCTGTCGGGCTCTACTGTGCTCTGTCGGGCTCTGTCGGGCCCTGTCGGGCTCTGTCGGGCTCTGTCGGGCTCTGTCGGGCTCTGTAGGGCTCTGTCGGGCCCTGTCGGGCTCTACTGGGCTCTGTCGGGCTCTGTCGGGCCCTGTCGGGCTCTGTCGGGCTCTGTCGGGCTCTGTCGGGCTCTACTGGGCTCTGTCGGGCCCTGTCGGGCCCTGTAGGGCCCTGTCGGGCTCTGTCGGGCTCTGTCGGGCTCTACTGCGCCCTGTCGGGCCCTGTCGGGCTCTGTCGGGCTCTGTCGGGCTCTACTGGGCTCTGTCGGGCTCTGTCGGGCTCTGTCGGGCTCTGTCGGGCCCTGTCGCTCTCTACTGGGCTCTGTCGGGCCCTGTCGGGCTCTACTGGGCTCTGTCGGGCTCTGTCGGGCCCTGTCGGGCTCTGTCGGGCTCTGTCGGGCTCTGTCGGGCTCTACTGGGCTCTGTCGGGCCCTGTCGGGCCCTGTAGGGCCCTGTCGGGCTCTGTCGGGCTCTGTCGGGCTCTACTGCACCCTGTCGGGCCCTGTCGGGCTCTGTCGGGCTCTGTCGGGCTCTACTGGGCTCTGTCGGGCTCTGTCGGGCTCTGTCGGGCTCTGTCGGGCCCTGTCGCTCTCTACTGGGCTCTGTCGGGCCCTGTCGGGCCCTGTCGGGCTCTGTCGGGCCCTGTCGGGCTCTGTCGGGCTCTACTGGGCTCTGTCGGGCTCTGTCGGGCTCTGTCGGGCCCTGTCGGGCTCTGTCGGGCTCTGTCGGGCTCTGTCGGGCCCTGTCGGGCTCTGTCGGGCCCTGTCGGGCTCTGTCGGGCTCTACTGGGCTCCGTCGGGCTCTGTCGGGCCCTGTCGGGCTCTGTCGGGCTCTGTCGGGCTCTGTCGGGCCCTGTCGGGCTCTGTCGGGCTCTACTGGGAACTGTCGGGCCCTGTCGGGCCCTGTCGGGCTCTGTCGGGCTCTGTCGGGCCCTGTCGGGCCCTGTCGGGATCTGTCGGGCTCTGTCGGGCTCTACTGGGCTCTGTCGGGCTCTGTCGGGCCCTGTCGGGCTCTGTCGGGCCCTGTCGGACTCTGTCGGGCTCTGTCGGGCTCTGTCAGGCTCTACTGGGCCCTGTCGGGCTCTATCGGGCACTGTCGGGCTCTTTCGGGCCCTGTCGGGCTCTGTCGGGCCCTGTCGGGCCCTGTCGGGCTTTGTCGGGCTCTGTCGAGCTCTGTCGGGCTCTGTGAGGCTCTACTGGGCCCTGTCGGGCTCTGTCGGGCCCTGTCGGGCCCTGTCGGGCTCTGTCGGGCTCTGTCGGGCTCTGTCGGGCTCTACTGGGCCCTGTCGGGCTCTGTCGGGCTCTGTCGGGCTCTGTCCGGCTCTACTGGGCTCTGTCGGGCCCTGTCGGGCTCTGTCGGGCCCTGTCGGTCTCTGTCGGGCTCTGTCGGGCTCTGTCGGGCTCTGTCGGGCCCTGTCGAGCTCTGTCGGGCTCTGTCGGGCTCTGTCAGGCTCTACTGGGCTCTGTCGGGCTCTGTCGGGTTCTGTCGGGCTCTGTCGGGCTCTGTCGGGCCCTGTCGGGCCCTGTCGGGCCCTGTCGGGCTCTGTCGGGCTCTGTCGGGCTCTGTCGGGCTCTACTGGGCTCTGTCGGGTTCTACTGGGCTGTACTGGGCCCTGTCGGGCTCTGTTGGGCTCTGTCGGGCTCTACTGGGCTCTGTCGGGCTCTACTGTGCTCGGTCGGGCTCGGTCGGGCCCTGTCTGGCTCTGTCGGGCTCTACTGGGCTCTCTCGGGCTCTGTCGGGCCCTGTCGGGCTCTGTCGGGCTCTTTCGGGCTCTGTCGGGCTCTACTGGTCTCTGTCGGGCTCTGTCGGGCTCTGTCGGGCCCTGTCGGGCCCTGTCGGGCTCTGTCGGACCCTGTCGGGCCCTGTCGGGCTCTGTCGGGCTCTGTCGGGCTCTACTGGGCCCTGTCGGGCTCTGTCGGGCCCTGTCGGGCTCTGTCGGGCTCTGTCGAGCTCTACTGGGCTCTGTCGGGCTCTGTCGGGCCCTGTCGGGCTCTGTCGGGCTCTGTCGGGCTCTACTGGGCCCTGTCGGGCTCTGTCGGGCTCTGTCAGGCTCTGTCGGGCCCTGTCGGGCCCTGTCGGGCTCTGTCGGGCTCTGTCGGGCCCTGTCGGGCTCTGTCGGGCTCTGTCGGGCTCTGTCGGGCTCTGTCGGGCTCTGTCGGGCTCTACTGGGCCCTGTCGGGCTCTGTCGGGCCCTGTCGGGCTCTGTCGGGCTCTGTCGGGCTCTGTCGGGCTCTGTCGGGCTCTACTGGGATCTACTGTTCCCTGTCGGGCCCTGTCGGGCCCTGTCGGGCTCTGTCGGGCTCTGTCGGGCCCTGTCGGGCCCTGTCGGGCTCTGTCGGGCTCTAGTGGGCCCTGTCGGGCTCTGTCGGGCCCTGTCGGGCCCTGTCGGGCCCTGTCGGGCTCTGTCGGGCTCTGTCGGGCTCTGTCGGGCTCTGTCGTGCTCTGTCGGGCTCTACTGGGCTCTACTGTTCCCTGTCGGGCCCTGTCGGGCTCTGTCGGGCTCTCTCGGGCTCTGTCGGGCTCTGTCGGGCTCTACTGGGCCCTGTCGGGCTCTGTTGGGCTCTGTCGGGCTCTGTCGGGCCCTGTCGGGCCCTGTCGGGCTCTGTCGGGTTCTGTCGGGCTCTGTCGGGCTCTGTCGGGCCCTGTCGGGCTCTGTCGGGCTCTGTCGGGCTCTACTGGGCTCTGTCGGGCCCTGTCGGGCCCTGTCGGGCTCTGTCGGGCTCTGTCGGGCTCTGTCGGGCTCTACTGGGCTCTGTCGGGCTCTACTGGGCTCTACTAGGCCCTGTCGGGCTCTGTCGGGCTCTGTCGGGCTCTGTCGGGCCCTGTCGGGCTCTGTCGGGCTGTGTCGGGCCCTGTCGGGCCCTGTCAGGCTCTGTTGGTGTCTGTCGGGCTCTGTCGGGCTCTGTCGGGCTCTGTCGGGCTCTACTGTGCTCTGTCGGGCCCTGTCGGGCCCTGTCGGGCTCTGTCGGGCTCTGTCGGGCTCTGTCGGGCTCTGTCGGGCCCTGTCGGGCTCTACTGGGCTCTGTCGGGCTCTGTCGGGCCCTGTCGGGCTCTGTCGGGCTCTGTCGGGCTCTACTGGGCTCTGTCGGGCTCTGTCGGGCCCTGTAGGGCCCTGTCGGGCTCTGTCGGGCTCTGTCGGGCTCTACTGCGCCCTGTCGGGCCCTGTCGGGCTCTGTCGGGCTCTATCGGGCTCTACTGGGCTCTGTCGGGCTCTGTCGGGCTCTGTCGGGCCCTGTCGCGCTCTACTGGGCTCTGTCGGGCTCTGTCGGGCCCTGTCGGGCTCTGTCGGGCCCTGTCGGGCTCTGTCGGGCTCTACTGGGCTCTGTCGGGCTCTGTCGGGCTCTGTCGGGCCCTGTCGCGCTCTGTCGGGCTCTGTCGGGCTCTGTCGGGCCCTGTCGGGCTCTGTCGGGCCCTGTCGGGCTCTGTCGGGCTCTACTGAGCTCTGTCGGGCTCTGTCGGGCCCTGTCGGGCCCTGTCGGGCTCTGTCGGGCTCTGTCGGGCTCTGTCGGGCCCTGTCGGGCTCTGTCGGGCTCTACTGGGAACTGTCGGGCCCTGTCGGGCTCTGTCGGGCCCTGTCGGGCCCTGTCGGGATCTGTCGGGCTCTGTCGGGCTCTACTGGGCTCTGTCGGGCTCTGTCGGGCCCTGTCGGGCTCTGTCGGGCCCTGTCGGACTCTGTCGGGCTCTGTCGGGCTCTGTCAGGCTCTACTGGGCCCTGTCGGGCTCTATCGGGCACTGTCGGGCTCTTTCGGGCCCTGTCGGGCTCTGTCGGGCCCTGTCGGGCCCTGTCGGGCTTTGTCGGGCTCTGTCGAGCTCTGTCGGTCTCTGTGAGGCTCTACTGGGCCCTGTCGGGCTCTGTCGGGCTCTGTCGGGCCCTGTCGGGCTCTGTCGGGCTCTGTCGGGCTCTGTCGGGCTCTACTGGGCCCTGTCGGGCTCTGTCGGGCTCTGTCGGGCCCTGTCGGGCCCTGTCGGGCCCTGTCGGTCTCTGTCGGGATCTGTCGGGCTCTGTCGGGCTCTGTCGGGCCCTGTCGAGCTCTGTCGGGCTCTGTCGGGCTCTGTCAGGCTCTACTGGGCTCTGTCGGGCTCTGTCGGGCTCTGTCGGGCCCTGTCGGGCTCTGTCGGGCCCTGTCGGGCCCTGTCGGGCTCTGTCGGGCTCTGTCGGGCTCTGTCGGGCTCTGTCGGGCTCTACTGGGCTCTGTCGGGTTCTACTGGGCTCTACTGGGCCCTGTCGGGCTCTGTCGGGCTCTGTCGGGCTCTACTGGGCTCTGTCGGGCTCTACTGTGCTCTGTCGGGCTCGGTCAGGCCCTGTCGGGCTCTGTCGGGCTCTGTCGGGCTCTACTGGGCTCTCTCGGGCTCTGTCGGGCCCTGTCGGGCTCTGTCGGGCTCTTTCGGGCTCTGTCGGGCTCTACTGGTCTCTCTCGGGCTCTGTCGGGCCCTGTCGGGCCCTGTCGGGCTCTGTCGGGCTCTGTCGGACCCTGTCGGGCCCTGTCGGGCTCTGTCGGGCTCTGTCGGGCTCTACTGGGCCCTGTCGGGCTCTGTCGGGCCCTGTTGGGCTCTGTCGGGCTCTGTCGGGCTCTACTGGGCCTGTCGGGCTCTGTCGGGCTCTGTTGGGCTCTGTCGGGCTCTGTCGGGCTCTGTCGGGCTCTGTCGGGCCCTGTCGGGCCCTGTCGGGCTCTGTCGGGTTCTGTCGGGCTCTGTCAGGCTCTGTCGGGCCCTGTCGGGCTCTGTCGGGCTCTGTCGGGCTCTACTGGGCTCTGTCGGGCCCTGTCGGGACCTGTCGGGCTCTGTCGGGCTCTGTCGGGCTCTGTCGGGCTCTGTCGGGCTCTGTCGGGCTCTACTGGGCTCTGTCGGGCTCTACTGGGCTCTACTAGGCCCTGTCGGGCTCTGTCGGGCTCTGTCGGGCTCTGTCGGGCCCTGTCGGGCTCTGTCGGGGCTGTGTCGGGCCCTGTCGGGCCCTGTCAGGCTCTGTTGGTGTCTGTCGGGCTCTGTCGGGCTCTGTCGAGCTCTGTCGGGCTCTACTGGGCTCTACTGTTCCCTGTCGGGCTCTGTCGGGCCCTGTCGGGCCCTGTCGGGCCCTGTCGGGCTCTGTCGGGCTCTGTCGGGCTCTAGTGGGCTCCTGTCGGGCTCTGTCGGGCTCTGTCGGGCCCTGTCGGGCCCTGTCGGGCTCTGTCGGGCTCTGTCGGGTTCTGTCGGGTTCTGTCGGGCTCTGTCCGGGCTCTGTCGGGCTCTACTGGGCTCTACTGTTCCCTGTCGGGCCCTGTCGGGCTCTGTCGGGCTCTGTCGGGCTCTGTCGGGCTCTACTGGGCCCTGTCGGGCTCTGTCGGGCTCTGTTGGGCTCTGTCGGGCTCTGTCGGGCCCTGTCGGGCCCTGTCGGGCTCTGTCGGGTTCTGTCGGGTTCTGTCGGGCTCTGTCGGGCTCTGTCGGGCCCTGTCGGGCTCTGTCGGGCTCTGTCGGGCTCTGTCGGGCCCTGTCGGGCTCTGTCGGGCTCTGTCGGGCTCTGTCGGGCTCTACTGGGCTCTGTCGGGCTCTACTGGGCTCTACTAGGCCCTGTCGGGCTCTGTCGGGCTCTGTCGGGCTCTGTCGGGCCTGTCGGGCTCTGTCGGGCTGTGTCGGGCCCTGTCGGGCCCTGTCAGGCTCTGTTGGTGTCTGTCGGGCTCTGTCGGGCTCTGTCGGGCTCTGTCGGGCTCTACTGTGCTCTGTCGGGCTCTGTCGGGCCCTGTCGGGCTCTGTCGGGCTCTGTCGGGCTCTACTGGGCTCTGTCGGGCCCTGTCGGGCTCTACTGGGCTCTGTCGGGCTCTGTCGGGCCCTGTCGGGCTCTGTCGGGCTCTGTCGGGCTCTGTCGGGCTCTACAGGGCTCTGTCGGGCTCTGTCGGGCTCTGTCGGGCTCTGTCGGGCCTGTCGCGCTCTACTGGGCTCTGTCGGGCTCTGTCGGGCCCTGTCGGGCTCTGTCGGGCCCTGTCGGGCTCTGTCGGGCTCTACTGGGCTCTGTCCGGGCTCTGTCGGGCTCTGTCGGGCCCTGTCGGGCTCTGTCGGGCTCTGTCGGGCTCTGTCGGGCCCTGTCGGGCTCTGTCGGGCCCTGTCGGGCTCTGTCGGGCTCTACTGGGCTCCGTCGGGCTCTGTCAGGCCCTGTCGGGCCCTGTCGGGCTCTGTCGGGCTCTGTTGGGCTCTGTCGGGCCCTGTCGGGCTCTGTCGGGCCCTGTCGGGCTCTGTCGGGCTCTACTGGGAACTGTCGGGCCCTGTCGGGCCCTGTCGGGCTCTGTCGGGCCCTGTCGGGCCCTGTCGGGATCTGTCGGGCTCTGTCGGGCTCTACTGGGCTCTGTCGGGCTCTACTGGGCTCTACTAGGCCCTGTCGGGCTCTGTCGGGCTCTGTCGGCTCTGTCGGCCTGTCGAGCTCTGTCGGGCTGTGTCGGGCCCTGTCGGGCCCTGTCAGGCTCTGTTGGTGTCTGTCGGGCTCTGTCGGGCTCTGTGGGGCTCTGTCGGGCTCTACTGTGCTCTGTCGGGCCTGTCGGGCTCTGTCGGGCTCTGTCGGGCTCTGTCGGGCTCTGTCGGGCCCTGTCGGGCTCTACTGGGCTCTGTCGGGCTCTGTCGGGCCCTGTCGGGCTCTGTCGGCTCTGTCGGGCTCTACTGGGCTCTGTCGGGCTCTGTCGGGCCCTGTAGGGCCTGTCGGGCTCTGTCGGGCTCTGTCGGCTCTACTGGCGCCCTGTCGGGCCCTGTCGGGCTCTGTCGGGCTCTACTGGGCTCCGTGGGCTCCGGTCGGGCCCTGTCGGCCCTGTCGGGCTCTGTCGGGCTCGTCGGCTCTGTCGGGCCCTGTCGGGCTCTGTCGGGCTCTACTGGGAACTGTCGGGCCCTGTCGTGCCCTGTCGGGATCTGTCGGGCCCTGTCATGCCCTGTCGGGATCTGTCGGGCTCTGTCGGGCTCTACTGGCTCTGTCGGGCCTTGTCGGGCCCTGTCCGGGCTCTGTCGGGCCCTGTCGGGCTCTGTCGGGCTATGTCGGTCTCTGGCGGGCTCTGTCGGGCTCTACTGGTCCCTGTCGGGCCCTGTCGGCCCTGTCGGCCTCTGTCGGGCTCTGTCGGCTCTGTCGGGCCCTGTCGGGCCCTGTCGGGCTCTGTCGGGCTCTAGTGGGCTCTGTCGGGCCCTGTCGGGCCCTGTCGGGCTCTGTCGGGCTCTGTCGGGCTCTGTCGGGCTCTGTCGGGCTCTACTGGGCTCTACTGTTCCCTGTCGGCCCCTGTCGGCTCTGTCGGGCTCTTCGGGCTCTGTCGGGCTCTGTCGGGCTCTACTGGGCCCTGTCGGGCTCTGTCGGGCTCTGTTGGCTCTGTCGGGCCCTGTCGGGCCCTGTCGGGCCTGTCTAGCTCTGTCGGGTTCTGTCGGGCTCTGTCAGGCTCTGTCGGGCCCTGTCGGGCCCTGTCGGGCTCTGTCGGCTCTGTCGGGCTCTACTGGGCCCTGTCGGGACCTGTCGGGCTCTGGTCGGGCTCTGTGTCGGGCTCTGTCGGGCTCTACTGGCTCTGTCGGGCTCTACTGGGCTCTACTAGGCCCTGTCGGCTCTGTCGGGCTCTGTCGGGCCCTGTCGGGCCTGTCGGGCTCTGTCGGGCTGTGTCGGGCCCTGTCGGGCCCTGTCAGGCTCGTTGGTGTCTGTCGGGCTCTGTCGGGCTCTGTCGGTCTCTGTCGGGCTCTACTGGGCTCTACTGTTCCCTGTCGGGCTCTGTCGGGCCCTGTCGGGCCCTGTCGGGCCCTGTCGGGCTCTGTCGGGCTCTGTCGGGCTCTAGTGGGCTCTGTCGGGCTCTGTCGGGCCTGTCGGGCCCTGTCGGGCTCTGTCGGGCTCTGTCGGGTTCTGTCGGGCTCTGTCGGGCTCTGCGGGCTCTGTCGGGCTCTACTGGGCTCTACTGTTCCCTGTCGGGCCCTGTCGGGCTCTGTCGGGCTCTCTCGGGCCTCTGTCGGCTCTGTCGGGCTCTACTGGGCCCTGTCGGGATCTGTCGGGCTCTGTTGGGCTCTGTCGGGCTCTGTCGGGCCCTGTCGGGCCCTGTCGGGCCCTGTCGGGTTCTGTCGGGTTCTGTCGGGCTCTGTCGGGCTCTGTCGGGCCCTGTCGGGCTCTGTCGGGCCCTGTCGGGCCCTGTCGGGCTCTGTCGTGTTCTGTCGGGCTCTGTCGGGCTCTACTGGGCTCTGTCGGGCTCTACTGGGCTCCACTAGGCCCTGTCGGGCTCTGTCGGGCTCTGTCGGGCTCTGTCGGGCCCTGTCGGGCTCTGTCGGGCTGTGTCGGGCCCTGTCGGGCCCTGTCAGGCTCTGTTGGTGTCTGTCGGGCTCTGTCGGGCTCTGTCGGGCTCTGTCGGGCTCTACTGTGCTCTGTCGGGCTCTGTCGGGCCCTGTCGGGCTCTGTCGGGCTCTGTCGGGCTCTGTCGGGCTCTACTGGGCTCTGTCGGGCCCTGTCGGGCTCTACTGGGCTCTGTCGGGCTCTGTCGGGCCCTGTCGGGCTCTGTCGGGCTCTGTCGGGCTCTACTGGGCTCTGTCGGGCTCTGTCGGGCCCTGTAGGGCCCTGTCGGGCTCTGTCGGGCTCTGTCGGGCTCTACTGCGCCCTGTCGGGCCCTGTCGGGCTCTGTCGGGCTCTGTCGGGCTCTACTGGGCTCTGTCGGGCTCTGTCGGGCTCTGTCGGGCTCTGTCGGGCCCTGTCGCGCTCTACTGGGCTCTGTCGGGCTCTGTCGGGCCCTGTCGGGCTCTGTCGGGCCCTGTCGGGCTCTGTCGGGCTCTACTGGGCTCTGTCGGGCTCTGTCGGGCTCTGTCGGGCCCTGTCGGGCTCTGTCGGGCTCTGTCGGGCTCTGTCGGGCCCTGTCGGGCTCTGTCGGGCCCTGTCGGGCTCTGTCGGGCTCTACTGGGCTCCGTCGGGCTCTGTCGGGCCCTGTCGGGCCCTGTCGGGCTCTGTCGGGCTCTGTCGGGCTCTGTCGGGCCCTGTCGGGCTCTGTCGGGCTCTACTGGGAACTGTCGGGCCCTGTCGGGCCCTGTCGGGCTCTGTCGGGCCCTGTCGGGCCCTGTCGGGATCTGTCGGGCTCTGTCGGGCTCTACTGGGCTCTGTCGGGCTCTACTGGGCTCTGTCGGGCTCTACTGGGCTCTACTAGGCCCTGTCGGGCTCTGTCGGGCCCTGTCGGGCTCTGTCGGGCCCTGTCGGGCTCTGTCGGGCTGTGTCGGGCCCTGTCGGGCCCTGTCAGGCTCTGTTGGTGTCTGTCGGGCTCTGTCGGGCTCTGTCGGGCTCTGTCGGGCTCTGTCGGGCCCTGTCGGGCTCTACTGGGCTCTGTCGGGCTCTGTCGGGCCCTGTCGGGCTCTGTCGGGCTCTGTCGGGCTCTGTCGGGCTCTACTGGGCTCTGTCGGGCTCTGTCGGGCCCTGTAGGGCCCTGTCGGGCTCTGTCGGGCTCTGTCGGGCTCTACTGCGCCCTGTCGGGCCCTGTCGGGCTCTGTCGGGCTCTACTGGGCTCTGTCGGGAACTGTCGGGCTCTGTCGGGCCCTGTCGCGCTCTGTCGGGCTCTGTCGGGCTCTGTCGGGCCCTGTCGGGCTCTGTCGGGCCCTGTCGGGCTCTGTCGGGCTCTACTGGACTCCGTCGGGCTCTGTCGGGCCCTGTCAGGCCCTGTCGGGCTCTGTCGGGCTCTGTCGGGCTCTGTCGGGCTCTGTCGGGCCCTGTCGGGCTCTGTCGGGCTCTACTGGGAACTGTCGGGCCCTGTCGGGCCCTGTCGGGCTCTGTCGGGCCCTGTCGGGCCCTGTCTGGATCTGTCGGGCTCTGTCGGGCTCTACTGGGCTCTGTCGGGCCTTGTCGGGCCCTGTCGGGCTCTGTCGGGCCCTGTCGGACTCTGTCGGGCTCTGTCGGGCTCTGTCAGGCTCTACTGGGCCCTGTCGGACTCTATCGGGCACTGTCGGGCTCTTTCGGGCCCTGTCGGGCTCTGTCGGGCCCTGTCGGGCCCTGTCGGGCTTTGTCGGGCTCTGTCGAGCTCTGTCGGGCTCTGTGAGGCTCTACTGGGCCCTGTCGGGCTCTGTCGGGCTCTGTCGGGCCCTGTCGGGCTCTGTCGGGCTCTGTCGGGCTCTACTGGGCCCTGTCGGGCTCTGTCGGGCTCTGTCGGGCTCTGTCGGGCTCTGTCGGGCTCTACTGGGCTCTGTCGGGCCCTGTCGGGCCCTGTCGGGCCCTGTCGGGCTCTGTCGGGCTCTGTCGGGCTCTGTCGGGCTCTACTGGGCTCTGTCGGGTTCTACTGGGCTCTACTGGGCCCTGTCGGGCTCTGTCGGGCTCTGTCGGGCTCTACTGGGCTCTGTCGGGCTCTACTGTGCTCTGTCGGGCTCGGTCGGGCCCTGTCGGGCTCTGTCGGGCTCTACTGGGCTCTCTCGGGCTCTGTCGGGCCCTGTCGGGCTCTGTCGGGCTCTTTCGGGCTCTGTCGGGCTCTACTGGTCTCTGTTGGGCTCTGTCGGGCCCTGTCGGGCCCTCTCGGGCTCTGTCGGGCTCTGTCGGACCCTGTCGGGCCCTGTCGGGCTCTGTCGGGCTCTGTCGGGCTCTACTGGGACCTGTCGGGCTCTGTCGGGCCCTGTTGGGCTCTGTCGGGCTCTGTCGAGCTCTACTGGGCTCTGTCGGGCTCTGTCGGGCCCTGTCGGGCTCTGTCGGGCTCTGTCGGGCTCTACTGGGCCCTGTCGGGCCCTGTCGGGCTCTGTTGGGCTCTGTCGGGCCCTGTCGGGCTCTGTCGGGCTCTGTCGGGCCCTGTCGGGCTTTGTCGGGCTCTGTCGGGCTCTGTCGGGCTCTGTCGGGCTCTACTGGGCCCTGTCGGGCTCTGTCGGGCCCTGTCGGGCTCTGTCGGGCTCTGTCGGGCTCTGTCGGGCTCTACTGGGCTCTACTGTTCCCTGTCGGGCCCTGTCGGGCTCTGTCGGGCTCTGTCGGGCTCTGTCGGGCCCTGTCGGGCCCTGTCGGGCCCTGTCGGGCTCTGTCGGGCTCTGTCGGGCTCTAGTAGGCTCTGTCGGGCTCTGTCGGGCTCTGTCGGGCCGTGTCGGGCCCTGTCGGGCTCTGTCGGGCTCTGTCGGGTTCTGTCGGGCTCTGTCGGGCTCTGTCGGGCTCTGTCGGGCTCTAGTGGGCTCTACTGTTCCCTGTCGGGCCCTGTCGGGCTCTGTCGGGCTCTCTCGGGCTCTGTCGGGCTCTGTCGGGCTCTACTGGGCCCTGTCGGGCTCTGTTGGGCTCTGTTGGGCCCTGTCGGGCTCTGTCGCGCCCTGTCGGGCCTTGTCGGGCTCTGTCGGGTTCTGTCGGGCTCTGTCGGGCTCTGTCGGGCCCTGTCGGGCCCTGTCGGGCTCTGTCGGGCTCTGTCGGGCTCTGTCGGGCTCTACTGGGCCCTATCGGGCTCTGTCGGGCTCTGTCGGGCTCTACTGGGCTCTGTCGGGCCCTGTCGGGCCCTGTCGGGCCCTGTCGGTCTCTGTCGGGATCTGTCGGGCTCTGTCGGGCTCTGTCGGGCCCTGTCGAGCTCTGTCGGGCTCTGTCGGGCTCTGTCTGGCTCTACTGGGCTCTGTCGGGCTCTGTCGGGTTCTGTCGGGCTCTGTCGGGCCCTGTCGGGCCCTGTCGGGCCCTGTCGGGCTCTGTCGGGCTCTGTCGGGCTCTACTGGGCTCTGTCGGGTTCTACTGGGCTCTACTGGGCCCTGTCGGGCTCTGTCGGTCTCTGTCGGGCTCTACTGGGCTCTGTCGGGCTCTACTGTGTTCTGTCGGGCTCGGTCAGGCCCTGTCGGGCTCTGTCGGGCTCTACTGGGCTCTCTCGGGCTCTGTCGGGCCCTGTCGGGCTCTGTCGGGCTCTTTCGGGCTCTGTCGGGCTCTACTGGGCCCTGTCGGGCCCTGTCGGGCCCTGTCGGGCTCTGTCGGGCTCTGTCGGGCTCTGTCGGACCCTGTCGGGCCCTGTCGGGCTCTGTCGGGCTCTGTCGGGCTCTACTGGGCCCTGTCGGGCTCTGTCGGGCCCTGTTGGGCTCTGTCGGGCTCTGTCGAGCTCTACTGGGCTCTGTCGGGCTCTGTCGGGCCCTGTCGGGCTCTGTCGGGCTCTGTCGGGCTCTACTGGGCCCTGTCGGGCTCTGTCGGGCTCTGTCGGGCTCTGTCGGGCCCTGTCGGGCTCTGTCGGGCTCTGTCGGGCCCTGTCGGGCTTTGTCGGGCTCTGTCGGGCTCTGTCGGGCTCTGTCGGGCTCTACTGGGCCCTGTCGGGCTCTGTCGGGCTCTGTCGGGCCCTGTCGGGCCCTGTCGGGCTCTGTCGGGCTCTGTCGGGCTCTGTCGGGCTCTACTGTTCCCTGTCGGGCCCTGTCGGGCCCTGTCGGGCTCTGTCGGGCCCTGTCGGGCCCTGTCGGGCTCTGTCGGGCTCTAGTGGGCTCTGTCGGGCTCTGTCGGGCTCTGTCGGGCTCTGTCGGGTTCTGTCGGGCTCTGTCGGGCTCTGTCGGGCTCTACTGGGCTCTACTGTTCCCTGTCGGGCCCTGTCGGGCTCTGTCAGGCTCTCTCGGGCTCTGACGGGCTCTGTCGGGCTCTACTGGGCCCTGTCGGGCTCTGTCGGGCTCTGTTGGGCTCTGTCGGGCTCTGTCGGGCCCTGTCGGGCTCTGTCGGGCTCTGTCGGGCTCTGTCGGGCCCTGTCGGGCTCTGTCGGGCTCTGTCGGGCTCTGTCGGGCTCTACTGGGCTCTGTCGGGCCCTGTCGGGACCTGTCGGGCTCTGTAGGGCTCTGTCGGGCTCTGTCGGGCTCTACTGGGCTCTGTCGGGCTCTACTGGGCTCTACTAGGCCCTGTCGGGCTCTGTCGGGCTCTGTCGGGCTCTGTCGGGCCCTGTCGGGCTCTGTCGGGCCCTGTCGGGCCCTGTCGGGCCCTGTCAGGCTCTGTCGGGCTCTGTCGGGCTCTGTCGGGCTCTGTCGGGCTCTACTGGGCTCTACTGTTCCCTGTCGGGCTCTGTCGGGCTCTGTCGGGCCCTGTCGGGCCCTGTCGGGCCCTGTCGGGCCCTGTCGGGCTCTGTCGGGCTCTGTCGGGCTCTAGTGGGCTCTGTCGGGCTCTGTCGGGCTCTGTCGGGCCCTGTCGGGCCCTGTCGGGCTCTGTCGGGCTCTGTCGGGTTCTGTCGGCCTCTGTCGGGCTCTGTCGGGCTCTGTCGGGCTCTACTGGGCTCTACTGTTCCCTGTCGGGCCCTGTCGGGCTCTGTCGGGCTCTCTCGGGCTCTACTGGGCTCTCTCGGGCTCTACTGGGCCCTGTCGGGCTCTGTCGGGCTCTGTCGGGCTCTGTCGGGCTCTGTCGGGCCCTGTCGGGCCCTGTCGGGCTCTGTCGGGTTCTGTCGGGCTCTGTCGGGCTCTGTCGGGCCCTGTCGGGCTCTGTCGGGCTCTGTCGGGCTCTGTCGGGCCCTGTCGGGCTCTGTCGGGCTCTGTCGGGCCCTGTCGGGCTCTGTCGGGCTCTACTGGGAACTGTCGGGCCCTGTCGGGCCATGTCGGGCCCTGTCGGGCCCTGTCGGGCCCTGTCGGGATCTGTCGGGCTCTGTCGGGCTCTACTGGGCTCTGTCGGGCTCTACTGGGCTCTACTAGGCCCTGTCGGGCTCTGTCGGGCTCTGTCGGGCTCTGTCCGGCCCTGTCGGGCTCTGTCGGGCTGTGTCGGGCCCTGTCGGGCCCTGTCAGGCTCTGTTGGTGTCTGTCGGGCTCTGTCGGGCTCTGTCGGGCTCTGTCGGGCTCTACTGTGCTCTGTCAGGCTCTGTCGGGCTCTGTCGGGCTCTGTCGGGCTCTGTCGGGCTCTGTCGGGCCCTGTCGGGCTCTACTGGGCTCTGTCGGGCTCTGTCGGGCCCTGTCGGGCTCTGTCGGGCTCTGTCGGGCTCTACTGGGCTCTGTCGGGCTCTGTCGGGCCCTGTAGGGCCCTGTCGGGCTCTGTCGGGCTCTGTCGGGCTCTACTGCGCCCTGTCGGGCCCTGTCGGGCTCTGTCGGGCTCTGTCGGGCTCTACTGGGCTCTGTCGGGCTCTGTCGGGCTCTGTCGGGCCCTGTCGCGCTCTGTCGGGCTCTGTCGGGCTCTGTCGGGCCCTGTCGGGCTCTGTCGGGCCCTGTCGGGCTCTGTCGGGCTCTACTGGGCTCCGTCGGGCCCTGTCGGGCCCTGTCGGGCCCTGTCGGGCTCTGTCGGGCTCTGTCGGGCTCTGTCGGGCCCTGTCGGGCTCTGTCGGGCTCTACTGGGAACTGTCGGGCCCTGTCGGGCCCTGTCGGGCTCTGTCGGGCCCTGTCGGGCCCTGTCGGGATCTGTCGGGCTCTGTCGGGCTCTACTGGGCTCTGTCGGGCCTTGTCGGGCCCTGTCGGGCTCTGTCGGGCCCTGTCGGGCTCTGTCGGGCTCTGTCGGGCTCTGTCAGGCTTTACTGGGCCCTGTCGGGCTCTATCGGGCTCTGTCGGGCTCTGTCGGGCCCTGTCGGGCTCTGTCGGGCTCTGTCGGGCTCTACTGGGCCCTGTCGGGCCCTGTCGGGCTCTGTTGGGCTCTGTCGGGCCCTGTCGGGCTCTGTCGGGCTCTGTCGGGCCCTGTCGGGCTTTGTCGGGCTCTGTCGGGCTCTGTCGGGCTCTGTCGGGCTCTACTGGGCCCTGTCGGGCTCTGTCGGGCCCTGTCGGGCTCTGTCGGGCTCTGTCGGGCTCTGTCGGGCTCTACTGGGCTCTACTGTTCCCTGTCGGGCCCTGTCGGGCTCTGTCGGGCTCTGTCGGGCTCTGTCGGGCCCTGTCGGGCCCTGTCGGGCCCTGTCGGGCTCTGTCGGGCTCTGTCGGGCTCTAGTAGGCTCTGTCGGGCTCTGTCGGGCTCTGTCGGGCCGTGTCGGGCCCTGTCGGGCTCTGTCGGGCTCTGTCGGGTTCTGTCGGGCTCTGTCGGGCTCTGTCGGGCTCTGTCGGGCTCTAGTGGGCTCTACTGTTCCCTGTCGGGCCCTGTCGGGCTCTGTCGGGCTCTCTCGGGCTCTGTCGGGCTCTGTCGGGCTCTACTGGGCCCTGTCGGGCTCTGTTGGGCTCTGTTGGGCCCTGTCGGGCTCTGTCGCGCCCTGTCGGGCCTTGTCGGGCTCTGTCGGGCTCTGTCGGGTTCTGTCGGGCTCTGTCGGGCTCTGTCGGGCCCTGTCGGGCCCTGTCGGGCTCTGTCGGGCTCTGTCGGGCTCTGTCGGGCTCTACTGGGCCCTGTCGGGCTCTGTCGGGCTCTGTCGGGCTCTACTGGGCTCTGTCGGGCCCTGTCGGGCCCTGTCGGGCCCTGTCGGTCTCTGTCGGGATCTGTCGGGCTCTGTCGGGCTCTGTCGGGCCCTGTCGAGCTCTGTCGGGCTCTGTCGGGCTCTGTCTGGCTCTACTGGGCTCTGTCGGGCTCTGTCGGGTTCTGTCGGGCTCTGTCGGGCCCTGTCGGGCCCTGTCGGGCCCTGTCGGGCTCTGTCGGGCTCTGTCGGGCTCTACTGGGCTCTGTCGGGTTCTACTGGGCTCTACTGGGCCCTGTCGGGCTCTGTCGGTCTCTGTCGGGCTCTACTGGGCTCTGTCGGGCTCTACTGTGTTCTGTCGGGCTCGGTCAGGCCCTGTCGGGCTCTGTCGGGCTCTACTGGGCTCTCTCGGGCTCTGTCGGGCCCTGTCGGGCTCTGTCGGGCTCTTTCGGGCTCTGTCGGGCTCTACTGGGCCCTGTCGGGCCCTGTCGGGCCCTGTCGGGCTCTGTCGGGCTCTGTCGGGCTCTGTCGGACCCTGTCGGGCCCTGTCGGGCTCTGTCGGGCTCTGTCGGGCTCTACTGGGCCCTGTCGGGCTCTGTCGGGCCCTGTTGGGCTCTGTCGGGCTCTGTCGAGCTCTACTGGGCTCTGTCGGGCTCTGTCGGGCCCTGTCGGGCTCTGTCGGGCTCTGTCGGGCTCTACTGGGCCCTGTCGGGCCCTGTCGGGCTCTGTCGGGCTCTGTCGGGCTCTGTCGGGCCCTGTCGGGCTCTGTCGGGCTCTGTCGGGCCCTGTCGGGCTTTGTCGGGCTCTGTCGGGCTCTGTCGGGCTCTACTGGGCCCTGTCGGGCTCTGTCGGGCTCTGTCGGGCTCTGTCGGGCCCTGTCGGGCCCTGTCGGGCTCTGTCGGGCTCTGTCGGGCTCTGTCGGGCTCTACTGTTCCCTCTCGGGCCCTGTCGGGCCCTGTCGGGCTCTGTCGGGCCCTGTCGGGCCCTGTCGGGCTCTGTCGGGCTCTAGTGGGCTCTGTCGGGCTCTGTCGGGCTCTGTCGGGCTCTGTCGGGTTCTGTCGGGCTCTGTCGGGCTCTGTCGGGCTCTACTGGGCTCTACTGTTCCCTGTCGGGCCCTGTCGGGCTCTGTCAGGCTCTCTCGGGCTCTGACGGGCTCTGTCGGGCTCTACTGGGCCCTGTCGGGCTCTGTCGGGCTCTGTTGGGCTCTGTCGGGCTCTGTCGGGCCCTGTCGGGCTCTGTCGGGCTCTGTCGGGCTCTGTCGGGCCCTGTCGGGCTCTGTCGGGCTCTGTCGGGCTCTGTCGGGCTCTACTGGGCTCTGTCGGGCCCTGTCGGGACCTGTCGGGCTCTGTAGGGCTCTGTCGGGCTCTGTCGGGCTCTACTGGGCTCTGTCGGGCTCTACTGGGCTCTACTAGGCCCTGTCGGGCTCTGTCGGGCTCTGTCGGGCTCTGTCGGGCCCTGTCGGGCTCTGTCGGGCCCTGTCGGGCCCTGTCGGGCCCTGTCAGGCTCTGTCGGGCTCTGTCGGGCTCTGTCGGGCTCTGTCGGGCTCTACTGGGCTCTACTGTTCCCTGTCGGGCTCTGTCGGGCTCTGTCGGGCCCTGTCGGGCCCTGTCGGGCCCTGTCGGGCCCTGTCGGGCTCTGTCGGGCTCTGTCGGGCTCTAGTGGGCTCTGTCGGGCTCTGTCGGGCTCTGTCGGGCCCTGTCGGGCCCTGTCGGGCTCTGTCGGGCTCTGTCGGGTTCTGTCGGCCTCTGTCGGGCTCTGTCGGGCTCTGTCGGGCTCTACTGGGCTCTACTGTTCCCTGTCGGGCCCTGTCGGGCTCTGTCGGGCTCTCTCGGGCTCTACTGGGCTCTCTCGGGCTCTACTGGGCCCTGTCGGGCTCTGTCGGGCTCTGTTGGGCTCTGTCGGGCTCTGTCGGGCCCTGTCGGGCCCTGTCGGGCTCTGTCGGGTTCTGTCGGGCTCTGTCGGGCTCTGTCGGGCCCTGTCGGGCTCTGTCGGGCTCTGTCGGGCTCTGTCGGGCCCTGTCGGGCTCTGTCGGGCTCTGTCGGGCCCTGTCGGGCTCTGTCGGGCTCTACTGGGAACTGTCGGGCCCTGTCGGGCCATGTCGGGCCCTGTCGGGCCCTGTCGGGCCCTGTCGGGATCTGTCGGGCTCTGTCGGGCTCTACTGGGCTCTGTCGGGCTCTACTGGGCTCTACTAGGCCCTGTCGGGCTCTGTCGGGCTCTGTCGGGCTCTGTCGGGCCCTGTCGGGCTCTGTCGGGCTGTGTCGGGCCCTGTCGGGCCCTGTCAGGCTCTGTTGGTGTCTGTCGGGCTCTGTCGGGCTCTGTCGGGCTCTGTCGGGCTCTACTGTGCTCTGTCAGGCTCTGTCGGGCTCTGTCGGGCTCTGTCGGGCTCTGTCGGGCTCTGTCGGGCTCTGTCGGGCCCTGTCGGGCTCTACTGGGCTCTGTCGGGCTCTGTCGGGCCCTGTCGGGCTCTGTCGGGCTCTGTCGGGCTCTACTGGGCTCTGTCGGGCTCTGTCGGGCCCTGTAGGGCCCTGTCGGGCTCTGTCGGGCTCTGTCGGGCTCTACTGCGCCCTGTCGGGCCCTGTCGGGCTCTGTCGGGCTCTGTCGGGCTCTACTGGGCTCTGTCGGGCTCTGTCGGGCTCTGTCGGGCCCTGTCGCGCTCTGTCGGGCTCTGTCGGGCTCTGTCGGGCCCTGTCGGGCTCTGTCGGGCCCTGTCGGGCTCTGTCGGGCTCTACTGGGCTCCGTCGGGCCCTGTCGGGCCCTGTCGGGCCCTGTCGGGCTCTGTCGGGCTCTGTCGGGCTCTGTCGGGCCCTGTCGGGCTCTGTCGGGCTCTACTGGGAACTGTCGGGCCCTGTCGGGCCCTGTCGGGCTCTGTCGGGCCCTGTCGGGCCCTGTCGGGATCTGTCGGGCTCTGTCGGGCTCTACTGGGCTCTGTCGGGCCTTGTCGGGCCCTGTCGGGCTCTGTCGGGCCCTGTCGGGCTCTGTCGGGCTCTGTCGGGCTCTGTCAGGCTTTACTGGGCCCTGTCGGGCTCTATCGGGCACTGTCGGGCTCTTTCGGGCCCTGTCGGGCCCTGTCGGGCCCTGTCGGGCCCTGTCGGGCTTTGTCGGGCTCTGTCGAGCTCTGTCGGGCTCTGTCGGGCTCTGTCGGGCTCTACTGTTCCCTGTCGGGCCCTGTCGGGCCCTGTCGGGCTCTGTCGGGCTCTGTCGGGCTCTGTCGGGCCCTGTCGGGCGCTGTCGGGCTCTGTCGGGCTCTAGTGGGCTCTGTCGGGCTCTGTCGGGCCCTGTCGGGCCCTGTCGGGCTCTGTCGGGCTCTGTCGGGTTCTGTCGGGCTCTGTCGGGCTCTGTCGGGCTCTGTCGGGCTCTACTGGGCTCTACTGTTCCCTGTCGGGCCCTGTCGGGCTCTGTCAGGCTCTCTCGGGCTCTGTCGGGCTCTGTCGGGCTCTAGTGGGCTCTGTCGGGCTCTGTCGGGCTCTGTTGGGCTCTGTCGGGCACTGTCGGGCCCTGTCGGGCCCTGTCGGGCTCTGTCGGGCTCTGTCGGGCTCTGTCGGGCTCTGTCGGGCTCTACTGGGCCCTGTCGGGCCCTGTCGGGCTCTGTCGGGCTCTGTCGGGCTCTGTCGGACTCTGTCGGGCTCTACTGGGCTCTGTCGGGCTCTACTGGGCTCTACTAGGCCCTGTCGGGCTCTGTCGGGCTCTGTCGGGCTCTGTCGGGCCCTGTCGGGCTCTGTCGGGCCGTGTCGGGCCCTGTCGGGCCCTGTCAGGCTCTGTCGGGCTCTGTCGGGCTCTGTCGGGCTCTGTCGGGCTCTGTCGGGCTCTACTGGGCTCTACTGTTCCCTGTCGGGCTCTGTCGGGCCCTGTCGGGCCCTGTCGGGCCCTGTCGGGCTCTGTCGGGCCCTGTCGGGCTCTGTCGGGCTCTGTCGGGCTCTAGTGGGCTCTGTCGGGCTCTGTCGGGCTCTGTCGGGCCCTGTCGGGCCCTGTCGGGCTCTGTCGGGCTCTGTCGGGTTCTGTCGGCCTCTGTCGGGCTCTGTCGGGCTCTGTCGGGCTCTACTGGGCTCTACTGTTCCCTGTCGGGCCCTGTCGGGCTCTGTCGGGCTCTCTCGGGCTCTGTCGGGCTCTGTCGGGCTCTACTGGGCCCTGTCGGGCTCTGTCGGGCTCTGTCGGGCCCTGTCGGGCCCTGTCGGGCCCTGTCGGGCCCTGTCGGGCTCTGTCGGGTTCTGTCGGGCTCTGTCGGGCTCTACTGCGCCCTGTCGGGCCCTGTCGGGCTCTGTCGGGCTCTGTCGGGCTCTACTGGGCTCTGTCGGGCTCTGTCGGGCTCTGTCGGGCTCTGTCGGGCCCTGTCGCGCTCTACTGGGCTCTGTCGGGCTCTGTCGGGCCCTGTCGGGCTCTGTCGGGCTCTACTGGGCTCTGTCGGGCTCTGTCGGGCTCTGTCGGGCCCTGTCGGGCTCTGTCGGGCTCTGTCGGGCTCTGTCGGGCCCTGTCGGGCTCTGTCGGGCTCTACTGGGCTCCGTCGGGCCCTGTCGGGCCCTGTCGGGCCCTGTCGGGCTCTGTCGGGCTCTGTCGGGCTCTGTCGGGCTCTGTCGGGCCCTGTCGGGCTCTGTCGGGCTCTACTGGGAACTGTCGGGCCCTGTCGGGCCCTGTCGGGCTCTGTCGGGCCCTGTCGGGCCCTGTCGGGATCTGTCGGGCTCTGTCGGGCTCTACTGGGCTCTGTCGGGCTCTACTGGGCTCTACTAGGCCCTGTCGGGCTCTGTCGGGCTCTGTCGGGCTCTGTCGGGCCCTGTCGGGCTCTGTCGGGCCCTGTCGGGCTCTGTCGGGCTGTGTCGGGCCCTGTCGGGCCCTGTCAGGCTCTGTTGGTGTCTGTCGGGCTCTGTCGGGCTCTGTCGGGCTCTGTCGGGCTCTGTCGGGCCCTGTCGGGCTCTACTGGGCTCTGTCGGGCTCTGTCGGGCCCTGTCGGGCTCTGTCGGGCTCTGTCGGGCTCTGTCGGGCTCTACTGGGCTCTGTCGGGCTCTGTCGGGCCCTGTAGGGCCCTGTCGGGCTCTGTCGGGCTCTGTCGGGCTCTACTGCGCCCTGTCGGGCCCTGTCGGGCTCTGTCGGGCTCTGTCGGGCTCTACTGGGCTCTGTCGGGAACTGTCGGGCTCTGTCGGGCCCTGTCGCGCTCTGTCGGGCTCTGTCGGGCTCTGTCGGGCCCTGTCGGGCTCTGTCGGGCCCTGTCGGGCTCTGTCGGGCTCTACTGGGCTCCGTCGGGCTCTGTCGGGCCCTGTCGGGCTCTGTCGGGCTCTGTCGGGCCCTGTCGGGCTTTGTCGGGCTCTGTCGGGCCCTGTCGCGCTCTGTCGGGCTCTGTCGGGCTCTGTCGGGCCCTGTCGGGCTCTGTCGGGCCCTGTCGGGCTCTGTCGGGCTCTACTGGGCTCCGTCGGGCTCTGTCGGGCCCTGTCAGGCCCTGTCGGGCTCTGTCGGGCTCTGTCGGGCTCTGTCGGGCTCTGTCGGGCCCTGTCGGGCTCTGTCGGGCTCTACTGGGAACTGTCGGGCCCTGTCGGGCCCTGTCGGGCTCTGTCGGGCCCTGTCGGGCCCTGTCGGGATCTGTCGGGCTCTGTCGGGCTCTGTCGGGCTCTGTCGGGCCTTGTCGGGCCCTGTGGGGCTCTGTCGGGCCCTGTCGGGCTCTGTCGGGCTCTGTCGGGCTCTGTCGGGCTCTACTGGGCTCTGTCGGGCCCTGTCGGGACCTGTCAGGCTCTGTAGGGCTCTGTCGGGCTCTGTCGGGCTCTACTGGGCTCTGTCGGGCTCTACTGGGCTCTACTAGGCCCTGTCGGGCTCTGTCGGGCTCTGTCGGGCCCTGTCGGGCTCTGTCGGGCTCTGTCGGGCTCTGTCGGGCCCTGTCGGGCTCTGTCGGGCTCTGTCGGGCTCTGTCGGGCTCTACTGGGCTCTGTCGGGCCCTGTCGGGACCTGTCGGGCTCTGTAGGGCTCTGTCGGGCTCTGTCGGGCTCTACTGGGCTCTGTCGGGCTCTACTGGGCTCTACTAGGCCCTGTCGGGCTCTGTCGGGCTCTGTCGGGCTCTGTCGGGCCCTGTCGGGCTCTGTCGGGCCCTGTCGGGCCCTGTCGGGCCCTGTCAGGCTCTGTCGGGCTCTGTCGGGCTCTGTCGGGCTCTGTCGGGCTCTACTGGGCTCTACTGTTCCCTGTCGGGCTCTGTCGGGCTCTGTCGGGCCCTGTCGGGCCCTGTCGGGCCCTGTCGGGCCCTGTCGGGCTCTGTCGGGCTCTGTCGGGCTCTAGTGGGCCCTGTCGGGACCTGTCGGGCTCTGTCGGGCCCTGTCGGGCCCTGTCGGGCTCTGTCGGGCTCTGTCGGGTTCTGTCGGCCTCTGTCGGGCTCTGTCGGGCTCTGTCGGGCTCTACTGGGCTCTACTGTTCCCTGTCGGGCCCTGTCGGGCTCTGTCGGGCTCTCTCGGGCTCTACTGGGCTCTCTCGGGCTCTACTGGGCCCTGTCGGGCTCTGTCGGGCTCTGTTGGGCTCTGTCGGGCTCTGTCGGGCCCTGTCGGGCCCTGTCGGGCTCTGTCGGGTTCTGTCGGGCTCTGTCGGGCTCTGTCGGGCCCTGTCGGGCTCTGTCGGGCTCTGTCGGGCTCTGTCGGGCCCTGTCGGGCTCTGTCGGGCTCTGTCGGGCCCTGTCGGGCTCTGTCGGGCTCTACTGGGAACTGTCGGGCCCTGTCGGGCCATGTCGGGCCCTGTCGGGCCCTGTCGGGCCCTGTCGGGATCTGTCGGGCTCTGTCGGGCTCTACTGGGCTCTGTCGGGCTCTACTGGGCTCTACTAGGCCCTGTCGGGCTCTGTCGGGCTCTGTCGGGCTCTGTCGGGCCCTGTCGGGCTCTGTCGGGCTGTGTCGGGCCCTGTCGGGCCCTGTCAGGCTCTGTTGGTGTCTGTCGGGCTCTGTCGGGCTCTGTCGGGCTCTGTCGGGCTCTACTGTGCTCTGTCAGGCTCTGTCGGGCTCTGTCGGGCTCTGTCGGGCTCTGTCGGGCTCTGTCGGGCTCTGTCGGGCCCTGTCGGGCTCTACTGGGCTCTGTCGGGCTCTGTCGGGCCCTGTCGGGCTCTGTCGGGCTCTGTCGGGCTCTACTGGGCTCTGTCGGGCTCTGTCGGGCCCTGTAGGGCCCTGTCGGGCTCTGTCGGGCTCTGTCGGGCTCTACTGCGCCCTGTCGGGCCCTGTCGGGCTCTGTCGGGCTCTGTCGGGCTCTACTGGGCTCTGTCGGGCTCTGTCGGGCTCTGTCGGGCCCTGTCGCGCTCTGTCGGGCTCTGTCGGGCTCTGTCGGGCCCTGTCGGGCTCTGTCGGGCCCTGTCGGGCTCTGTCGGGCTCTACTGGGCTCCGTCGGGCCCTGTCGGGCCCTGTCGGGCCCTGTCGGGCTCTGTCGGGCTCTGTCGGGCTCTGTCGGGCCCTGTCGGGCTCTGTCGGGCTCTACTGGGAACTGTCGGGCCCTGTCGGGCCCTGTCGGGCTCTGTCGGGCCCTGTCGGGCCCTGTCGGGATCTGTCGGGCTCTGTCGGGCTCTACTGGGCTCTGTCGGGCCTTGTCGGGCCCTGTCGGGCTCTGTCGGGCCCTGTCGGGCTCTGTCGGGCTCTGTCGGGCTCTGTCAGGCTTTACTGGGCCCTGTCGGGCTCTATCGGGCACTGTCGGGCTCTTTCGGGCCCTGTCGGGCCCTGTCGGGCCCTGTCGGGCCCTGTCGGGCTTTGTCGGGCTCTGTCGAGCTCTGTCGGGCTCTGTCGGGCTCTGTCGGGCTCTACTGTTCCCTGTCGGGCCCTGTCGGGCCCTGTCGGGCTCTGTCGGGCTCTGTCGGGCTCTGTCGGGCCCTGTCGGGCGCTGTCGGGCTCTGTCGGGCTCTAGTGGGCTCTGTCGGGCTCTGTCGGGCCCTGTCGGGCCCTGTCGGGCTCTGTCGGGCTCTGTCGGGTTCTGTCGGGCTCTGTCGGGCTCTGTCGGGCTCTGTCGGGCTCTACTGGGCTCTACTGTTCCCTGTCGGGCCCTGTCGGGCTCTGTCAGGCTCTCTCGGGCTCTGTCGGGCTCTGTCGGGCTCTAGTGGGCTCTGTCGGGCTCTGTCGGGCTCTGTTGGGCTCTGTCGGGCACTGTCGGGCCCTGTCGGGCCCTGTCGGGCTCTGTCGGGCTCTGTCGGGCTCTGTCGGGCTCTGTCGGGCTCTACTGGGCCCTGTCGGGCCCTGTCGGGCTCTGTCGGGCTCTGTCGGGCTCTGTCGGACTCTGTCGGGCTCTACTGGGCTCTGTCGGGCTCTACTGGGCTCTACTAGGCCCTGTCGGGCTCTGTCGGGCTCTGTCGGGCTCTGTCGGGCCCTGTCGGGCTCTGTCGGGCCGTGTCGGGCCCTGTCGGGCCCTGTCAGGCTCTGTCGGGCTCTGTCGGGCTCTGTCGGGCTCTGTCGGGCTCTGTCGGGCTCTACTGGGCTCTACTGTTCCCTGTCGGGCTCTGTCGGGCCCTGTCGGGCCCTGTCGGGCCCTGTCGGGCTCTGTCGGGCCCTGTCGGGCTCTGTCGGGCTCTGTCGGGCTCTAGTGGGCTCTGTCGGGCTCTGTCGGGCTCTGTCGGGCCCTGTCGGGCCCTGTCGGGCTCTGTCGGGCTCTGTCGGGTTCTGTCGGCCTCTGTCGGGCTCTGTCGGGCTCTGTCGGGCTCTACTGGGCTCTACTGTTCCCTGTCGGGCCCTGTCGGGCTCTGTCGGGCTCTCTCGGGCTCTGTCGGGCTCTGTCGGGCTCTACTGGGCCCTGTCGGGCTCTGTCGGGCTCTGTCGGGCCCTGTCGGGCCCTGTCGGGCCCTGTCGGGCCCTGTCGGGCTCTGTCGGGTTCTGTCGGGCTCTGTCGGGCTCTACTGCGCCCTGTCGGGCCCTGTCGGGCTCTGTCGGGCTCTGTCGGGCTCTACTGGGCTCTGTCGGGCTCTGTCGGGCTCTGTCGGGCTCTGTCGGGCCCTGTCGCGCTCTACTGGGCTCTGTCGGGCTCTGTCGGGCCCTGTCGGGCTCTGTCGGGCTCTACTGGGCTCTGTCGGGCTCTGTCGGGCTCTGTCGGGCCCTGTCGGGCTCTGTCGGGCTCTGTCGGGCTCTGTCGGGCCCTGTCGGGCTCTGTCGGGCCCTGTCGGGCTCTGTCGGGCTCTACTGGGCTCCGTCGGGCCCTGTCGGGCCCTGTCGGGCCCTGTCGGGCTCTGTCGGGCTCTGTCGGGCTCTGTCGGGCTCTGTCGGGCCCTGTCGGGCTCTGTCGGGCTCTACTGGGAACTGTCGGGCCCTGTCGGGCCCTGTCGGGCTCTGTCGGGCCCTGTCGGGCCCTGTCGGGATCTGTCGGGCTCTGTCGGGCTCTACTGGGCTCTGTCGGGCTCTACTGGGCTCTACTAGGCCCTGTCGGGCTCTGTCGGGCTCTGTCGGGCTCTGTCGGGCCCTGTCGGGCTCTGTCGGGCCCTGTCGGGCTCTGTCGGGCTGTGTCGGGCCCTGTCGGGCCCTGTCAGGCTCTGTTGGTGTCTGTCGGGCTCTGTCGGGCTCTGTCGGGCTCTGTCGGGCTCTGTCGGGCCCTGTCGGGCTCTACTGGGCTCTGTCGGGCTCTGTCGGGCCCTGTCGGGCTCTGTCGGGCTCTGTCGGGCTCTGTCGGGCTCTACTGGGCTCTGTCGGGCTCTGTCGGGCCCTGTAGGGCCCTGTCGGGCTCTGTCGGGCTCTGTCGGGCTCTACTGCGCCCTGTCGGGCCCTGTCGGGCTCTGTCGGGCTCTGTCGGGCTCTACTGGGCTCTGTCGGGAACTGTCGGGCTCTGTCGGGCCCTGTCGCGCTCTGTCGGGCTCTGTCGGGCTCTGTCGGGCCCTGTCGGGCTCTGTCGGGCCCTGTCGGGCTCTGTCGGGCTCTACTGGGCTCCGTCGGGCTCTGTCGGGCCCTGTCGGGCTCTGTCGGGCTCTGTCGGGCCCTGTCGGGCTTTGTCGGGCTCTGTCGGGCCCTGTCGCGCTCTGTCGGGCTCTGTCGGGCTCTGTCGGGCCCTGTCGGGCTCTGTCGGGCCCTGTCGGGCTCTGTCGGGCTCTACTGGGCTCCGTCGGGCTCTGTCGGGCCCTGTCAGGCCCTGTCGGGCTCTGTCGGGCTCTGTCGGGCTCTGTCGGGCTCTGTCGGGCCCTGTCGGGCTCTGTCGGGCTCTACTGGGAACTGTCGGGCCCTGTCGGGCCCTGTCGGGCTCTGTCGGGCCCTGTCGGGCCCTGTCGGGATCTGTCGGGCTCTGTCGGGCTCTACTGGGCTCTGTCGGGCCTTGTCGGGCCCTGTCGGGCTCTGTCGGGCCCTGTCGGACTCTGTCGGGCTCTGTCGGGCTCTGTCAGGCTCTACTGGGCCCTGTCGGACTCTATCGGGCACTGTCGGGCTCTTTCGGGCCCTGTCGGGCTCTGTCGGGCCCTGTCGGGCCCTGTCGGGCTTTGTCGGGCTCTGTCGAGCTCTGTCGGGCTCTGTGAGGCTCTACTGGGCCCTGTCGGGCTCTGTCGGGCCCTGTCGGGCCCTGTCGGGCTCTGTCGGGCTCTGTCGGGCTCTACTGGGCCCTGTCGGGCTCTGTCGGGCTCTGTCGGGCTCTGTCGGGCTCTACTGGGCTCTGTCGGGCCCTGTCGGGCCCTGTCGGGCCCTGTCGGTCTCTGTCGGGATCTGTCGGGCTCTGTCGGGCTCTGTCGGGCCCTGTCGAGCTCTGTCGGGCTCTGTCAGGCTCTACTGGGCTCTGTCGGGTTCTGTCGGGCTCTGTCGGGCCCTGTCGGGCCCTGTCGGGCTCTGTCGGGCTCTGTCGGGCTCTGTCGGGCTCTACTGGGCTCTGTCGGGTTCTACTGGGCTCTACTGGGCCCTGTCGGGCTCTGTCGGGCTCTGTCGGGCTCTACTGGGCTCTGTCGGGCTCTACTGTGCTCTGTCGGGCTCGGTCGGGCCCTGTCGGGCTCTGTCGGGCTCTACTGGGCTCTCTCGGGCTCTGTCGGGCCCTGTCGGGCTCTGTCGGGCTCTTTCGGGCTCTGTCGGGCTCTACTGGTCTCTGTCGGGCTCTGTCGGGCCCTGTCGGGCCCTCTCGGGCTCTGTCGGGCTCTGTCGGACCCTGTCGGGCCCTGTCGGGCTCTGTCGGGCTCTGTCGGGCTCTACTGGGCCCTGTCGGGCTCTGTCGGGCCCTGTTGGGCTCTGTCGGGCTCTGTCGAGCTCTACTGGGCTCTGTCGGGCTCTGTCGGGCCCTGTCGGGCTCTGTCGGGCTCTGTCGGGCTCTACTGGGCCCTGTCGGGCCCTGTCGGGCTCTGTCGGGCTCTGTCGGGCCCTGTCGGGCTCTGTCGGGCTCTGTCGGGCCCTGTCGGGCTCTGTCGGGCTCTGTCGGGCTCTACTGGGCTCTGTCGGGCTCTGTCGGGCTCTACTGGGCTCTGTCGGGCCCTGTCGGGCCCTGTCGGGCCCTGTCGGTCTCTGTCGGGCTCTGTCGGGCTCTGTCGGGCTCTGTCGGGCCCTGTCGAGCTCTGTCGGGCTCTGTCGGGCTCTGTCTGGCTCTACTGGGCTCTGTCGGGCTCTGTCGGGTTCTGTCGGGCTCTGTCGGGCCCTGTCGGGCCCTGTCGGGCCCTGTCGGGCTCTGTCGGGCTCTGTCGGGCTCTACTGGGCTCTGTCGGGTTCTACTGGGCTCTACTGGGCCCTGTCGGGCTCTGTCGGTCTCTGTCGGGCTCTACTGTGTTCTGTCGGGCTCTACTGTGTTCTGTCGGGCTCGGTCAGGCCCTGTCGGGCTCTGTCGGGCTCTACTGGGCTCTCTCGGGCTCTGTCGGGCCCTGTCGGGCTCTGTCGGGCTCTTTCGGGCTCTGTCGGGCTCTACTGGTCTCTGTCGGGCTCTGTCGGGCCCTGTCGGGCCCTGTCGGGCTCTGTCGGGCTCTGTCGGACCCTGTCGGGCCCTGTCGGGCTCTGTCGGGCTCTGTCGGGCTCTACTGGGCCCTGTCGGGCTCTGTCGGGCCCTGTTGGGCTCTGTCGGGCTCTGTCGAGCTCTACTGGGCTCTGTCGGGCTCTGTCGGGCCCTGTCGGGCTCTGTCGGGCTCTGTCGGGCTCTACTGGGCCCTGTCGGGCCCTGTCGGGCTCTGTCGGGCTCTGTCGGGCTCTGTCGGGCCCTGTCGGGCTCTGTCGGGCTCTGTCGGGCCCTGTCGGGCTTTGTCGGGCTCTGTCGGGCTCTGTCGGGCTCTGTCGGGCTCTACTGGGCCCTGTCGGGCTCTGTCGGGCTCTGTCGGGCTCTGTCGGGCTCTGTCGGGCCCTGTTGGGCTCTGTCGGGCTCTGTCGAGCTCTACTGGGCTCTGTCGGGCCCTGTCGGGCTCTGTCGGGCTCTGTCGGGCTCTACTGGGCCCTGTCGGGCCCTGTCGGGCTCTGTCGGGCTCTGTCGGGCCCTGTCGGGCTCTGTCGGGCTGTGTCGGGCCCTGTCGGGCTTTGTCGGGCTCTGTCGGGCTCTGTCGGGCTCTACTGGGCCCTGTCGGGCTCTGTTGGGCTCTGTCGCGCCCTGTCGGGCTCTGTCGCGCCCTGTCGGGCCCTGTCGGGCTCTGTCGGGTTCTGTCGGGCTCTGTCGGGCTCTGTCGGGCCCTGTCGGGCCCTGTCGGGCTCTGTCGGGCTCTGTCGGGCTCTGTCGGGCTCTACTGGGCTCTGTCGGGCCCTGTCGGGCCCTGTCGGGCTCTGTCGGGCTCTGTCGGGCTCTGTCGGGCTCTACTGGGCTCTGTCGGGCTCTAATGGGCTCTACTAGGCCCTGTCGGGCTCTGTCGGGCTCTGTCGGGCCCTGTCGGGCTCTGTCGGGCTCTGTCGGGCTCTGTCGGGCTCTGTCGGGCCCTGTCGGGCCCTGTCGGGCTCTGTCGGGCTCTAGTGGGCTCTGTCGGGCTCTGTCGGGCTCTGTCGGGCTCTGTCGGGTTCTGTCGGGCTCTGTCGGGCTCTGTCGGGCTCTGTCGGGCTCTACTGGGCTCTACTGTTCCCTGTCGGGCCCTGTCGGGCTCTGTCAGGCTCTGTCGGGCTCTGTCGGGCTCTGTCGGGCTCTACTGGGCCCTGTCGGGCTCTGTCGGGCTCTGTTGGGCTCTGTCGGGCTCTGTCGGGCCCTGTCGGGCTCTGTCGGGCTCTGTCGGGCTCTGTCGGGCCCTGTCGGGCTCTGTCGGGCTCTGTCGGGCTCTGTCGGGCTCTACTGGGCTCTGTCGGGCCCTGTCGGGACCTGTCGGGCTCTGTCGGGCTCTGTCGGGCTCTGTCGGGCTCTACTGGGCTCTGTCGGGCTCTACTGGGCTCTACTAGGCCCTGTCGGGCTCTGTCGGGCTCTGTCGGGCTCTGTCGGGCCCTGTCGGGCTCTGTCGGGCCCTGTCGGGCCCTGTCGGGCCCTGTCAGGCTCTGTCGGGCTCTGTCGGGCTCTGTCGGGCTCTGTCGGGCTCTACTGGGCTCTACTGTTCCCTGTCGGGCTCTGTCGGGCTCTGTCGGGCCCTGTCGGGCCCTGTCGGGCTCTGTCGGGCTCTATCGGGCTCTAGTGGGCTCTGTCGGGCTCTGTCGGGCTCTGTCGGGCCCTGTCGGGCCCGGTCGGGCTCTGTCGGGCTCTGTCGGGTTCTGTCGGCCTCTGTCGGGCTCTGTCGGGCTCTGTCGGGCTCTACTGGGCTCTACTGTTCCCTGTCGGGCCCTGTCGGGCTCTGTCGGGCTCTCTCGGGCTCTACTGGGCTCTCTCGGGCTCTACTGGGCCCTGTCGGGCTCTGTCGGGCTCTGTTGGGCTCTGTCGGGCTCTGTCGGGCCCTGTCGGGCCCTGTCGGGCTCTGTCGGGTTCTGTCGGGCTCTGTCGGGCTCTGTCGGGCCCTGTCGGGCTCTGTCGGGCTCTGTCGGGCTCTGTCGGGCCCTGTCGGGCTCTGTCGGGCTCTGTCGGGCCCTGTCGGGCTCTGTCGGGCTCTACTGGGAACTGTCGGGCCCTGTCGGGCCATGTCGGGCCCTGTCGGGCCCTGTCGGGCCCTGTCGGGATCTGTCGGGCTCTGTCGGGCTCTACTGGGCTCTGTCGGGCTCTACTGGGCTCTACTAGGCCCTGTCGGGCTCTGTCGGGCTCTGTCGGGCTCTGTCGGGCCCTGTCGGGCTCTGTCGGGCTGTGTCGGGCCCTGTCGGGCCCTGTCAGGCTCTGTTGGTGTCTGTCGGGCTCTGTCGGGCTCTGTCGGGCTCTGTCGGGCTCTACTGTGCTCTGTCAGGCTCTGTCGGGCTCTGTCGGGCTCTGTCGGGCTCTGTCGGGCTCTGTCGGGCCCTGTCGGGCTCTACTGGGCTCTGTCGGGCTCTGTCGGGCCCTGTCAGGCTCTGTCGAGCTCTGTCGGGCTCTGTCGGGCTCTACTGGGCTCTGTCGGGCTCTGTCGGGCCCTGTAGGGCCCTGTCGGGCTCTGTCGGGCTCTGTCGGGCTCTACTGCGCCCTGTCGGGCCCTGTCGGGCTCTGTCGGGCTCTGTCGGGCTCTACTGGGCTCTGTCGGGCTCTGTCGGGCTCTGTCGGGCCCTGTCGCGCTCTGTCGGGCTCTGTCGGGCTCTGTCGGGCCCTGTCGGGCTCTGTCGGGCCCTGTCGGGCTCTGTCGGGCTCTACTGGGCTCCGTCGGGCCCTGTCGGGCCCTGTCGGGCCCTGTCGGGCTCTGTCGGGCTCTGTCGGGCTCTGTCGGGCCCTGTCGGGCTCTGTCGGGCTCTACTGGGAACTGTCGGGCCCTGTCGGGCCCTGTCAGGCTCTGTCGGGCCCTGTCGGGCCCTGTCGGGATCTGTCGGGCTCTGTCGGGCTCTACTGGGCTCTGTCGGGCCTTGTCGGGCCCTGTCGGGCTCTGTCGGGCCCTGTCGGGCTCTGTCGGGCTCTGTCGGGCTCTGTCAGGCTCTACTGGGCCCTGTCGGGCTCTATCGGGCACTGTCGGGCTCTTTCGGGCCCTGTCGGGCCCTGTCGGGCCCTGTCGGGCCCTGTCGGGCTTTGTCGGGCTCTGTCGAGCTCTGTCGGGCTCTGTCGGGCTCTGTCGGGCTCTACTGTTCCCTGTCGGGCCCTGTCGGGCCCTGTCGGGCTCTGTCGGGCTCTGTCGGGCTCTGTCGGGCCCTGTCGGGCCCTGTCGGGCTCTGTCGGGCTCTAGTGGGCTCTGTCGGGCTCTGTCGGGCCCTGTCGGGCCCTGTCGGGCTCTGTCGGGCTCTGTCGGGTTCTGTCGGGCTCTGTCGGGCTCTGTCGGGCTCTGTCGGGCTCTACTGGGCTCTACTGTTCCCTGTCGGGCCCTGTCGGGCTCTGTCAGGCTCTCTCGGGCTCTGTCGGGCTCTGTCGGGCTCTAGTGGGCTCTGTCGGGCTCTGTCGGGCTCTGTTGGGCTCTGTCGGGCCCTGTCGGGCCCTGTCGGGCTCTGTCGGGCTCTGTCGGGCTCTGTCGGGCTCTGTCGGGCTCTGTCGGGCTCTGTCGGGCTCTACTGGGCCCTGTCGGGCTCTCTCGGGCTCTGTCGGGCTCTGTCGGGCTCTGTCGGGCTCTGTCGGGCTCTACTGGGCTCTGTCGGGCTCTACTGGGCTCTACTAGGCCCTGTCGGGCTCTGTCGGGCTCTGTCGGGCTCTGTCGGGCCCTGTCGGGCTCTGTCGGGCCGTGTCGGGCCCTGTCGGGCCCTGTCAGGCTCTGTCGGGCTCTGTCGGGCTCTGTCGGGCTCTGTCGGGCTCTGTCGGGCTCTACTGGGCTCTACTGTTCCCTGTCGGGCTCTGTCGGGCCCTGTCGGGCCCTGTCGGGCTCTGTCGGGCTCTGTCGGGCTCTAGTGGGCTCTGTCGGGCTCTGTCGGGCTCTGTCGGGCCCTGTCGGGCCCTGTCGGGCTCTGTCGGGCTCTGTCGGGTTCTGTCGGCCTCTGTCGGGCTCTGTCGGGCTCTGTCGGGCTCTACTGGGCTCTACTGTTCCCTGTCGGGCCCTGTCGGGCTCTGTCGGGCTCTCTCGGGCTCTGTCGGGCTCTGTCGGGCTCTACTGGGCCCTGTCGGGCTCTGTCGGGCCCTGTCGGGCCCTGTCGGGCCCTGTCGGGCTCTGTCGGGTTCTGTCGGGCTCTGTCGGGCTCTGTCGGGCCCTGTCGGGCTCTGTCGGGCTCTGTCGGGCTCTGTCGGGCCCTGTCGGGCTCTGTCGGGCTCTGTCGGGCTCTGTCGGGCTCTGTCGGGCTCTGTCGGGCTCTACTGGGCTCTGTCGGGCTCTACTGGGCTCTACTAGGCCCTGTCGGGCTCTGTCGGGCTCTGTCGGGCTCTGTCGGGCCCTGTCGGGCTCTGTCGGGCTGTGTCGGGCCCTGTCGGGCCCTGTCAGGCTCTGTTGGTGTCTGTCGGGCTCTGTCGGGCTCTGTCGGGCTCTGTCGGGCTCTACTGTGCTCTGTCGGGCTCTGTCGGGCCCTGTCGGGCTCTGTCGGGCTCTGTCGGGCTCTGTCGGGCTCTACTGGGCTCTGTCGGGCCCTGTCGGGCTCTACTGGGCTCTGTCGGGCTCTGTCGGGCCCTGTCGGGCTCTGTCGGGCTCTGTCGGGCCCTGTCGGACTCTACTGGGCTCTGTCGGGCTCTGTCGGGCCCTGTCGGGCTCTGTCGGGCTCTGTCGGGCTCTGTCGGGCTCTACTGCGCCCTGTCGGGCCCTGTCGGGCTCTGTCGGGCTCTGTCGGGCTCTACTGGGCTCTGTCGGGCTCTGTCGGGCTCTGTCGGGCTCTGTCGGGCCCTGTCGCGCTCTACTGGGCTCTGTCGGGCTCTGTCGGGCCCTGTCGGGCTCTGTCGGGCCCTGTCGGGCTCTGTCGGGCTCTACTGGTCTCTGTCGGGCTCTGTCGGGCTCTGTCGGGCTCTGTCGGGCCTTGTCGGGCTCTGTCGGGCTCTGTCGGGCCCTGTCGGGCCCTGTCGGGCTCTGTCGGGCCCTGTCGGGCTCTGTCGGGCTCTACTGGGCTCCGTCGGGCTCTGTCGGGCCCTGTCGGGCCCTGTCGGGCTCTGTCGGGCTCTGTCGGGCTCTGTCGGGCCCTGTCGGGCTCTGTCGGGCTCTACTGGGAACTGTCGGGCCCTGTCGGGCCCTGTCGGGCTCTGTCGGGCCCTGTCGGGCCCTGTCGGGATCTGTCAGGCTCTGTCGGGCTCTACTGGGCTCTGTCGGGCTCTACTGGGCTCTACTAGGCCCTGTCGGGCTCTGTCGGGCTCTGTCGGGCTCTGTCGGGCCCTGTCGGGCTCTGTCGGGCTGTGTCGGGCCCTGTCGGGCCCTGTCAGGCTCTGTTGGTGTCTGTCGGGCTCTGTCGGGCTCTACTGTGCTCTGTCGGGCTCTGTCGGGCCCTGTCGGGCTCTGTCGGGCTCTGTCGGGCTCTGTCGGGCTCTGTCGGGCCCTGTCGGGCTCTACTGGGCTCTGTCGGGCTCTGTCGGGCCCTGTCGGGCTCTGTCGGGCTCTGTCGGGCTCTGTCGGGCTCTACTGGGCTCTGTCGGGCTCTGTCGGGCCCTGTAGGGCCCTGTCGGGCTCTGTCGGGCTCTGTCGGGCTCTACTGCGCCCTGTCGGGCCCTGTCGGGCTCTGTCGGGCTCTGTCGGGCTCTACTGGGCTCTGTCGGGCTCTGTCGGGCTCTGTCGGGCCCTGTCGCGCTCTACTGGCTCTGTCGGGCTCTGTCGGGCCCTGTCGGGCTCTGTCGGGCCCTGTCGGGCTCTGTCGGGCTCTACTGGGCTCTGTCGGGCTCTGTCGGGCTCTGTCGGGCCCTGTCGGGCTCTGTCGGGCTCTGTCGGGCCCTGTCGGGCTCTGTCGGGCTCTACTGGGCTCCGTCGGGCTCTGTCGGGCCCTGTCGGGCCCTGTCGGGCTCTGTCGGGCTCTGTCGGGCTCTGTCAGGCCCTGTCGGTCTCTGTCGGGCTCTACTGGGAACTGTCGGGCCCTGTCGGCCCTGTCGGGCTCTGTCGGGCCCTGTCGGGCCCTGTCGGGATCTGTCGGGCTCTGTCGGGCTCTACTGGGCTCTGTCGGGCCCTGTCGGGCCCTGTCGGGCTCTGTCGGGCCCTGTCGGACTCTGTCGGGCTCTGTCGGGCTCTGTCAGGCTCTACTGGGCCCTGTCGGGCTCTATCGGGCACTGTCGGGCTCTTTCGGGCCCTGTCGGGCTCTGTCGGGCCCTGTCGGGCCCTGTCGGGCTTTGTCGGGCTCTGTCGAGCTCTGTCGGGCTCTGTGAGGCTCTACTGGGCCCTGTCGGGCTCTGTCGGGCTCTGTCGGGCCCTGTCGGGCTCTGTCGGGCTCTGTCGGGCTCTGTCGGGCTCTACTGGGCCCTGTCGGGCTCTGTCGGGCTCTGTCGGGCTCTGTCGGGCTCTACTGGGCTCTGTCGGGCCCTGTCGGGCCCTGTCGGGCCCTGTCGGTCTCTGTCGGGATCTGTCGGGCTCTGTCGGGCTCTGTCGGGCCCTGTCGAGCTCTGTCGGGCTCTGTCAGGCTCTGTCGGGTTCTGTCGGGTTCTGTCGGGCTCTGTCGGGCTCTGTCGGGCCCTGTCGGGCCCTGTCGGGCCCTGTCGGGCCCTGTCGGGCTCTATCGGGCTCTGTCGGGCTCTGTCGGGCTCTACTGGGCTCTCTCGGGTTCTACTGGGCTCTACTGGGCCCTGTCGGGCTCTGTCGGGCTCTGTCGGGCTCTACTGGGCTCTGTCGGGCTCTACTGTGCTCTGTCGGGCTCGGTCGGGCCCTGTCGGGCTCTGTCGGGCTCTACTGGGCTCTCTCGGGCTCTGTCGGGCCCTGTCGGGCTCTGTCGGGCTCTTTCGGGCTCTGTCGGGCTCTACTGGTCTCTGTCGGGCTCTGTCGGGCCCTGTCGGGCCCTGTCGGGCTCTGTCGGGCTCTGTCGGACCCTGTCGGGCCCTGTCGGGCTCTGTCGGGCTCTGTCGGGCTCTACTGGGCCCTGTCGGGCTCTGTCGGGCCCTGTTGGGCTCTGTCGGGCTCTGTCGAGCTCTACTGGGCTCTGTCGGGCTCTGTCGGGCCCTGTCGGGCTCTGTCGGGCTCTGTCGGGCTCTACTGGGCCCTGTCGGGCCCTGTCGGGCTCTGTCGGGCTCTGTCGGGCCCTGTCGGGCTCTGTCGGGCTGTGTCGGGCCCTGTCGGGCTTTGTCGGGCTCTGTCGGGCTCTGTCGGGCTCTACTGGGCTCTACTAGGCCCTGTCGGGCTCTGTCGGGCTCTGTCGGGCTCTGTCGGGCCCTGTCGGGCTCTGTCGGGCTGTGTCGGGCCCTGTCGGGCCCTGTCAGGCTCTGTTGGTGTCTGTCGGGCTCTGTCGGGCTCTGTCGGGCTCTGTCGGGCTCTACTGTGCTCTGTCGGGCTCTGTCGGGCCCTGTCGGGCTCTGTCGGGCTCTGTCGGGCTCTGTCGGGCTCTACTGGGCTCTGTCGGGCCCTGTCGGGCTCTACTGGGCTCTGTCGGGCTCTGTCGGGCCCTGTCGGGCTCTGTCGGGCTCTGTCGGGCCCTGTCGGACTCTACTGGGCTCTGTCGGGCTCTGTCGGGCCCTGTCGGGCTCTGTCGGGCTCTGTCGGGCTCTGTCGGGCTCTACTGCGCCCTGTCGGGCCCTGTCGGGCTCTGTCGGGCTCTGTCGGGCTCTACTGGGCTCTGTCGGGCTCTGTCGGGCTCTGTCGGGCTCTGTCGGGCCCTGTCGCGCTCTACTGGGCTCTGTCGGGCTCTGTCGGGCCCTGTCGGGCTCTGTCGGGCCCTGTCGGGCTCTGTCGGGCTCTACTGGTCTCTGTCGGGCTCTGTCGGGCTCTGTCGGGCTCTGTCGGGCCTTGTCGGGCTCTGTCGGGCTCTGTCGGGCCCTGTCGGGCCCTGTCGGGCTCTGTCGGGCCCTGTCGGGCTCTGTCGGGCTCTACTGGGCTCCGTCGGGCTCTGTCGGGCCCTGTCGGGCCCTGTCGGGCTCTGTCGGGCTCTGTCGGGCTCTGTCGGGCCCTGTCGGGCTCTGTCGGGCTCTACTGGGAACTGTCGGGCCCTGTCGGGCCCTGTCGGGCTCTGTCGGGCCCTGTCGGGCCCTGTCGGGATCTGTCAGGCTCTGTCGGGCTCTACTGGGCTCTGTCGGGCTCTACTGGGCTCTACTAGGCCCTGTCGGGCTCTGTCGGGCTCTGTCGGGCTCTGTCGGGCCCTGTCGGGCTCTGTCGGGCTGTGTCGGGCCCTGTCGGGCCCTGTCAGGCTCTGTTGGTGTCTGTCGGGCTCTGTCGGGCTCTACTGTGCTCTGTCGGGCTCTGTCGGGCCCTGTCGGGCTCTGTCGGGCTCTGTCGGGCTCTGTCGGGCTCTGTCGGGCCCTGTCGGGCTCTACTGGGCTCTGTCGGGCTCTGTCGGGCCCTGTCGGGCTCTGTCGGGCTCTGTCGGGCTCTGTCGGGCTCTACTGGGCTCTGTCGGGCTCTGTCGGGCCCTGTAGGGCCCTGTCGGGCTCTGTCGGGCTCTGTCGGGCTCTACTGCGCCCTGTCGGGCCCTGTCGGGCTCTGTCGGGCTCTGTCGGGCTCTACTGGGCTCTGTCGGGCTCTGTCGGGCTCTGTCGGGCCCTGTCGCGCTCTACTGGGCTCTGTCGGGCTCTGTCGGGCCCTGTCGGGCTCTGTCGGGCCCTGTCGGGCTCTGTCGGGCTCTACTGGGCTCTGTCGGGCTCTGTCGGGCTCTGTCGGGCCCTGTCGGGCTCTGTCGGGCTCTGTCGGGCCCTGTCGGGCTCTGTCGGGCTCTACTGGGCTCCGTCGGGCTCTGTCGGGCCCTGTCGGGCCCTGTCGGGCTCTGTCGGGCTCTGTCGGGCTCTGTCAGGCCCTGTCGGGCTCTGTCGGGCTCTACTGGGAACTGTCGGGCCCTGTCGGCCCTGTCGGGCTCTGTCGGGCCCTGTCGGGCCCTGTCGGGATCTGTCGGGCTCTGTCGGGCTCTACTGGGCTCTGTCGGGCCCTGTCGGGCCCTGTCGGGCTCTGTCGGGCCCTGTCGGACTCTGTCGGGCTCTGTCGGGCTCTGTCAGGCTCTACTGGGCCCTGTCGGGCTCTATCGGGCACTGTCGGGCTCTTTCGGGCCCTGTCGGGCTCTGTCGGGCCCTGTCGGGCCCTGTCGGGCTTTGTCGGGCTCTGTCGAGCTCTGTCGGGCTCTGTGAGGCTCTACTGGGCCCTGTCGGGCTCTGTCGGGCTCTGTCGGGCCCTGTCGGGCTCTGTCGGGCTCTGTCGGGCTCTGTCGGGCTCTACTGGGCCCTGTCGGGCTCTGTCGGGCTCTGTCGGGCTCTGTCGGGCTCTACTGGGCTCTGTCGGGCCCTGTCGGGCCCTGTCGGGCCCTGTCGGTCTCTGTCGGGATCTGTCGGGCTCTGTCGGGCTCTGTCGGGCCCTGTCGAGCTCTGTCGGGCTCTGTCAGGCTCTGTCGGGTTCTGTCGGGTTCTGTCGGGCTCTGTCGGGCTCTGTCGGGCCCTGTCGGGCCCTGTCGGGCCCTGTCGGGCCCTGTCGGGCTCTATCGGGCTCTGTCGGGCTCTGTCGGGCTCTACTGGGCTCTCTCGGGTTCTACTGGGCTCTACTGGGCCCTGTCGGGCTCTGTCGGGCTCTGTCGGGCTCTACTGGGCTCTGTCGGGCTCTACTGTGCTCTGTCGGGCTCGGTCGGGCCCTGTCGGGCTCTGTCGGGCTCTACTGGGCTCTCTCGGGCTCTGTCGGGCCCTGTCGGGCTCTGTCGGGCTCTTTCGGGCTCTGTCGGGCTCTACTGGTCTCTGTCGGGCTCTGTCGGGCCCTGTCGGGCCCTGTCGGGCTCTGTCGGGCTCTGTCGGACCCTGTCGGGCCCTGTCGGGCTCTGTCGGGCTCTGTCGGGCTCTACTGGGCCCTGTCGGGCTCTGTCGGGCCCTGTTGGGCTCTGTCGGGCTCTGTCGAGCTCTACTGGGCTCTGTCGGGCTCTGTCGGGCCCTGTCGGGCTCTGTCGGGCTCTGTCGGGCTCTACTGGGCCCTGTCGGGCCCTGTCGGGCTCTGTCGGGCTCTGTCGGGCCCTGTCGGGCTCTGTCGGGCTGTGTCGGGCCCTGTCGGGCTTTGTCGGGCTCTGTCGGGCTCTGTCGGGCTCTACTGGGCCCTGTCGGGCTCTGTTGGGCTCTGTCGCGCCCTGTCGGGCTCTGTCGCGCCCTGTCGGGCCCTGTCGGGCTCTGTCGGGTTCTGTCGGGCTCTGTCGGGCTCTGTCGGGCTCTGTCGCGCCCTGTCGGGCCCTGTCGGGCTCTGTCGGGTTCTGTCGGGCTCTGTCGGGCTCTGTCGGGCTCTGTCGGGCTCTGTCGGGCTCTACTGGGCTCTACTGTTCCCTGTCGGGCCCTGTCGGGCTCTGTCGGGCTCTCTCGGGCTCTGTCGGGCTCTGTCGGGCTCTACTGGGCCCTGTCGGGCTCTGTCGGGCCCTGTCGGGCCCTGTCGGGCCCTGTCGGGCTCTGTCGGGTTCTGTCGGGCTCTGTCGGGCTCTGTCGGGCCCTGTCGGGCTCTGTCGGGCTCTGTCGGGCTCTGTCGGGCCCTGTCGGGCTCTGTCGGGCTCTGTCGGGCTCTGTCGGGCTCTGTCGGGCTCTGTCGGGCTCTACTGGGCTCTGTCGGGCTCTACTGGGCTCTACTAGGCCCTGTCGGGCTCTGTCGGGCTCTGTCGGGCTCTGTCGGGCCCTGTCGGGCTCTGTCGGGCTGTGTCGGGCCCTGTCGGGCCCTGTCAGGCTCTGTTGGTGTCTGTCGGGCTCTGTCGGGCTCTGTCGGGCTCTGTCGGGCTCTACTGTGCTCTGTCGGGCTCTGTCGGGCCCTGTCGGGCTCTGTCGGGCTCTGTCGGGCTCTGTCGGGCTCTACTGGGCTCTGTCGGGCCCTGTCGGGCTCTACTGGGCTCTGTCGGGCTCTGTCGGGCCCTGTCGGGCTCTGTCGGGCTCTGTCGGGCCCTGTCGGACTCTACTGGGCTCTGTCGGGCTCTGTCGGGCCCTGTCGGGCTCTGTCGGGCTCTGTCGGGCTCTGTCGGGCTCTACTGCGCCCTGTCGGGCCCTGTCGGGCTCTGTCGGGCTCTGTCGGGCTCTACTGGGCTCTGTCGGGCTCTGTCGGGCTCTGTCGGGCTCTGTCGGGCCCTGTCGCGCTCTACTGGGCTCTGTCGGGCTCTGTCGGGCCCTGTCGGGCTCTGTCGGGCCCTGTCGGGCTCTGTCGGGCTCTACTGGTCTCTGTCGGGCTCTGTCGGGCTCTGTCGGGCTCTGTCGGGCCCTGTCGGGCTCTGTCGGGCTCTGTCGGGCCCTGTCGGGCCCTGTCGGGCTCTGTCGGGCCCTGTCGGGCTCTGTCGGGCTCTACTGGGCTCCGTCGGGCTCTGTCGGGCCCTGTCGGGCCCTGTCGGGCTCTGTCGGGCTCTGTCGGGCTCTGTCGGGCCCTGTCGGGCTCTGTCGGGCTCTACTGGGAACTGTCGGGCCCTGTCGGGCCCTGTCGGGCTCTGTCGGGCCCTGTCGGGCCCTGTCGGGATCTGTCAGGCTCTGTCGGGCTCTACTGGGCTCTGTCGGGCTCTACTGGGCTCTACTAGGCCCTGTCGGGCTCTGTCGGGCTCTGTCGGGCTCTGTCGGGCCCTGTCGGGCTCTGTCGGGCTGTGTCGGGCCCTGTCGGGCCCTGTCAGGCTCTGTTGGTGTCTGTCGGGCTCTGTCGGGCTCTACTGTGCTCTGTCGGGCTCTGTCGGGCCCTGTCGGGCTCTGTCGGGCTCTGTCGGGCTCTGTCGGGCTCTGTCGGGCTCTGTCGGGCCCTGTCGGGCTCTACTGGGCTCTGTCGGGCTCTGTCGGGCCCTGTCGGGCTCTGTCGGGCTCTGTCGGGCTCTGTCGGGCTCTACTGGGCTCTGTCGGGCTCTGTCGGGCCCTGTAGGGCCCTGTCGGGCTCTGTCGGGCTCTGTCGGGCTCTACTGCGCCCTGTCGGGCCCTGTCGGGCTCTGTCGGGCTCTGTCGGGCTCTACTGGGCTCTGTCGGGCTCTGTCGGGCTCTGTCGGGCCCTGTCGCGCTCTACTGGGCTCTGTCGGGCTCTGTCGGGCCCTGTCGGGCTCTGTCGGGCCCTGTCGGGCTCTGTCGGGCTCTACTGGGCTCTGTCGGGCTCTGTCGGGCTCTGTCGGGCCCTGTCGGGCTCTGTCGGGCCCTGTCGGGCTCTGTCGGGCTCTACTGGGCTCCGTCGGGCTCTGTCGGGCCCTGTCGGGCCCTGTCGGGCTCTGTCGGGCTCTGTCGGGCTCTGTCAGGCCCTGTCGGGCTCTGTCGGGCTCTACTGGGAACTGTCGGGCCCTGTCGGCCCTGTCGGGCTCTGTCGGGCCCTGTCGGGCCCTGTCGGGATCTGTCGGGCTCTGTCGGGCTCTACTGGGCTCTGTCGGGCCCTGTCGGGCCCTGTCGGGCTCTGTCGGGCCCTGTCGGACTCTGTCGGGCTCTGTCGGGCTCTGTCAGGCTCTACTGGGCCCTGTCGGGCTCTATCGGGCACTGTCGGGCTCTTTCGGGCCCTGTCGGGCTCTGTCGGGCCCTGTCGGGCCCTGTCGGGCTTTGTCGGGCTCTGTCGAGCTCTGTCGGGCTCTGTGAGGCTCTACTGGGCCCTGTCGGGCTCTGTCGGGCTCTGTCGGGCCCTGTCGGGCTCTGTCGGGCTCTGTCGGGCTCTGTCGGGCTCTACTGGGCCCTGTCGGGCTCTGTCGGGCTCTGTCGGGCTCTGTCGGGCTCTACTGGGCTCTGTCGGGCCCTGTCGGGCCCTGTCGGGCCCTGTCGGTCTCTGTCGGGATCTGTCGGGCTCTGTCGGGCTCTGTCGGGCCCTGTCGAGCTCTGTCGGGCTCTGTCAGGCTCTGTGGGGTTCTGTCGGGTTCTGTCGGGCTCTGTCGGGCTCTGTCGGACCCTGTCGGGCCCTATCGGGCCCTGTCGGGCCCTGTCGGGCTCTATCGGGCTCTGTCGGGCTCTGTCGGGCTCTACTGGGCTCTCTCGGGTTCTACTGGGCTCTACTGGGCCCTGTCGGGCTCTGTCGGGCTCTGTCGGGCTCTACTGGGCTCTGTCGGGCTCTACTGTGCTCTGTCGGGCTCGGTCGGGCCCTGTCGGGCTCTGTCGGGCTCTACTGGGCTCTCTCGGGCTCTGTCGGGCCCTGTCGGGCTCTGTCGGGCTCTTTCGGGCTCTGTCGGGCTCTACTGGTCTCTGTCGGGCTCTGTCGGGCCCTGTCGGGCCCTGTCGGGCTCTGTCGGGCTCTGTCGGACCCTGTCGGGCCCTGTCGGGCTCTGTCGGGCTCTGTCGGGCTCTACTGGGCCCTGTCGGGCTCTGTCGGGCCCTGTTGGGCTCTGTCGGGCTCTGTCGAGCTCTACTGGGCTCTGTCGGGCTCTGTCGGGCCCTGTCGGGCTCTGTCGGGCTCTGTCGGGCTCTACTGGGCCCTGTCGGGCCCTGTCGGGCTCTGTCGGGCTCTGTCGGGCCCTGTCGGGCTCTGTCGGGCTGTGTCGGGCCCTGTCGGGCTTTGTCGGGCTCTGTCGGGCTCTGTCGGGCTCTACTGGGCCCTGTCGGGCTCTGTTGGGCTCTGTCGCGCCCTGTCGGGCTCTGTCGCGCCCTGTCGGGCCCTGTCGGGCTCTGTCGGGTTCTGTCGGGCTCTGTCGGGCTCTGTCGGGCTCTGTCGGGCCCTGTCGGGCCCTGTCGGGCTCTGTCGGGCTCTGTCGGGCTCTGTCGGGCTCTACTGGGCTCTGTCGGGCCCTGTCGGGCCCTGTCGGGCTCTGTCGGGCTCTGTCGGGCTCTGTCGGGCTCTACTGGGCTCTGTCGGGCTCTAATGGGCTCTACTAGGCCCTGTCGGGCTCTGTCGGGCTCTGTCGGGCCCTGTCGGGCTCTGTCGGGCTCTGTCGGGCCCTGTCGGGCCCTGTCAGGCTCTGTTGGTGTCTGTCGGGCTCTGTCGGGCTCTGTCGGGCTCTACTGGGCTCTACTGTTCCCTGTCGGGCCCTGTCGGGCTCTGTCGGGCTCTGTTGGGCTCTGTCGGGCCCTGTCGGGCCCTGTCGGGCTCTGTCGGGCTCTGTCGGGCTCTAGTGGGCTCTGTCGGGCCCTGTCGGGCCCTGTCGGGCCCTGTCGGGCTCTGTCGGGCTCTGTCGGGTTCTGTCGGGCTCTGTCGGGCTCTGTCGGGCTCTAGTGGGCTCTGTCGGGCCCTGTCGGGCCCTGTCGGGCTCTGTCGGGCTCTCTCGGGCTCTGTCGGGCCCTGTCGGGCTCTACTGGGCTCTGTCGGGCTCTGTCGGGCCCTGTCGGGCTCTGTCGGGCTCTGTCGGGCCCTGTCGGACTCTACTGGGCTCTGTCGGGCTCTGTCGGGCCCTGTAGGGCCCTGTCGGGCTCTGTCGGGCTCTGTCGGGCTCTACTGCGCCCTGTCGGGCCCTGTCGGGCTCTGTCGGGCTCTGTCGGGCTCTACTGGGCTCTGTCGGGCTCTGTCGGGCTCTGTCGGGCTCTGTCGGGCCCTGTCGCGCTCTACTGGGCTCTGTCGGGCTCTGTCGGGCCCTGTCGGGCTCTGTCGGGCCCTGTCGGGCTCTGTCGGGCTCTACTGGTCTCTGTCGGGCTCTGTCGGGCTCTGTCGGGCTCTGTCGGGCCCTGTCGGGCTCTGTCGGGCTCTGTCGGGCCCTGTCGGGCCCTGTCGGGCTCTGTCGGGCCCTGTCGGGCTCTGTCGGGCTCTACTGGGCTCCGTCGGGCTCTGTCGGGCCCTGTCGGGCTCTGTCGGGCTCTGTCGGGCTCTGTCGGGCCCTGTCGGGCTCTGTCGGGCTCTACTGGGAACTGTCGGGCCCTGTCGGGCCCTGTCGGGCTCTGTCGGGCCCTGTCGGGCCCTGTCGGGATCTGTCGGGCTCTGTCGGGCTCTACTGGGCTCTGTCGGGCTCTACTGGGCTCTACTAGGCCCTGTCGGGCTCTGTCGGGCTCTGTCGGGCTCTGTCGGGCCCTGTCGGGCTCTGTCGGGCTGTGTCGGGCCCTGTCGGGCCCTGTCAGGCTCTGTTGGTGTCTGTCGGGCTCTACTGTGCTCTGTCGGGCTCTGTCGGGCCCTGTCGGGCCCTGTCGGGCTCTGTCGGGCTCTGTCGGGCTCTGTCGGGCTCTGTCGGGCTCTGTCGGGCCCTGTCGGGCTCTACTGGGCTCTGTCGGGCTCTGTCGGGCCCTGTCGGGCTCTGTCGGGCTCTGTCGGGCTCTGTCGGGCTCTACTGGGCTCTGTGGGCTCTGTCGGGCCCTGTAGGGCCCTGTCGGGCTCTGTCGGGCTCTGTCGGGCTCTACTGCGCCCTGTTGGGCCCTGTCGGGCTCTGTCGGGCTCTGTCGGGCTCTACTGGGCTCTGTCGGGCTCTGTCGGGCTCTGTCGGGCCCTGTCGCGCTCTACTGGGCTCTGTCGGGCTCTGTCGGGCCCTGTCGGGCTCTGTCGGGCCCTGTCGGGCTCTGTCGGGCTCTACTGGGCTCTGTCGGGCTCTGTCGGGCTCTGTCGGGCCCTGTCGGGCTCTGTCGGGCTCTGTCGGGCTCTGTCGGGCCCTGTCGGGCTCTGTCGGGCTCTACTGGGCTCCGTCGGGCCCTGTCGGGCCCTGTCGGGCCCTGTCGGGCTCTGTCGGGCTCTGTCGGGCTCTGTCAGGCCCTGTCGGGCTCTGTCGGGCTCTACTGGGAACTGTCGGGCCCTGTCGGCCCTGTCGGGCTCTGTCGGGCCCTGTCGGGCCCTGTCGGGATCTGTCGGGCTCTGTCGGGCTCTACTGGGCTCTGTCGGGCCCTGTCGGGCCCTGTCGGGCTCTGTCGGGCCCTGTCGGACTCTGTCGGGCTCTGTCGGGCTCTATCAGGCTCTACTGGGCCCTGTCGGGCTCTATCGGGCACTGTCGGGCTCTTTCGGGCCCTGTCGGGCTCTGTCGGGCCCTGTCGGGCCCTGTCGGGCTTTGTCGGGCTCTGTCGAGCTCTGTCGGGCTCTGTGAGGCTCTACTGGGCCCTGTCGGGCTCTGTCGGGCTCTGTCGGGCCCTGTCGGGATCTGTCGGGCTCTGTCGGGCTCTGTCGGGCTCTACTGGGCCCTGTCGGGCTCTGTCGGGCTCTGTCGGGCTCTGTCGGGCTCTACTGGGCTCTGTCGGGCCCTGTCGGGCCCTGTCGGGCCCTGTCGGTCTCTGTCAGGATCTGTCAGGCTCTGTCGGGCTCTGTCGGGCTCTGTCGAGCTCTGTCGGGCTCTGTCAGGCTCTGTCGGGTTCTGTCGGGTTCTGTCGGGCTCTGTCGGGCTCTGTCGGGCCCTGTCGGGCCCTGTCGGGCCCTGTCGGGCTCTGTCGGGCTCTGTCGGGCTCTGTCGGGCTCTACTGGGCTCTGTCGGGTTCTACTGGGCTCTACTGGGCCCTGTCGGGCTCTGTCGAGCTCTGTCGGGCTCTACTGGGCTCTGTCGGGCTCTACTGTGCTCTGTCGGGCTCGGTCGGGCCCTGTCGGGCTCTGTCGGGCTCTACTGGGCTCTCTCGGGCTCTGTCGGGCCCTGTCGGGCTCTGTCGGGCTCTTTCGGGCTCTGTCGGGCTCTACTGGGCTCCGTCGGGCTCTGTCGGGCCCTGTCGGGCCCTGTCGGGCTCTGTCGGGCTCTGTCGGGCTCTGTCAGGCCCTGTCGGGCTCTGTCGGGCTCTACTGGGAACTGTCGGGCCCTGTCGGCCCTGTCGGGCTCTGTCGGGCCCTGTCGGGCCCTGTCGGGATCTGTCGGGCTCTGTCGGGCTCTACTGGGCTCTGTCGGGCCCTGTCGGGCCCTGTCGGGCTCTGTCGGGCCCTGTCGGACTCTGTCGGGCTCTGTCGGGCTCTGTCAGGCTCTACTGGGCCCTGTCGGGCTCTATCGGGCACTGTCGGGCTCTTTCGGGCCCTGTCGGGCTCTGTCGGGCCCTGTCGGGCCCTGTCGGGCTTTGTCGGGCTCTGTCGAGCTCTGTCGGGCTCTGTGAGGCTCTACTGGGCCCTGTCGGGCTCTGTCGGGCTCTGTCGGGCCCTGTCGGGCTCTGTCGGGCTCTGTCGGGCTCTGTCGGGCTCTACTGGGCCCTGTCGGGCTCTGTCGGGCTCTGTCGGGCTCTGTCGGGCTCTACTGGGCTCTGTCGGGCCCTGTCGGGCCCTGTCGGGCCCTGTCGGTCTCTGTCGGGATCTGTCGGGCTCTGTCGGGCTCTGTCGGGCCCTGTCGAGCTCTGTCGGGCTCTGTCAGGCTCTGTCGGGTTCTGTCGGGTTCTGTCGGGCTCTGTCGGGCTCTGTCGGGCCCTGTCGGGCCCTGTCGGGCCCTGTCGGGCCCTGTCGGGCTCTATCGGGCTCTGTCGGGCTCTGTCGGGCTCTACTGGGCTCTCTCGGGTTCTACTGGGCTCTACTGGGCCCTGTCGGGCTCTGTCGGGCTCTGTCGGGCTCTACTGGGCTCTGTCGGGCTCTACTGTGCTCTGTCGGGCTCGGTCGGGCCCTGTCGGGCTCTGTCGGGCTCTACTGGGCTCTCTCGGGCTCTGTCGGGCCCTGTCGGGCTCTGTCGGGCTCTTTCGGGCTCTGTCGGGCTCTACTGGTCTCTGTCGGGCTCTGTCGGGCCCTGTCGGGCCCTGTCGGGCTCTGTCGGGCTCTGTCGGACCCTGTCGGGCCCTGTCGGGCTCTGTCGGGCTCTGTCGGGCTCTACTGGGCCCTGTCGGGCTCTGTCGGGCCCTGTTGGGCTCTGTCGGGCTCTGTCGAGCTCTACTGGGCTCTGTCGGGCTCTGTCGGGCCCTGTCGGGCTCTGTCGGGCTCTGTCGGGCTCTACTGGGCCCTGTCGGGCCCTGTCGGGCTCTGTCGGGCTCTGTCGGGCCCTGTCGGGCTCTGTCGGGCTGTGTCGGGCCCTGTCGGGCTTTGTCGGGCTCTGTCGGGCTCTGTCGGGCTCTACTGGGCCCTGTCGGGCTCTGTTGGGCTCTGTCGCGCCCTGTCGGGCTCTGTCGCGCCCTGTCGGGCCCTGTCGGGCTCTGTCGGGTTCTGTCGGGCTCTGTCGGGCTCTGTCGGGCCCTGTCGGGCCCTGTCGGGCTCTGTCGGGCTCTGTCGGGCTCTGTCGGGCTCTACTGGGCTCTGTCGGGCCCTGTCGGGCCCTGTCGGGCTCTGTCGGGCTCTGTCGGGCTCTGTCGGGCTCTACTGGGCTCTGTCGGGCTCTAATGGGCTCTACTAGGCCCTGTCGGGCTCTGTCGGGCTCTGTCGGGCCCTGTCGGGCTCTGTCGGGCTCTGTCGGGCTCTGTCGGGCTCTGTCGGGCCCTGTCGGGCCCTGTCGGGCTCTGTCGGGCTCTAGTGGGCTCTGTCGGGCTCTGTCGGGCTCTGTCGGGCTCTGTCGGGTTCTGTCGGGCTCTGTCGGGCTCTGTCGGGCTCTGTCGGGCTCTACTGGGCTCTACTGTTCCCTGTCGGGCCCTGTCGGGCTCTGTCAGGCTCTGTCGGGCTCTGTCGGGCTCTGTCGGGCTCTACTGGGCCCTGTCGGGCTCTGTCGGGCTCTGTTGGGCTCTGTCGGGCTCTGTCGGGCCCTGTCGGGCTCTGTCGGGCTCTGTCGGGCTCTGTCGGGCCCTGTCGGGCTCTGTCGGGCTCTGTCGGGCTCTGTCGGGCTCTACTGGGCTCTGTCGGGCCCTGTCGGGACCTGTCGGGCTCTGTCGGGCTCTGTCGGGCTCTGTCGGGCTCTACTGGGCTCTGTCGGGCTCTACTGGGCTCTACTAGGCCCTGTCGGGCTCTGTCGGGCTCTGTCGGGCTCTGTCGGGCCCTGTCGGGCTCTGTCGGGCCCTGTCGGGCCCTGTCGGGCCCTGTCAGGCTCTGTCGGGCTCTGTCGGGCTCTGTCGGGCTCTACTGGGCTCTACTGTTCCCTGTCGGGCTCTGTCGGGCTCTGTCGGGCCCTGTCGGGCCCTGTCGGGCTCTGTCGGGCTCTATCGGGCTCTAGTGGGCTCTGTCGGGCTCTGTCGGGCTCTGTCGGGCCCTGTCGGGCCCGGTCGGGCTCTGTCGGGCTCTGTCGGGTTCTGTCGGCCTCTGTCGGGCTCTGTCGGGCTCTGTCGGGCTCTACTGGGCTCTACTGTTCCCTGTCGGGCCCTGTCGGGCTCTGTCGGGCTCTCTCGGGCTCTACTGGGCTCTCTCGGGCTCTACTGGGCCCTGTCGGGCTCTGTCGGGCTCTGTTGGGCTCTGTCGGGCTCTGTCGGGCCCTGTCGGGCCCTGTCGGGCTCTGTCGGGTTCTGTCGGGCTCTGTCGGGCTCTGTCGGGCCCTGTCGGGCTCTGTCGGGCTCTGTCGGGCTCTGTCGGGCCCTGTCGGGCTCTGTCGGGCTCTGTCGGGCCCTGTCGGGCTCTGTCGGGCTCTACTGGGAACTGTCGGGCCCTGTCGGGCCATGTCGGGCCCTGTCGGGCCCTGTCGGGCCCTGTCGGGATCTGTCGGGCTCTGTCGGGCTCTACTGGGCTCTGTCGGGCTCTACTGGGCTCTACTAGGCCCTGTCGGGCTCTGTCGGGCTCTGTCGGGCTCTGTCGGGCCCTGTCGGGCTCTGTCGGGCTGTGTCGGGCCCTGTCGGGCCCTGTCAGGCTCTGTTGGTGTCTGTCGGGCTCTGTCGGGCTCTGTCGGGCTCTGTCGGGCTCTACTGTGCTCTGTCAGGCTCTGTCGGGCTCTGTCGGGCTCTGTCGGGCTCTGTCGGGCTCTGTCGGGCCCTGTCGGGCTCTACTGGGCTCTGTCGGGCTCTGTCGGGCCCTGTCAGGCTCTGTCGGGCTCTGTCGGGCTCTGTCGGGCTCTACTGGGCTCTGTCGGGCTCTGTCGGGCCCTGTAGGGCCCTGTCGGGCTCTGTCGGGCTCTGTCGGGCTCTACTGCGCCCTGTCGGGCCCTGTCGGGCTCTGTCGGGCTCTGTCGGGCTCTACTGGGCTCTGTCGGGCTCTGTCGGGCTCTGTCGGGCCCTGTCGCGCTCTGTCGGGCTCTGTCGGGCTCTGTCGGGCCCTGTCGGGCTCTGTCGGGCCCTGTCGGGCTCTGTCGGGCTCTACTGGGCTCCGTCGGGCCCTGTCGGGCCCTGTCGGGCCCTGTCGGGCTCTGTCGGGCTCTGTCGGGCTCTGTCGGGCCCTGTCGGGCTCTGTCGGGCTCTACTGGGAACTGTCGGGCCCTGTCGGGCCCTGTCAGGCTCTGTCGGGCCCTGTCGGGCCCTGTCGGGATCTGTCGGGCTCTGTCGGGCTCTACTGGGCTCTGTCGGGCCTTGTCGGGCCCTGTCGGGCTCTGTCGGGCCCTGTCGGGCTCTGTCGGGCTCTGTCGGGCTCTGTCAGGCTCTACTGGGCCCTGTCGGGCTCTATCGGGCACTGTCGGGCTCTTTCGGGCCCTGTCGGGCCCTGTCGGGCCCTGTCGGGCCCTGTCGGGCTTTGTCGGGCTCTGTCGAGCTCTGTCGGGCTCTGTCGGGCTCTGTCGGGCTCTACTGTTCCCTGTCGGGCCCTGTCGGGCCCTGTCGGGCTCTCTCGGGCTCTGTCGGGCTCTGTCGGGCCCTGTCGGGCCCTGTCGGGCTCTGTCGGGCTCTAGTGGGCTCTGTCGGGCTCTGTCGGGCCCTGTCGGGCCCTGTCGGGCTCTGTCGGGCTCTGTCGGGTTCTGTCGGGCTCTGTCGGGCTCTGTCGGGCTCTGTCGGGCTCTACTGGGCTCTACTGTTCCCTGTCGGGCCCTGTCGGGCTCTGTCAGGCTCTCTCGGGCTCTGTCGGGCTCTGTCGGGCTCTAGTGGGCTCTGTCGGGCTCTGTCGGGCTCTGTTGGGCTCTGTCGGGCCCTGTCGGGCCCTGTCGGGCTCTGTCGGGCTCTGTCGGGCTCTGTCGGGCTCTGTCGGGCTCTGTCGGGCTCTGTCGGGCTCTACTGGGCCCTGTCGGGCTCTCTCGGGCTCTGTCGGGCTCTGTCGGGCTCTGTCGGGCTCTACTGGGCTCTGTCGGGCTCTACTGGGCTCTACTAGGCCCTGTCGGGCTCTGTCGGGCTCTGTCGGGCTCTGTCGGGCCCTGTCGGGCTCTGTCGGGCCGTGTCGGGCCCTGTCGGGCCCTGTCAGGCTCTGTCGGGCTCTGTCGGGCTCTGTCGGGCTCTGTCGGGCTCTGTCGGGCTCTACTGGGCTCTACTGTTCCCTGTCGGGCTCTGTCGGGCCCTGTCGGGCCCTGTCGGGCTCTGTCGGGCTCTGTCGGGCTCTAGTGGGCTCTGTCGGGCTCTGTCGGGCTCTGTCGGGCCCTGTCGGGCCCTGTCGGGCTCTGTCGGGCTCTGTCGGGTTCTGTCGGCCTCTGTCGGGCTCTGTCGGGCTCTGTCGGGCTCTACTGGGCTCTACTGTTCCCTGTCGGGCCCTGTCGGGCTCTGTCGGGCTCTCTCGGGCTCTGTCGGGCTCTGTCGGGCTCTACTGGGCCCTGTCGGGCTCTGTCGGGCCCTGTCGGGCCCTGTCGGGCCCTGTCGGGCTCTGTCGGGTTCTGTCGGGCTCTGTCGGGCTCTGTCGGGCCCTGTCGGGCTCTGTCGGGCTCTGTCGGGCCCTGTCGGGCTCTGTCGGGCTCTGTCGGGCTCTGTCGGGCTCTGTCGGGCTCTGTCGGGCTCTACTGGGCTCTGTCGGGCTCTACTGGGCTCTACTAGGCCCTGTCGGGCTCTGTCGGGCTCTGTCGGGCTCTGTCGGGCCCTGTCGGGCTCTGTCGGGCTGTGTCGGGCCCTGTCGGGCCCTGTCAGGCTCTGTTGGTGTCTGTCGGGCTCTGTCGGGCTCTGTCGGGCTCTGTCGGGCTCTACTGTGCTCTGTCGGGCTCTGTCGGGCCCTGTCGGGCTCTGTCGGGCTCTGTCGGGCTCTGTCGGGCTCTACTGGGCTCTGTCGGGCCCTGTCGGGCTCTACTGGGCTCTGTCGGGCTCTGTCGGGCCCTGTCGGGCTCTGTCGGGCTCTGTCGGGCCCTGTCGGACTCTACTGGGCTCTGTCGGGCTCTGTCGGGCCCTGTCGGGCTCTGTCGGGCTCTGTCGGGCTCTGTCGGGCTCTACTGCGCCCTGTCGGGCCCTGTCGGGCTCTGTCGGGCTCTGTCGGGCTCTACTGGGCTCTGTCGGGCTCTGTCGGGCTCTGTCGGGCTCTGTCGGGCCCTGTCGCGCTCTACTGGGCTCTGTCGGGCTCTGTCGGGCCCTGTCGGGCTCTGTCGGGCCCTGTCGGGCTCTGTCGGGCTCTACTGGTCTCTGTCGGGCTCTGTCGGGCTCTGTCGGGCTCTGTCGGGCCTTGTCGGGCTCTGTCGGGCTCTGTCGGGCCCTGTCGGGCCCTGTCGGGCTCTGTCGGGCCCTGTCGGGCTCTGTCGGGCTCTACTGGGCTCCGTCGGGCTCTGTCGGGCCCTGTCGGGCCCTGTCGGGCTCTGTCGGGCTCTGTCGGGCTCTGTCGGGCCCTGTCGGGCTCTGTCGGGCTCTACTGGGAACTGTCGGGCCCTGTCGGGCCCTGTCGGGCTCTGTCGGGCCCTGTCGGGCCCTGTCGGGATCTGTCAGGCTCTGTCGGGCTCTACTGGGCTCTGTCGGGCTCTACTGGGCTCTACTAGGCCCTGTCGGGCTCTGTCGGGCTCTGTCGGGCTCTGTCGGGCCCTGTCGGGCTCTGTCGGGCTCTGTCGGGCCCTGTCGGGCCCTGTCAGGCTCTGTTGGTGTCTGTCGGGCTCTGTCGGGCTCTACTGTGCTCTGTCGGGCTCTGTCGGGCCCTGTCGGGCTCTGTCGGGCTCTGTCGGGCTCTGTCGGGCTCTGTCGGGCTCTGTCGGGCCCTGTCGGGCTCTACTGGGCTCTGTCGGGCTCTGTCGGGCCCTGTCGGGCTCTGTCGGGCTCTGTCGGGCTCTGTCGGGCTCTACTGGGCTCTGTCGGGCTCTGTCGGGCCCTGTAGGGCCCTGTCGGGCTCTGTCGGGCTCTGTCGGGCTCTACTGCGCCCTGTCGGGCCCTGTCGGGCTCTGTCGGGCTCTGTCGGGCTCTACTGGGCTCTGTCGGGCTCTGTCGGGCTCTGTCGGGCCCTGTCGCGCTCTACTGGGCTCTGTCGGGCTCTGTCGGGCCCTGTCGGGCTCTGTCGGGCCCTGTCGGGCTCTGTCGGGCTCTACTGGGCTCTGTCGGGCTCTGTCGGGCTCTGTCGGGCCCTGTCGGGCTCTGTCGGGCTCTGTCGGGCCCTGTCGGGCTCTGTCGGGCTCTACTGGGCTCCGTCGGGCTCTGTCGGGCCCTGTCGGGCCCTGTCGGGCTCTGTCGGGCTCTGTCGGGCTCTGTCAGGCCCTGTCGGGCTCTGTCGGGCTCTACTGGGAACTGTCGGGCCCTGTCGGCCCTGTCGGGCTCTGTCGGGCCCTGTCGGGCCCTGTCGGGATCTGTCGGGCTCTGTCGGGCTCTACTGGGCTCTGTCGGGCCCTGTCGGGCCCTGTCGGGCTCTGTCGGGCCCTGTCGGACTCTGTCGGGCTCTGTCGGGCTCTGTCAGGCTCTACTGGGCCCTGTCGGGCTCTATCGGGCACTGTCGGGCTCTTTCGGGCCCTGTCGGGCTCTGTCGGGCCCTGTCGGGCCCTGTCGGGCTTTGTCGGGCTCTGTCGAGCTCTGTCGGGCTCTGTGAGGCTCTACTGGGCCCTGTCGGGCTCTGTCGGGCTCTGTCGGGCCCTGTCGGGCTCTGTCGGGCTCTGTCGGGCTCTGTCGGGCTCTACTGGGCCCTGTCGGGCTCTGTCGGGCTCTGTCGGGCTCTGTCGGGCTCTACTGGGCTCTGTCGGGCCCTGTCGGGCCCTGTCGGGCCCTGTCGGTCTCTGTCGGGATCTGTCGGGCTCTGTCGGGCTCTGTCGGGCCCTGTCGAGCTCTGTCGGGCTCTGTCAGGCTCTGTCGGGTTCTGTCGGGTTCTGTCGGGCTCTGTCGGGCTCTGTCGGGCCCTGTCGGGCCCTGTCGGGCCCTGTCGGGCCCTGTCGGGCTCTATCGGGCTCTGTCGGGCTCTGTCGGGCTCTACTGGGCTCTCTCGGGTTCTACTGGGCTCTACTGGGCCCTGTCGGGCTCTGTCGGGCTCTGTCGGGCTCTACTGGGCTCTGTCGGGCTCTACTGTGCTCTGTCGGGCTCGGTCGGGCCCTGTCGGGCTCTGTCGGGCTCTACTGGGCTCTCTCGGGCTCTGTCGGGCCCTGTCGGGCTCTGTCGGGCTCTTTCGGGCTCTGTCGGGCTCTACTGGTCTCTGTCGGGCTCTGTCGGGCCCTGTCGGGCCCTGTCGGGCTCTGTCGGGCTCTGTCGGACCCTGTCGGGCCCTGTCGGGCTCTGTCGGGCTCTGTCGGGCTCTACTGGGCCCTGTCGGGCTCTGTCGGGCCCTGTTGGGCTCTGTCGGGCTCTGTCGAGCTCTACTGGGCTCTGTCGGGCTCTGTCGGGCCCTGTCGGGCTCTGTCGGGCTCTGTCGGGCTCTACTGGGCCCTGTCGGGCCCTGTCGGGCTCTGTCGGGCTCTGTCGGGCCCTGTCGGGCTCTGTCGGGCTGTGTCGGGCCCTGTCGGGCTTTGTCGGGCTCTGTCGGGCTCTGTCGGGCTCTACTGGGCCCTGTCGGGCTCTGTTGGGCTCTGTCGCGCCCTGTCGGGCTCTGTCGCGCCCTGTCGGGCCCTGTCGGGCTCTGTCGGGTTCTGTCGGGCTCTGTCGGGCTCTGTCGGGCTCTGTCGCGCCCTGTCGGGCCCTGTCGGGCTCTGTCGGGTTCTGTCGGGCTCTGTCGGGCTCTGTCGGGCTCTGTCGGGCTCTGTCGGGCTCTACTGGGCTCTACTGTTCCCTGTCGGGCCCTGTCGGGCTCTGTCGGGCTCTCTCGGGCTCTGTCGGGCTCTGTCGGGCTCTACTGGGCCCTGTCGGGCTCTGTCGGGCCCTGTCGGGCCCTGTCGGGCCCTGTCGGGCTCTGTCGGGTTCTGTCGGGCTCTGTCGGGCTCTGTCGGGCCCTGTCGGGCTCTGTCGGGCTCTGTCGGGCTCTGTCGGGCCCTGTCGGGCTCTGTCGGGCTCTGTCGGGCTCTGTCGGGCTCTGTCGGGCTCTGTCGGGCTCTACTGGGCTCTGTCGGGCTCTACTGGGCTCTACTAGGCCCTGTCGGGCTCTGTCGGGCTCTGTCGGGCTCTGTCGGGCCCTGTCGGGCTCTGTCGGGCTGTGTCGGGCCCTGTCGGGCCCTGTCAGGCTCTGTTGGTGTCTGTCGGGCTCTGTCGGGCTCTGTCGGGCTCTGTCGGGCTCTACTGTGCTCTGTCGGGCTCTGTCGGGCCCTGTCGGGCTCTGTCGGGCTCTGTCGGGCTCTGTCGGGCTCTACTGGGCTCTGTCGGGCCCTGTCGGGCTCTACTGGGCTCTGTCGGGCTCTGTCGGGCCCTGTCGGGCTCTGTCGGGCTCTGTCGGGCCCTGTCGGACTCTACTGGGCTCTGTCGGGCTCTGTCGGGCCCTGTCGGGCTCTGTCGGGCTCTGTCGGGCTCTGTCGGGCCCTGTCGGGCTCTGTCGGGCTCTGTCGGGCCCTGTCGGGCCCTGTCGGGCTCTGTCGGGCCCTGTCGGGCTCTGTCGGGCTCTACTGGGCTCCGTCGGGCTCTGTCGGGCCCTGTCGGGCCCTGTCGGGCTCTGTCGGGCTCTGTCGGGCTCTGTCGGGCCCTGTCGGGCTCTGTCGGGCTCTACTGGGAACTGTCGGGCCCTGTCGGGCCCTGTCGGGCTCTGTCGGGCCCTGTCGGGCCCTGTCGGGATCTGTCAGGCTCTGTCGGGCTCTACTGGGCTCTGTCGGGCTCTACTGGGCTCTACTAGGCCCTGTCGGGCTCTGTCGGGCTCTGTCGGGCTCTGTCGGGCCCTGTCGGGCTCTGTCGGGCTGTGTCGGGCCCTGTCGGGCCCTGTCAGGCTCTGTTGGTGTCTGTCGGGCTCTGTCGGGCTCTACTGTGCTCTGTCGGGCTCTGTCGGGCCCTGTCGGGCTCTGTCGGGCTCTGTCGGGCTCTGTCGGGCTCTGTCGGGCTCTGTCGGGCCCTGTCGGGCTCTACTGGGCTCTGTCGGGCTCTGTCGGGCCCTGTCGGGCTCTGTCGGGCTCTGTCGGGCTCTGTCGGGCTCTACTGGGCTCTGTCGGGCTCTGTCGGGCCCTGTAGGGCCCTGTCGGGCTCTGTCGGGCTCTGTCGGGCTCTACTGCGCCCTGTCGGGCCCTGTCGGGCTCTGTCGGGCTCTGTCGGGCTCTACTGGGCTCTGTCGGGCTCTGTCGGGCTCTGTCGGGCCCTGTCGCGCTCTACTGGGCTCTGTCGGGCTCTGTCGGGCCCTGTCGGGCTCTGTCGGGCCCTGTCGGGCTCTGTCGGCCTCTACTGGGCTCTGTCGGGCTCTGTCGGGCTCTGTCGGGCCCTGTCGGGCTCTGTCGGGCTCTGTCGGGCCCTGTCGGGCTCTGTCGGGCTCTACTGGGCTCCGTCGGGCTCTGTCGGGCCCTGTCGGGCCCTGTCGGGCTCTGTCGGGCTCTGTCGGGCTCTGTCAGGCCCTGTCGGGCTCTGTCGGGCTCTACTGGGAACTGTCGGGCCCTGTCGGCCCTGTCGGGCTCTGTCGGGCCCTGTCGGGCCCTGTCGGGATCTGTCGGGCTCTGTCGGGCTCTACTGGGCTCTGTCGGGCCCTGTCGGGCCCTGTCGGGCTCTGTCGGGCCCTGTCGGACTCTGTCGGGCTCTGTCGGGCTCTGTCAGGCTCTACTGGGCCCTGTCGGGCTCTATCGGGCACTGTCGGGCTCTTTCGGGCCCTGTCGGGCTCTGTCGGGCCCTGTCGGGCCCTGTCGGGCTTTGTCGGGCTCTGTCGAGCTCTGTCGGGCTCTGTGAGGCTCTACTGGGCCCTGTCGGGCTCTGTCGGGCTCTGTCGGGCCCTGTCGGGCTCTGTCGGGCTCTGTCGGGCTCTGTCGGGCTCTACTGGGCCCTGTCGGGCTCTGTCGGGCTCTGTCGGGCTCTGTCGGGCTCTACTGGGCTCTGTCGGGCCCTGTCGGGCCCTGTCGGGCCCTGTCGGTCTCTGTCGGGATCTGTCGGGCTCTGTCGGGCTCTGTCGGGCCCTGTCGAGCTCTGTCGGGCTCTGTCAGGCTCTGTCGGGTTCTGTCGGGTTCTGTCGGGCTCTGTCGGGCTCTGTCGGGCCCTGTCGGGCCCTGTCGGGCCCTGTCGGGCCCTGTCGGGCTCTATCGGGCTCTGTCGGGCTCTGTCGGGCTCTACTGGGCTCTCTCGGGTTCTACTGGGCTCTACTGGGCCCTGTCGGGCTCTGTCGGGCTCTGTCGGGCTCTACTGGGCTCTGTCGGGCTCTACTGTGCTCTGTCGGGCTCGGTCGGGCCCTGTCGGGCTCTGTCGGGCTCTACTGGGCTCTCTCGGGCTCTGTCGGGCCCTGTCGGGCTCTGTCGGGCTCTTTCGGGCTCTGTCGGGCTCTACTGGTCTCTGTCGGGCTCTGTCGGGCCCTGTCGGGCCCTGTCGGGCTCTGTCGGGCTCTGTCGGACCCTGTCGGGCCCTGTCGGGCTCTGTCGGGCTCTGTCGGGCTCTACTGGGCCCTGTCGGGCTCTGTCGGGCCCTGTTGGGCTCTGTCGGGCTCTGTCGAGCTCTACTGGGCTCTGTCGGGCTCTGTCGGGCCCTGTCGGGCTCTGTCGGGCTCTGTCGGGCTCTACTGGGCCCTGTCGGGCCCTGTCGGGCTCTGTCGGGCTCTGTCGGGCCCTGTCGGGCTCTGTCGGGCTGTGTCGGGCCCTGTCGGGCTTTGTCGGGCTCTGTCGGGCTCTGTCGGGCTCTACTGGGCCCTGTCGGGCTCTGTTGGGCTCTGTCGCGCCCTGTCGGGCTCTGTCGCGCCCTGTCGGGCCCTGTCGGGCTCTGTCGGGTTCTGTCGGGCTCTGTCGGGCTCTGTCGGGCTCTGTCGGGCCCTGTCGGGCCCTGTCGGGCTCTGTCGGGCTCTGTCGGGCTCTGTCGGGCTCTACTGGGCTCTGTCGGGCCCTGTCGGGCCCTGTCGGGCTCTGTCGGGCTCTGTCGGGCTCTGTCGGGCTCTACTGGGCTCTGTCGGGCTCTAATGGGCTCTACTAGGCCCTGTCGGGCTCTGTCGGGCTCTGTCGGGCCCTGTCGGGCTCTGTCGGGCTCTGTCGGGCCCTGTCGGGCCCTGTCAGGCTCTGTTGGTGTCTGTCGGGCTCTGTCGGGCTCTGTCGGGCTCTACTGGGCTCTACTGTTCCCTGTCGGGCCCTGTCGGGCTCTGTCGGGCTCTGTTGGGCTCTGTCGGGCCCTGTCGGGCCCTGTCGGGCTCTGTCGGGCTCTGTCGGGCTCTAGTGGGCTCTGTCGGGCCCTGTCGGGCCCTGTCGGGCCCTGTCGGGCTCTGTCGGGCTCTGTCGGGTTCTGTCGGGCTCTGTCGGGCTCTGTCGGGCTCTAGTGGGCTCTGTCGGGCCCTGTCGGGCCCTGTCGGGCTCTGTCGGGCTCTCTCGGGCTCTGTCGGGCCCTGTCGGGCTCTACTGGGCTCTGTCGGGCTCTGTCGGGCCCTGTCGGGCTCTGTCGGGCTCTGTCGGGCCCTGTCGGACTCTACTGGGCTCTGTCGGGCTCTGTCGGGCCCTGTAGGGCCCTGTCGGGCTCTGTCGGGCTCTGTCGGGCTCTACTGCGCCCTGTCGGGCCCTGTCGGGCTCTGTCGGGCTCTGTCGGGCTCTACTGGGCTCTGTCGGGCTCTGTCGGGCTCTGTCGGGCTCTGTCGGGCCCTGTCGCGCTCTACTGGGCTCTGTCGGGCTCTGTCGGGCCCTGTCGGGCTCTGTCGGGCCCTGTCGGGCTCTGTCGGGCTCTACTGGTCTCTGTCGGGCTCTGTCGGGCTCTGTCGGGCTCTGTCGGGCCCTGTCGGGCTCTGTCGGGCTCTGTCGGGCCCTGTCGGGCCCTGTCGGGCTCTGTCGGGCCCTGTCGGGCTCTGTCGGGCTCTACTGGGCTCCGTCGGGCTCTGTCGGGCCCTGTCGGGCTCTGTCGGGCTCTGTCGGGCTCTGTCGGGCCCTGTCGGGCTCTGTCGGGCTCTACTGGGAACTGTCGGGCCCTGTCGGGCCCTGTCGGGCTCTGTCGGGCCCTGTCGGGCCCTGTCGGGATCTGTCGGGCTCTGTCGGGCTCTACTGGGCTCTGTCGGGCTCTACTGGGCTCTACTAGGCCCTGTCGGGCTCTGTCGGGCTCTGTCGGGCTCTGTCGGGCCCTGTCGGGCTCTGTCGGGCTGTGTCGGGCCCTGTCGGGCCCTGTCAGGCTCTGTTGGTGTCTGTCGGGCTCTACTGTGCTCTGTCGGGCTCTGTCGGGCCCTGTCGGGCCCTGTCGGGCTCTGTCGGGCTCTGTCGGGCTCTGTCGGGCTCTGTCGGGCCCTGTCGGGCTCTACTGGGCTCTGTCGGGCTCTGTCGGGCCCTGTCGGGCTCTGTCGGGCTCTGTCGGGCTCTGTCGGGCTCTACTGGGCTCTGTGGGCTCTGTCGGGCCCTGTAGGGCCCTGTCGGGCTCTGTCGGGCTCTGTCGGGCTCTACTGCGCCCTGTTGGGCCCTGTCGGGCTCTGTCGGGCTCTGTCGGGCTCTACTGGGCTCTGTCGGGCTCTGTCGGGCTCTGTCGGGCCCTGTCGCGCTCTACTGGGCTCTGTCGGGCTCTGTCGGGCCCTGTCGGGCTCTGTCGGGCCCTGTCGGGCTCTGTCGGGCTCTACTGGGCTCTGTCGGGCTCTGTCGGGCTCTGTCGGGCCCTGTCGGGCTCTGTCGGGCTCTGTCGGGCTCTGTCGGGCCCTGTCGGGCTCTGTCGGGCTCTACTGGGCTCCGTCGGGCCCTGTCGGGCCCTGTCGGGCCCTGTCGGGCTCTGTCGGGCTCTGTCGGGCTCTGTCAGGCCCTGTCGGGCTCTGTCGGGCTCTACTGGGAACTGTCGGGCCCTGTCGGCCCTGTCGGGCTCTGTCGGGCCCTGTCGGGCCCTGTCGGGATCTGTCGGGCTCTGTCGGGCTCTACTGGGCTCTGTCGGGCCCTGTCGGGCCCTGTCGGGCTCTGTCGGGCCCTGTCGGACTCTGTCGGGCTCTGTCGGGCTCTGTCAGGCTCTACTGGGCCCTGTCGGGCTCTATCGGGCACTGTCGGGCTCTTTCGGGCCCTGTCGGGCTCTGTCGGGCCCTGTCGGGCCCTGTCGGGCTTTGTCGGGCTCTGTCGAGCTCTGTCGGGCTCTGTGAGGCTCTACTGGGCCCTGTCGGGCTCTGTCGGGCTCTGTCGGGCCCTGTCGGGATCTGTCGGGCTCTGTCGGGCTCTGTCGGGCTCTACTGGGCCCTGTCGGGCTCTGTCGGGCTCTGTCGGGCTCTGTCGGGCTCTACTGGGCTCTGTCGGGCCCTGTCGGGCCCTGTCGGGCCCTGTCGGTCTCTGTCGGGATCTGTCAGGCTCTGTCGGGCTCTGTCGGGCTCTGTCGAGCTCTGTCGGGCTCTGTCAGGCTCTGTCGGGTTCTGTCGGGTTCTGTCGGGCTCTGTCGGGCTCTGTCGGGCCCTGTCGGGCCCTGTCGGGCCCTGTCGGGCTCTGTCGGGCTCTGTCGGGCTCTGTCGGGCTCTACTGGGCTCTGTCGGGTTCTACTGGGCTCTACTGGGCCCTGTCGGGCTCTGTCGAGCTCTGTCGGGCTCTACTGGGCTCTGTCGGGCTCTACTGTGCTCTGTCGGGCTCGGTCGGGCCCTGTCGGGCTCTGTCGGGCTCTACTGGGCTCTCTCGGGCTCTGTCGGGCCCTGTCGGGCTCTGTCGGGCTCTTTCGGGCTCTGTCGGGCTCTACTGGTCTCTGTCGGGCTCTGTCGGGCCCTGTCGGGCCCTGTCGGGCTCTGTCGGGCTCTGTCGGACCCTGTCGGGCCCTGTCGGGCTCTGTCGGGCTCTGTCGGGCTCTACTGGGCCCTGTCGGGCTCTGTCGGGCCCTGTTGGGCTCTGTCGGGCTCTGTCGAGCTCTACTGGGCTCTGTCGGGCTCTGTCGGGCCCTGTCGGGCTCTGTCGGGCTCTGTCGGGCTCTACTGGGCCCTGTCGGGCCCTGTCGGGCTCTGTCGGGCTCTGTCGGGCCCTGTCGGGCTCTGTCGGGCTGTGTCGGGCCCTGTCGGGCTTTGTCGGGCTCTGTCGGGCTCTGTCGGGCTCTACTGGGCCCTGTCGGGCTCTGTTGGGCTCTGTCGCGCCCTGTCGGGCTCTGTCGCGCCCTGTCGGGCCCTGTCGGGCTCTGTCGGGTTCTGTCGGGCTCTGTCGGGCTCTGTCGGGCCCTGTCGGGCCCTGTCGGGCTCTGTCGGGCTCTGTCGGGCTCTGTCGGGCTCTACTGAGCTCTGTCGGGCCCTGTCGGGCCCTGTCGGGCTCTGTCGGGCTCTGTCGGGCTCTGTCGGGCTCTACTGGGCTCTGTCGGGCTCTAATGGGCTCTACTAGGCCCTGTCGGGCTCTGTCGGGCTCTGTCGGGCCCTGTCGGGCTCTGTCGGGCTCTGTCGGGCCCTGTCGGGCCCTGTCAGGCTCTGTTGGTGTCTGTCGGGCTCTGTCGGGCTCTGTCGGGCTCTACTGGGCTCTACTGTTCCCTGTCGGGCCCTGTCGGGCTCTGTCGGGCTCTGTTGGGCCCTGTCGGGCCCTGTCGGGCCCTGTCGGGCTCTGTCGGGCTCTGTCGGGCTCTAGTGGGCTCTGTCGGGCCCTGTCGGGCCCTGTCGGGCCCTGTCGGGCTCTGTCGGGCTCTGTCGGGTTCTGTCGGGCTCTGTCGGGCTCTGTCGGGCTCTAGTGGGCTCTGTCGGGCCCTGTCGGGCCCTGTCGGGCTCTCTCGGGCTCTCTCGGGCTCTGTCGGGCTCTACTGGGCCCTGTCGGGCTCTGTCGGGCTCTGTCGGGCTCTGTCGGGCCCTGTCGGGCCCTGTCGGGCTCTGTCGGGCTCTGTCGGGCCCTGTCGGGCTCTGTCGGGCTCTGTCGGGCTCTGTCGGGCCCTGTCGGGCTCTGTCGGGCTCTGTCGGGCTCTGTCGGGCTCTACTGGGCTCTGTCGGGCTCTACTGGGCTCTGTCGGGCTCTACTGGGCTCTACTAGGCCCTGTCGGGCTCTGTCGGGCTCTGTCGGGCTCTGTCGGGCCCTGTCGGGCTCTGTCGGGCTGTGTCGGGCCCTGTCGGGCCCTGTCAGGCTCTGTTGGTGTCTGTCGGGCTCTGTCGGGCTCTGTCGGGCTCTGTCGGGCTCTACTGTGCTCTGTCGGGCTCTGTCGGGCTCTGTCGGGCCCTGTCGGGCTCTGTCGGGCTCTGTCGGGCTCTGTAGGGCTCTGTCGGGCCCTGTCGGGCTCTACTGGGCTCTGTCGGGCTCTGTCGGGCCCTGTCGGGCTCTGTCGGGCTCTGTCGGGCTCTGTCGGGCTCTGTCGGGCTCTACTGGGCTCTGTCGGGCTCTGTCGGGCCCTGTAGGGCCCTGTCGGGCTCTGTCGGGCTCTGTCGGGCTCTACTGCGCCCTGTCGGGCCCTGTCGGGCTCTGTCGGGCTCTACTGGGCTCTGTCGGGCTCTGTCGGGCTCTGTCGGGCCCTGTCGCGCTCTACTGGGCTCTGTCGGGCTCTGTCGGGCCCTGTCGGGCTCTGTCGGGCCCTGTCGGGCTCTGTCGGGCTCTACTGGGCTCTGTCGGGCTCTGTCGGGCCCTGTCGGGCCCTGTCGGGCTCTGTCGGGCCCTGTCGGGCTCTGTCGGGCCCTGTCGGGCTCTGTCGGGCTCTGTCGGGCTCTGTCAGGCTCTACTGGGCCCTGTCGGGCTCTATCGGGCACTGTCGGGCTCTTTCGGGCCCTGTCGGGCTCTGTCGGGCCCTGTCGGGCCCTGTCGGGCTTTGTCGGGCTCTGTCGAGCTCTGTCGGGCTCTGTGAGGCTCTACTGGGCCCTGTCGGGCTCTGTCGGGCTCTGTCGGGCCCTGTTGGGCTCTGTCGGGCTCTGTCGGGCTCTGTCGGGCTCTACTGGGCCCTGTCGGGCTCTGTCGGGCTCTGTCGGGCTCTGTCGGGCTCTGTCGGGCTCTACTGGGCCCTGTCGGGCCCTGTCGGGCCCTGTCGGTCTCTGTCGGTCTCTGTCGGGCTCTGTCGGGCTCTGTCGGGCTCTGTCGGGCTCTGTCAGGCTCTACTGGGCTCTGTCGGGCTCTGTCGGGTTCTGTCGGGCTCTGTCGGGCCCTGTCGGGCCCTGTCGGGCTCTGTCGGGCCCTGTCGGGCTCTGTCGGGCTCTGTCGGGCTCTGTCGGGCTCTACTGGGCTCTGTCGGGTTCTACTGGGCTCTACTGGGCCCTGTCGGGCTCTGTCGGGCTCTGTCGGGCTCTACTGGGCTCTGTCGGGCTCTACTGTGCTCTGTCGGGCTCGGTCGGGCCCTGTCGGGCTCTGTCGGGCTCTGTCGGGCTCTACTGGGCTCTCTCGGGCTCTGTCGGGCCCTGTCGGGCTCTGTCGGGCTCTTTCGGGCTCTGTCGGGCTCTACTGGTCTCTGTCGGGCCCTGTCGGGCCCTGTCGGGCCCTGTCGGGCTCTGTCGGGCTCTGTCGGACCCTGTCGGGCCCTGTCGGGCTCTGTCGGGCTCTGTCGGGCTCTACTGGGCCCTGTCGGGCTCTGTCGGGCTCTACTGGGCTCTGTCGGGCCCTGTCGGGCCCTGTCGGGCTCTGTCGGGCTCTGTCGGGCTCTGTCGGGCTCTACTGGGCTCTGTCGGGCTCTACTGGGCTCTACTAGGCCCTGTCGGGTTCTGTCGGGCTCTGTCGGGCTCTGTCGGGCCCTGTCGGGCTCTGTCGGGCTGTGTCGGGCCCTGTCGGGCCCTGTCAGGCTCTGTTGGTGTCTGTGGGGCTCTGTCGGGCTCTGTCGGGCTCTGTCGGGCTCTACTGGGCTCTACTGTTCCCTGTCGGGCCCTGTCGGGCTCTGTCGGGCTCTGTCGGGCTCTGTCGGGCTCTGTCGGGCTCTAGTGGGCTCTGTCGGGCTCTGTCGGGCTCTGTCGGGCCCTGTCGGGCCCTGTCGGGCTCTGTCGGGCTCTGTCTTGTTCTGTCGGGCTCTGTCGGGCTCTGTCGGGCTCTGTCGGGCTCTACTGGGCTCTACTGTTCCCTGTCGGGCCCTGTCGGGCTCTGTCGGGCTCTCTCGGGCTCTGTCGGGCTCTGTCGGGCTCTACTGGGCCCTGTCGGGCTCTGTCGGGCTCTGTTGGGCTCTGTCGGGCTCTGTCGGGCCCTGTCGGGCCCTGTCGGGCTCTGTCGGGTTCTGTCGGGCTCTGTCGGGCTCTGTCGGGCTCTGTCGGGCTCTACTGGGCTCTGTCGGGCCCTGTCGGGCCCTGTCGGGCTCTGTCGGGCTCTGTCGGGCTCTGTCGGGCTCTACTGGGCTCTGTCGGGCTCTACTGGGCTCTACTAGGCCCTGTCGGGCTGTGTCGGGCTCTGTCGGGCTCTGTCGGGCCCTGTCGGGCTCTGTCGGGCTGTGTCGGGCCCTGTCGGGCCCTGTCAGGCTCTGTTGGTGTCTGTCGGGCTCTGTCGGGCTCTGTCGGGCTCTGTCGGGCTCTACTGTGCTCTGTCGGGCTCTGTCGGGCTCTGTCGGGCTCTGTCGGGCTCTGTAGGGCTCTGTCGGGCCCTGTCGGGCTCTACTGGGCTCTGTCGGGCTCTGTCGGGCCCTGTCGGGCTCTGTCGGGCTCTGTCGGGCTCTGTCGGGCTCTACTGGGCTCTGTCGGGCTCTGTCGGGCCCTGTCGGGCCCTGTCGGGCTCTGTCGGGTTCTGTCGGGCTCTGTCGGGCTCTGTCGGGCTCTGTCGGGCTCTACTGGGCTCTGTCGGGCCCTGTCGGGCCCTGTCGGGCTCTGTCGGGCTCTGTCGGGCTCTGTCGGGCTCTACTGGGCTCTGTCGGGCTCTACTGGGCTCTACTAGGCCCTGTCGGGCTCTGTCGGGCTCTGTCGGGCTCTGTCGGGCCCTGTCGGGCTCTGTCGGGCTGTGTCGGGCCCTGTCGGGCCCTGTCAGGCTCTGTTGGTGTCTGTCGGGCTCTGTCGGGCTCTGTCGGGCTCTGTCGGGCTCTACTGTGCTCTGTCGGGCTCTGTCGGGCTCTGTCGGGCTCTGTCGGGCTCTGTCGGGCTCTGTAGGGCTCTGTCGGGCCCTGTCGGGCTCTACTGGGCTCTGTCGGGCTCTGTCGGGCCCTGTCGGGCCCTGTCGGGCTCTGTCGGGCTCTGTCGGGCTCTACTGGGCTCTGTCGGGCTCTGTCGGGCCCTGTAGGGCCCTGTCGGGCTCTGTCGGGCTCTGTCGGGCTCTACTGCGCCCTGTCGGGCCCTGTCTGGCTCTGTCGGGCTCTGTCGGGCTCTACTGGGCTCTGTCGGGCTCTGTCGGGCCCTGTCGCGCTCTATTGGGCTCTGTCGGGCTCTGTCGGGCCCTGTCGGGCTCTGTCGGGCCCTGTCAGGCTCTGTCGGGCTCTACTGGGCTCTGTCGGGCTCTGTCGGGCTCTGTCGGGCTCTGTCGGGCTCTGTCGGGCCCTGTCGGGCTCTGTCGGGCCCTGTCGGGCTGTGTCGGGCTCTACTGGGCTCCGTCGGGCCCTGTCGGGCCCTGTCGGGCTCTCTCGGGCTCTGTCGGGCTCTGTCGGGCCCTGTCGGGCTCTGTCGGGCTCTACTGGGAACTGTCGGGCCCTGTCGGGCCCTGTCGGGCTCTGTCGGGCCCTGTCGGGCCCTGTCGGGATCTGTCGGGCTCTGTCGGGCTCTACTGGGCTCTGTCGGGCTCTGTCGGGCCCTGTCGGGCTCTGTCGGGCCCTGTCGGACTCTGTCGGGCTCTGTCGGGCTCTGTCAGGCTCTACTGGGCCCTGTCGGGCTCTATCGGGCACTGTCGGGCTCTTTCGGGCCCTGTCGGGCTCTGTCGGGCCCTGTCGGGCCCTGTCGGGCTTTGTCGGGCTCTGTCGAGCTCTGTCGGGCTCTGTGAGGCTCTACTGGGCCCTGTCGGGCTCTGTCGGGCTCTGTCGGGCCCTGTCGGGCTCTGTCGGGCTCTGTCGGGCTCTGTCGGGCTCTACTGGGCCCTGTCGGGCTCTGTCGGGCTGTGTCGGGCCCTGTCGGGCCCTGTCAGGCTCTGTTGGTGTCTGTCCGGCTCTGTCGGGCTCTGTCGGGCTCTGTCGGGCTCTACTGTGCTCTGTCGGGCTCTGTCGGGCCCTGTCGGGCTCTGTCGGGCTCTGTCGGGCTCTGTAGGGCTCTGTCGGGCCCTGTCGGGCTCTACTGGGCTCTGTCGGGCTCTGTCGGGCTCTGTCGGGCCCTGTCGTGCTCTGTCGGACTCTGTCGGGCTCTGTCGGGCTCTACTGGGCTCTGTCGGGCTCTGTCGGGCCCTGTAGGGCCCTGTCGGGCCCTGTCGGGCTCTGTCGGGCCCTGTCGGGCTCTGTCGGGCTCTGTCGGGCTCTGTCGGGCTCTGTTGGGCTCTACTGGGCTCTACTGTTCCCTGTCGGGCCCTGTCGGGCTCTGTCGGGCTCTGTCGGGCTCTGTCGGGCCCTGTCGGGCCCTGTCGGGCTCTGTCGGGCTCTGTCGGGCTCTAGTAGGCTCTGTCGGGCTCTGTCGGGCTCTGTCGGGCCGTGTCGGGCCCTGTCGGGCTCTGTCGGGCTCTGTCGGGTTCTGTCGGGCTCTGTCGGGCTCTGTCGGGTTCTGTCGGGCTCTGTCGGGTTCTGTCGGGCTCTGTCGGGCTCTGTCGGGCCCTGTCGGGCCCTGTCGGGCTCTGTCGGGCTCTGTCGGGCTCTGTCGGGCTCTACTGGGCTCTGTCGGGCCCTGTCGGGCCCTGTCGGGCTCTGTCGGGCTCTGTCGGGCTCTGTCGGGCTCTACTGGGCTCTGTCGGGCTCTAATGGGCTCTACTAGGCCCTGTCGGTCTCTGTCGGGCCCTGTCGGGCCCTGTCGGGCCCTGTCGGGCTCTGTCGGGCTCTGTCGGGCCCTGTCGGGCTCTGTCGGGCTCTGTCGGGCTCTACTGGGCCCTGTCGGGCTTTGTCGGGCTCTACTGGGCTCTGTCGGGCCCTGTCGGGCCCTGTCGGGCTCTGTCGGGCTCTGTCGGGCTCTGTCGGGCTCTACTGGGCTCTGTCGGGCTCTACTGGGCTCTACTAGGCCCTGTCGGGCTCTGTCGGGCTCTGTCGGGCTCTGTCGGGCCCTGTCGGGCTCTGTCGGGCTGTGTCGGGCCCTGTCGGGACCTGTCGGGCCCTGTCGGGCTCTGTCGGGCTCTGTCGGGCTCTGTCGGGCTCTAGTGGGCTCTGTCGGGCTCTGTCGGGCCCTGTCGGGCCCTGTCGGGCTCTGTCGGGCTCTGTCGGGTTCTGTCGGGCTCTGTCGGGCTCTGTCGGGCTCTGTCGGGCTCTACTGGGCTTTACTGTTCCCTGTCGGGCCCTGTCGGGCTCTGTCGGGCTCTCTCGGGCTCTGTCGGGCTCTGTCGGGCTCTACTGGGCCCTGTCGGGCTCTGTCGGGCTCTGTTGGGCTCTGTCGGGCTCTGTCGGGCCCTGTCGGGCCCTGTCGGGCTCTGTCGGGTTCTGTCGGGCTCTGTCGGGCTCTGTCGGGCTCTGTCGGGCTCTACTGGGCTCTGTCGGGCCCTGTCGGGCCCTGTCGGGCTCTGTCGGGCTCTGTCGGGCTCTGTCGGGCTCTACTGGGCTCTGTCGGGCTCTACTGGGCTCTACTAGGCCCTGTCGGGCTCTGTCGGGCTCTGTCGGGCTCTGTCGGGCCCTGTCGGGCTCTGTCGGGCTGTGTCGGGCCCTGTCGGGCCCTGTCAGGCTCTGTTGGTGTCTGTCGGGCTCTGTCGGGCTCTGTCGGGCTCTGTCGGGCTCTACTGTGCTCTGTCGGGCTCTGTCGGGCTCTGTCGCGCTCTGTCGGGCTCTGTTGGGCTCTGTAGGGCTCTGTCGGGCCCTGTCGGGCTCTACTGGGCTCTGTCGGGCTCTGTCGGGCCCTGTCGGGCTCTGTCGGGCTCTGTCGGGCTCTGTCGGGCTCTACTGGGCTCTGTCGGGCTCTGTCCGGCCCTGTAGGGCCCTGTCGGTCTCTGTCGGGCTCTGTCGGGCTCTACTGCGCCCTGTCGGGCCCTGTCGGGCTCTGTCGGGCTCTGTCGGGCTCTACTGGGCTCTGTCGGGCTCTGTCGGGCTCTGTCGGGCTCTGTCGGGCCCTGTCGCGCTCTACTGGGCTCTGTCGGGCTCTGTCGGGCCCTGTCGGGCTCTGTCGGGCCCTGTCAGGCTCTGTCGGGCTCTACTGGGCTCTGTCGGGCTCTGTCGGGCTCTGTCGGGCCCTGTCGGGCTCTGTCGGGCTCTGTCGGGCTCTGTCGGGCCCTGTCGGGCTCTGTCGGGCCCTGTCGGGCTCTGTCGGGCCCTGTCGGGCTCTGTCGGGCTCTACTGGGCTCCGTCGGGCCCTGTCGGGCCCTGTCGGGCCCTGTCGGGCTCTGTCGGGCTCTGTCGGGCTCTGTCGGGCCCTGTCGGGCTCTGTCGGGCTCTACTGGGAACTGTCGGGCCCTGTCGGGCCCTGTCGGGCTCTGTCGGGCCCTGTCGGGCCCTGTCGGGATCTGTCGGGCTCTGTCGGGCTCTACTGGGCTCTGTCGGGCTCTGTCGGGCCCTGTCGGGCTCTGTCGGGCCCTGTCGGACTCTGTCGGGCTCTGTCGGGCTCTGTCAGGCTCTACTGGGCCCTGTCGGGCTCTATCGGGCACTGTCGGGCTCTTTCGGGCCCTGTCGGGCTCTGTCGGGCCCTGTCGGGCCCTGTCGGGCTTTGTCGGGCTCTGTCGAGCTCTGTCGGGCTCTGTGAGGCTCTACTGGGCCCTGTCGGGCTCTGTCGGGCTCTGTCGGGCCCTGTCGGGCTCTGTCGGGCTCTGTCGGGCTCTGTCGGGCTCTACTGGGCCCTGTCGGGCTCTGTCGGGCTGTGTCGGGCCCTGTCGGGCCCTGTCAGGCTCTGTTGGTGTCTGTCGGGCTCTGTCGGGCTCTGTCGGGCTCTGTCGGGCTCTACTGTGCTCTGTCGGGCTCTGTCGGGCTCTGTCGGGCCCTGTCGGGCTCTGTCGGGCTCTGTCGGGCTCTGTAGGGCTCTGTCGGGCCCTGTCGGGCTCTACTGGGCTCTGTCGGGCTCTGTCGGGCCCTGTCGGGCTCTGTCGGGCTCTGTCGGGCTCTGTCGGGCTCTACTGGGCTCTGTCGGGCTCTGTAGGGCCCTGTCGGGCTCTGTCGGGCTCTGTCGGGCTCTACTGCGCCCTGTCGGGCCCTGTCGGGCTCTGTCGGGCTCTGTCGGGCTCTACTGGGCTCTGTCGGGCTCTGTCGGGCTCTGTCGGCCCTGTCGCGCTCTACTGGGCTCTGTCGGGCTCTGTCGGGCCCTGTCGGGCTCTGTCGGGCCCTGTCGGGCTCTGTCGGGCTCTACTGGGCTCTGTCGGGCTCTGTCGGGCCCTGTCGGGCCCTGTCGGGCTCTGTCGGGCTCTGTCGGGCTCTGTCGGGCCCTGTCGGGCTCTGTCGGGCCCTGTCGGGCTCTGTCGGGCTCTACTGGGCTCCGTCGGGCTCTGTCGGGCCCTGTCGGGCCCTGTCGGGCTCTGTCGGGCCCTGTCGGACTCTGTCGGGCTCTGTCGGGCTCTGTCAGGCTCTACTGGGCCCTGTCGGGCTCTATCGGGCACTGTCGGGCTCTTTCGGGCCCTGTCGGGCTCTGTCGGGCCCTGTCGGGCCCTGTCGGGCTTTGTCGGGCTCTGTCGAGCTCTGTCGGGCTCTGTGAGGCTGTACTGGGCCCTGTCGGGCTCTGTCGGGCTCTGTCGGGCTCTGTCGGGCTCTGTCGGGCTCTGTCGGGCTCTGTCGGGCTCTACTGGGCCCTGTCGGGCCCTGTCGGGCTCTGTCGGGCTCTGTCGGGCTCTGTCGGGCTCTACTGGGCCCTGTCGGGCACTGTCGGGCCCTGTCGGTCTCTGTCGGGCTCTGTCGGGCTCTGTCGGGCTCTGTCGGGCTCTGTCAGGCTCTACTGGGCTCTGTCGGGTTCTGTCGGGTTCTGTCGGGCTCTGTCGGGCTCTGTCGGGCCCTGTCGGGCCCTGTCGGGCCCTGTCGGGCTCTGTCGGGCTCTGTCGGGCTCTGTCGGGCTCTACTGGGCTCTGTCGGGCTCTACTGGGCTCTACTGGGCCCTGTCGGGCTCTGTCGGGCTCTGTCGGGCTCTACTGGGCTCTGTCGGGCTCTACTGTGCTCTGTCGGGCTCGGTCGGGCCCTGTCGGGCTCTGTCGGGCTCTGTCGGGCTCTACTGGGCTCTCTCGGGCTCTGTCGGGCCCTGTCGGGCTCTGTCGGGCTCTTTCGGGCTCTGTCGGGCCTCTACTGGTCTCTGTCGGGCCCTGTCGGGCCCTGTCGGGCCCTGTCGGGCTCTGTCGGGCTCTGTCGGACCCTGTCGGGCCCTGTCGGGCTCTGTCGGGCTCTGTCGGGCATACTGGGCCCTGTCGGGCTCTGTCGGGCTCTACTGGGCTCTGTCGGGCCCTGTCGGGCTCTGTCGGGCTCTGTCGGGCTCTGTCGGGCTCTACTGGGCTCTGTCGGGCTCTACTGGGCTCTACTAGGCCCTGTCGGGCTCTGTCGGGCTCTGTCGGGCCCTGTCGGGCTCTGTCGGGCTGTGTCGGGCCCTGTCGGGCCCTGTCTGGCTCTGTTGGTGTCTGTCGGGCTCTGTCGGGCTCTGTCGGGCTCTGTCGGGCTCTACTGGGCTCTACTGTTCCCTGTCGGGCCCTGTCGGGCTCTGTCGGGCTCTGTCGGGCTCTGTCGGGCTCTGTCGGGCTCTAGTGGGCTCTGTCGGGCTCTGTCGGGCTCTGTCGGGCCCCTGTCGGGCTCTGTCGGGCTCTGTCGGGCTCTGTAGGGCTCTGTCGGGCCCTGTCGGGCTCTACTGGGCTCTGTCGGGCTCTGTCGGGCCCTGTCGGGCTCTGTCGGGCTCTGTCGGGCTCTGTCGGGCTCTGTCGGGCTCTACTGGGCTCTGTCGGGCTCTGTAGGGCCCTGTCGGGCTCTGTCGGGCTCTGTCGGGCTCTACTGCGCCCTGTCGGGCCCTGTCGGGCTCTGTCGGGCTCTGTCGGGCTCTACTGGGCTCTGTCGGGCTCTGTCGGGCTCTGTCGGGCCCTGTCGCGCTCTACTGGGCTCTGTCGGGCTCTGTCGGGCCCTGTCGGGCTCTGTCGGGCCCTGTCGGGCCCTGTCGGGCTTTGTCGGGCTCTGTCGAGCTCTGTCGGGCTCTGTGAGGCTCTACTGGGCCCTGTCGGGCTCTGTCGGGCTCTGTCGGGCCCTGTCGGGCTCTGTCGGGCTCTGTCGGGCTCTGTCGGGCTCTACTGGGCCCTGTCGGCTCTGTCGGGCTGTGTCGGGCCCTGTCGGGCCCTGTCAGGCTCTGTTGGTGTCTGTCGGGCTCTGTCGGGCTCTGTCGGGCTCTGTCGGGCTCTACTGTGCTCTGTCGGGCTCTGTCGGGCTCTGTCGGGCCCTGTCGGGCTCTGTCGGGCTCTGTCGGGCTCTGTAGGGCTCTGTCGGGCCCTGTCGGGCTCTACTGGGCTCTGTCGGGCCCTGTCGGGCTCTGTCGGGCTCTGTCGGGCTCTGTCGGGCTCTGTCGGCTCTACTGGGCTCTGTCGGGCTCTGTAGGGCCCTGTCGGGCTCTGTCGGGCTCTGTCGGGCTCTACTGCGCCCTGTCGGGCCCTGTCGGGCTCTGTCGGGCTCTGTCGGGCTCTACTGGGCTCTGTCGGGCTCTGTCGGGCTCTGTCGGGCCCTGTCGCGCTCTACTGGGCTCTGTCGGGCTCTGTCGGGCCCTGTCGGGCTCTGTCGGGCCCTGTCGGGCTCTGTCGGGCTCTACTGGGCTCTGTCGGGCTCTGTCGGGCCCTGTCGGGCCCTGTCGGGCTCTGTCGGGCTCTGTCGGGCTCTGTCGGGCCCTGTCGGGCTCTGTCGGGCCCTGTCGGGCTCTGTCGGGCTCTACTGGGCTCCGTCGGGCTCTGTCGGGCCCTGTCGGGCCCTGTCGGGCTCTGTCGGGCCCTGTCGGACTCTGTCGGGCTCTGTCGGGCTCTGTCAGGCTCTACTGGGCCCTGTCGGGCTCTATCGGGCACTGTCGGGCTCTTTCGGGCCCTGTCGGGCTCTGTCGGGCCCTGTCGGGCCCTGTCGGGCTTTGTCGGGCTCTGTCGAGCTCTGTCGGGCTCTGTGAGGCTGTACTGGGCCCTGTCGGGCTCTGTCGGGCTCTGTCGGGCCCTGTCGGGCTCTGTCGGGCTCTGTCGGGCTCTGTCGGGCTCTACTGGGCCCTGTCGGGCTCTGTCGGGCTCTGTCGGGCTCTGTCGGGCTCTGTCGGGCTCTACTGGGCCCTGTCGGGCACTGTCGGGCCCTGTCGGTCTCTGTCGGTCTCTGTCGGGCTCTGTCGGGCTCTGTCGGGCTCTGTCGGGCTCTACTGGGGCTCTGTCGGGTTCTGTCGGGTTCTGTCGGGCTCTGTCGGGCTCTGTCGGGCCCTGTCGGGCCCTGTCGGGCCCTGTCGGGCTCTGTCGGGCTCTGTCGGGCTCTGTCGGGCTCTACTGGGCTCTGTCGGGCTCTACTGGGCTCTACTGGGCCCTGTCGGGCTCTGTCGGGCTCTGTCGGGCTCTACTGGGCTCTGTCGGGCTCTACTGTGCTCTGTCGGGCTCGGTCGGGCCCTGTCGGGCTCTGTCGGGCTCTGTCGGGCTCTACTGGGCTCTCTCGGGCTCTGTCGGGCCCTGTCGGGCTCTGTCGGGCTCTTTCGGGCTCTGTCGGGCTCTACTGGTCTCTGTCGGGCCCTGTCGGGCCCTGTCGGGCCCTGTCGGGCTCTGTCGGGCTCTGTCGGACCCTGTCGGGCCCTGTCGGGCTCGGTCGGGCTCTGTCGGGCTCTACTGGGCCCTGTCGGGCTCTGTCGGGCTCTACTGGGCTCTGTCGGGCCCTGTCGGGCTCTGTCGGGCTCTGTCGGGCTCTGTCGGGCTCTACTGGGCTCTGTCGGGCTCTACTGGGCTCTACTAGGCCCTGTCGGGCTCTGTCGGGCTCTGTCGGGCCCTGTCGGGCTCTGTCGGGCTGTGTCGGGCCCTGTCGGGCCCTGTCTGGCTCTGTTGGTGTCTGTCGGGCTCTGTCGGGCTCTGTCGGGCTCTGTCGGGCTCTACTGGGCTCTACTGTTCCCTGTCGGGCCCTGTCGGGCTCTGTCGGGCTCTGTCGGGCTCTGTCGGGCTCTGTCGGGCTCTAGTGGGCTCTGTCGGGCTCTGTCGGGCTCTGTCGGGCCCTGTCGGGCTCTGTCGGGCTCTGTCGGGCTCTGTAGGGCTCTGTCGGGCCCTGTCGGGCTCTACTGGGCTCTGTCGGGCTCTGTCGGGCCCTGTCGGGCTCTGTCGGGCTCTGTCGGGCTCTGTCGGGCTCTGTCGGGCTCTACTGGGCTCTGTCGGGCTCTGTAGGGCCCTGTCGGGCTCTGTCGGGCTCTGTCGGGCTCTACTGCGCCCTGTCGGGCCCTGTCGGGCTCTGTCGGGCTCTGTCGGGCTCTACTGGGCTCTGTCGGGCTCTGTCGGGCTCTGTCGGGCCCTGTCGCGCTCTACTGGGCTCTGTCGGGCTCTGTCGGGCCCTGTCGGGCTCTGTCGGGCCCTGTCGGGCTCTGTCGGGCTCTACTGGGCTCTGTCGGGCTCTGTCGGGCCCTGTCGGGCCCTGTCGGGCTCTGTCGGGCTCTGTCGGGCTCTGTCGGGCCCTGTCGGGCTCTGTCGGGCCCTGTCGGGCTCTGTCGGGCTCTACTGGGCTCCGTCGGGCTCTGTCGGGCCCTGTCGGGCCCTGTCGGGCTCTGTCGGGCCCTGTCGGACTCTGTCGGGCTATGTCGGGCTCTGTCAGGCTCTACTGGGCCCTGTCGGGCTCTATCGGGCACTGTCGGGCTCTTTCGGGCCCTGTCGGGCTCTGTCGGGCCCTGTCGGGCCCTGTCGGGCTTTGTCGGGCTCTGTCGAGCTCTGTCGGGCTCTGTGAGGCTGTACTGGGCCCTGTCGGGCTCTGTCGGGCTCTGTCGGGCCCTGTCGGGCTCTGTCGGGCTCTGTCGGGCTCTGTCGGGCTCTGTCGGGCTCTACTGGGCCCTGTCGGGCTCTGTCGGGCTCTGTCGGGCTCTGTCGGGCTCTGTCGGGCTCTACTGGGCCCTGTCGGGCCCTGTCGGGCCCTGTCGGTCTCTGTCGGTCTCTGTCGGGCTCTGTCGGGCTCTGTCGGGCTCTGTCGGGCTCTGTCAGGCTCTACTGGGCTCTGTCGGGTTCTGTCGGGTTCTGTCGGGCTCTGTCGGGCTCTGTCGGGCCCTGTCGGGCCCTGTCGGGCCCTGTCGGGCTCTGTCGGGCTCTGTCGGGCTCTGTCGGGCTCTACTGGGCTCTGTCGGGCTCTACTGGGCTCTACTGGGCCCTGTCGGGCTCTGTCGGGCTCTGTCGGGCTCTACTGGGCTCTGTCGGGCTCTACTGTGCTCTGTCGGGCTCGGTCGGGCCCTGTCGGGCTCTGTCGGGCTCTGTCGGGCTCTACTGGGCTCTCTCGGGCTCTGTCGGGCCCTGTCGGGCTCTGTCGGGCTCTTTCGGGCTCTGTCGGGCTCTACTGGTCTCTGTCGGGCCCTGTCGGGCCCTGTCGGGCCCTGTCGGGCTCTGTCGGGCTCTGTCGGACCCTGTCGGGCCCTGTCGGGCTCTGTCGGGCTCTGTCGGGCTCTACTGGGCCCTGTCGGGCTCTGTCGGGCTCTACTGGGCTCTGTCGGGCCCTGTCGGGCCCTGTCGGGCTCTGTCGGGCTCTGTCGGGCTCTGTTGGGCTCTACTGGGCTCTGTCGGGCTCTACTGGGCTCTACTAGGCCCTGTCGGGCTCTGTCGGGCTCTGTCGGGCTCTGTCGGGCCCTGTCGGGCTCTGTCGGGCTGTGTCGGGCCCTGTCGGGCCCTGTCTGGCTCTGTTGGTGTCTGTCGGGCTCTGTCGGGCTCTGTCGGGCTCTGTCGGGCTCTACTGGGCTCTACTGTTCCCTGTCGGGCCCTGTCGGGCTCTGTCGGGCTCTGTCGGGCTCTGTCGGGCTCTGTCGGGCTCTAGTGGGCTCTGTCGGGCTCTGTCGGGCTCTGTCGGGCCCTGTCGGGCTCTGTCGGGCTCTGTCGGGCTCTGTCGGGCTCTACTGGGCTCTACTGTTCCCTGTCGGGCCCTGTCGGGCTCTGTCGGGCTCTCTCGGGCTCTGTCGGGCTCTGTCGGGCTCTACTGGGCCCTGTCGGGCTCTGTCGGGCTCTGTTGGGCTCTGTCGGGCTCTGTCGGGCCCTGTCGGGCCCTGTCGGGCTCTGTCGGGTTCTGTCGGGCTCTGTCGGGCTCTGTCGGGCTCTGTCGGGCTCTACTGGGCTCTGTCGGGCCCTGTCGGGCCCTGTCGGGCTCTGTCGGGCTCTGTCGGGCTCTGTCGGGCTCTACTGGGCTCTGTCGGGCTCTACTGGGCTCTACTAGGCCCTGTCGGGCTCTGTCGGGCCCTGTCGGGCTCTGTCGGGCCCTGTCGGGCTCTGTCGGGCTGTGTCGGGCCCTGTCGGGCCCTGTCAGGCTCTGTTGGTGTCTGTCGGGCTCTGTCGGGCTCTGTCGGGCTCTGTCGGGCTCTACTGTGCTCTGTCGGGCTCTGTCGGGCTCTGTCGGGCTCTGTCGGGCTCTGTAGGGCTCTGTCGGGCCCTGTCGGGCTCTACTGGGCTCTGTCGGGCTCTGTCGGGCCCTGTCGGGCTCTGTCGGGCTCTGTCGGGCTCTGTCGGGCTCTACTGGGCTCTGTCGGGCTCTGTCGGGCCCTGTAGGGCCCTGTCGGGCTCTGTCGGGCTCTGTCGGGCTCTACTGCGCCCTGTCGGGCCCTGTCGGGCTCTGTCGGGCTCTGTCGGGCTCTACTGGGCTCTGTCGGGCTCTGTCGGGCTCTGTCGGGCTCTGTCGGGCTCTACTGGGCTCTGTCGGGCCCTGTCGGGCCCTGTCGGGCTCTGTCGGGCTCTGTCGGGCTCTGTCGGGCTCTACTGGGCTCTGTCGGGCTCTACTGGGCTCTACTAGGCCCTGTCGGGCTCTGTCGGGCTCTACTGGTCTCTGTCGGGCCCTGTCGGGCCCTGTCGGGCCCTGTCGGGCTCTGTCGGGCTCTGTCGGACCCTGTCGGGCCCTGTCGGGCTCTGTCGGGCTCTGTCGGGCTCTACTGGGCCCTGTCGGGCTCTGTCGGGCTCTACTGGGCTCTGTCGGGCCCTGTCGGGCTCTGTCGGGCTCTGTCGGGCTCTGTCGGGCTCTACTGGGCTCTGTCGGGCTCTACTGGGCTCTACTAGGCCCTGTCGGGCTCTGTCGGGCTCTGTCGGGCCCTGTCGGGCTCTGTCGGGCTGTGTCGGGCCCTGTCGGGCCCTGTCTGGCTCTGTTGGTGTCTGTCGGGCTCTGTCGGGCTCTGTCGGGCTCTGTCGGGCTCTACTGGGCTCTACTGTTCCCTGTCGGGCCCTGTCGGGCTCTGTCGGGCTCTGTCGGGCTCTGTCGGGCTCTGTCGGGCTCTAGTGGGCTCTGTCGGGCTCTGTCGGGCTCTGTCGGGCCCTGTCGGGCTCTGTCGGGCTCTGTCGGGCTCTGTAGGGCTCTGTCGGGCCCTGTCGGGCTCTACTGGGCTCTGTCGGGCTCTGTCGGGCCCTGTCGGGCTCTGTCGGGCTCTGTCGGGCTCTGTCGGGCTCTACTGGGCTCTGTCGGGCTCTGTAGGGCCCTGTCGGGCTCTGTCGGGCTCTGTCGGGCTCTACTGCGCCCTGTCGGGCCCTGTCGGGCTCTGTCGGGCTCTGTCGGGCTCTACTGGGCTCTGTCGGGCTCTGTCGGGCTCTGTCGGGCCCTGTCGCGCTCTACTGGGCTCTGTCGGGCTCTGTCGGGCCCTGTCGGGCTCTGTCGGGCCCTGTCGGGCTCTGTCGGGCTCTACTGGGCTCTGTCGGGCTCTGTCGGGCCCTGTCGGGCCCTGTCGGGCTCTGTCGGGCTCTGTCGGGCTCTGTCGGGCCCTGTCGGGCTCTGTCGGGCCCTGTCGGGCTCTGTCGGGCTCTACTGGGCTCCGTCGGGCTCTGTCGGGCCCTGTCGGGCCCTGTCGGGCTCTGTCGGGCCCTGTCGGACTCTGTCGGGCTATGTCGGGCTCTGTCAGGCTCTACTGGGCCCTGTCGGGCTCTATCGGGCACTGTCGGGCTCTTTCGGGCCCTGTCGGGCTCTGTCGGGCCCTGTCGGGCCCTGTCGGGCTTTGTCGGGCTCTGTCGAGCTCTGTCGGGCTCTGTGAGGCTGTACTGGGCCCTGTCGGGCTCTGTCGGGCTCTGTCGGGCCCTGTCGGGCTCTGTCGGGCTCTGTCGGGCTCTGTCGGGCTCTACTGGGCCCTGTCGGGCTCTGTCGGGCTCTGTCGGGCTCTGTCGGGCTCTGTCGGGCTCTACTGGGCCCTGTCGGGCCCTGTCGGGCCCTGTCGGTCTCTGTCGGTCTCTGTCGGGCTCTGTCGGGCTCTGTCGGGCTCTGTCGGGCTCTGTCAGGCTCTACTGGGCTCTGTCGGGTTCTGTCGGGTTCTGTCGGGCCCTGTCGGGCTCTGTCGGGCCCTGTCGGGCCCTGTCGGGCCCTGTCGGGCTCTGTCGGGCTCTGTCGGGCTCTGTCGGGCTCTACTGGGCTCTGTCGGGCTCTACTGGGCTCTACTGGGCCCTGTCGGGCTCTGTCGGGCTCTGTCGGGCTCTACTGGGCTCTGTCGGGCTCTACTGTGCTCTGTCGGGCTCGGTCGGGCCCTGTCGGGCTCTGTCGGGCTCTGTCGGGCTCTACTGGGCTCTCTCGGGCTCTGTCGGGCCCTGTCGGGCTCTGTCGGGCTCTTTCGGGCTCTGTCGGGCTCTACTGGTCTCTGTCGGGCCCTGTCGGGCCCTGTCGGGCCCTGTCGGGCTCTGTCGGGCTCTGTCGGACCCTGTCGGGCCCTGTCGGGCTCTGTCGGGCTCTGTCGGGCTCTACTGGGCCCTGTCGGGCTCTGTCGGGCTCTACTGGGCTCTGTCGGGCCCTGTCGGGCCCTGTCGGGCTCTGTCGGGCTCTGTCGGGCTCTGTCGGGCTCTACTGGGCTCTGTCGGGCTCTACTGGGCTCTACTAGGCCCTGTCGGGCTCTGTCGGGCTCTGTCGGGCTCTGTCGGGCCCTGTCGGGCTCTGTCGGGCTGTGTCGGGCCCTGTCGGGCCCTGTCTGGCTCTGTTGGTGTCTGTCGGGCTCTGTCGGGCTCTGTCGGGCTCTGTCGGGCTCTACTGGGCTCTACTGTTCCCTGTCGGGCCCTGTCGGGCTCTGTCGGGCTCTGTCGGGCTCTGTCGGGCTCTGTCGGGCTCTAGTGGGCTCTGTCGGGCTCTGTCGGGCTCTGTCGGGCCCTGTCGGGCTCTGTCGGGCTCTGTCGGGCTCTGTCGGGCTCTGTCGGGCTCTACTGGGCTCTACTGTTCCCTGTCGGGCCCTGTCGGGCTCTGTCGGGCTCTCTCGGGCTCTGTCGGGCTCTGTCGGGCTCTACTGGGCCCTGTCGGGCTCTGTCGGGCTCTGTTGGGCTCTGTCGGGCTCTGTCGGGCCCTGTCGGGCCCTGTCGGGCTCTGTCGGGTTCTGTCGGGCTCTGTCGGGCTCTGTCGGGCTCTGTCGGGCTCTACTGGGCTCTGTCGGGCCCTGTCGGGCCCTGTCGGGCTCTGTCGGGCTCTGTCGGGCTCTGTCGGGCTCTACTGGGCTCTGTCGGGCTCTACTGGGCTCTACTAGGCCCTGTCGGGCTCTGTCGGGCCCTGTCGGGCTCTGTCGGGCCCTGTCGGGCTCTGTCGGGCTGTGTCGGGCCCTGTCGGGCCCTGTCAGGCTCTGTTGGTGTCTGTCGGGCTCTGTCGGGCTCTGTCGGGCTCTGTCGGGCTCTACTGTGCTCTGTCGGGCTCTGTCGGGCTCTGTCGGGCTCTGTCGGGCTCTGTAGGGCTCTGTCGGGCCCTGTCGGGCTCTACTGGGCTCTGTCGGGCTCTGTCGGGCCCTGTCGGGCTCTGTCGGGCTCTGTCGGGCTCTGTCGGGCTCTACTGGGCTCTGTCGGGCTCTGTCGGGCCCTGTAGGGCCCTGTCGGGCTCTGTCGGGCTCTGTCGGGCTCTACTGCGCCCTGTCGGGCCCTGTCGGGCTCTGTCGGGCTCTGTCGGGCTCTACTGGGCTCTGTCGGGCTCTGTCGGGCTCTGTCGGGCTCTGTCGGGCCCTGTCGCGCTCTACTGGGCTCTGTCGGGCTCTGTCGGGCCCTGTCGGGCTCTGTCGGGCCCTGTCGGGCTCTGTCGGGCTCTACTGGGCTCTGTCGGGCTCTGTCGGGCTCTGTCGGGCTCTGTCGGGCCCTGTCGTTCTCTGTCGGGCCCTGTCGGGCTCTGTCGGGCTCTACTGGGCTCCGTCGGGCCCTGTCGGGCCCTGTCGGGCCCTGTCGGGCTCTGTCGGGCTCTGTCGGGCTCTGTCGGGCCCTGTCGGGCTCTGTCGGGCTCTACTGGGAACTGTCGGGCCCTGTCGGGCCCTGTCGGGCTCTGTCGGGCCCTGTCGGGCCCTGTCGGGATCTGTCGGGCTCTGTCGGGCTCTACTGGGCTCTGTCGGGCTCTGTCGGGCCCTGTCGGGCTCTGTCGGGCCCTGTCGGACTCTGTCGGGCTCTGTCGGGCTCTGTCAGGCTCTACTGGGCCCTGTCGGGCTCTATCGGGCACTGTCGGGCTCTTTCGGGCCCTGTCGGGCTCTGTCGGGCCCTGTCGGGCCCTGTCGGGCTTTGTCGGGCTCTGTCGAGCTCTGTCGGGCTCTGTGAGGCTCTACTGGGCCCTGTCGGGCTCTGTCGGGCTCTGTCGGGCCCTGTCGGGCTCTGTCGGGCTCTGTCGGGCTCTGTCGGGCTCTACTGGGCCCTGTCGGGCTCTGTCGGGCTCTGTCGGGCTCTGTCGGGCTCTACTGGGCTCTGTCGGGCCCTGTCGGGCCCTGTCGGGCCCTGTCGGTCTCTGTCGGGCTCTGTCGGGCTCTGTCGGGCTCTGTCGGGCCCTGTCGAGCTCTGTCGGGCTCTGTCGGGCTCTGTCAGGCTCTACTGGGCTCTGTCGGGTTCTGTCGGGCTCTGTCGGGCTCTGTCGGGCTCTGTCGGGCCCTGTCGGGCCCTGTCGGGCTCTGTCGGGCTCTGTCGGGCTCTGTCGGGCTCTACTGGGCTCTGTCGGGTTCTACTGGGCTCTACTGGGCCCTGTCGGGCTCTGTCGGGCTCTGTCGGGCTCTACTGGGCTCTGTCGGGCTCTACTGTGCTCTGTCGGGCTCGGTCGGGCCCTGTCGGGCTCTGTCGGGCTCTGTCGGGCTCTACTGGGCTCTCTCGGGCTCTGTCGGGCCCTGTCGGGCTCTGTCGGGCTCTTTCGGGCTCTGTCGGGCTCTACTGGTCTCTGTCGGGCTCTGTCGGGCCCTGTCGGGCCCTGTCGGGCTCTGTCGGGCTCTGTCGGACCCTGTCGGGCCCTGTCGGGCTCTGTCGGGCTCTTTCGGGCTCTACTGGGCCCTGTCGGGCTCTGTCGGGCCCTGTTGGGCTCTGTCGGGCTCTGTCGAGCTCTACTGGGCTCTGTCGGGCTCTGTCGGGCCCTGTCGGGCTCTGTCGGGCTCTACTGGGCCCTGTCGGGCTCTGTCGGGCTCTGTCGAGCTCTACTGGGCTCTGTCGGGCTCTGTCGGGCTCTGTCGGGCTCTGTCGGGCTCTACTGGGCCCTGTCGGGCTCTGTCGGGCCCTGTCGGGCCCTGTCGGGCTCTGTCGGGCTCTGTCGGGCTCTGTCGGGCTCTACTGGGCTCTACTGTTACCTGTCGGGCCCTGTCGGGCTCTGTCGGGCTCTGTCGGGCCCTGTCGGGCCCTGTCGGGCCCTGTCGGGCTCTGTCGGGCTCTGTCGGGCTCTAGTGGGCTCTGTCGGGCTCTGTCGGGCTCTGTCGGGCCCTGTCGGGCCCTGTCGGGCTCTGTCGGGCTCTGTCGGGTTCTGTCGGGCTCTGTCGGGCTCTATCGGGCTCTGTCGGGCTCTACTGGGCTCTACTGTTCCCTGTCGGGCCCTGTCGGGCTCTGTCGGGCTCTCTCGGGCTCTGTCGGGCTCTGTCGGGCTCTACTGGGCCCTGTCGGGCTCTGTCGGGCTCTGTTGGGCTCTGTCGGGCTCTGTCGGGCCCTGTCGGGCCCTGTCGGGCTCTGTCGGGTTCTGTCGGGCTCTGTCGGGCTCTGTCGGGCCCTGTCGGGCTCTGTCGGGCTCTGTCGGGCTCTGTCGGGCTCTACTGGGCTCTGTCGGGCTCTACTGGGCTCTACTAGGCTCTGTCGGGCTCTGTCGGGCTCTGTCGGGCTCTGTCGGGCTGTGTCGGGCCCTGTCGGGCCCTGTCAGGCTCCGTTGGTGTCTGTCGGGCTCTGTCGGGCTCTGTCGGGCTCTACTGGGCTCTACTGTGCTCTGTCGGGCTCTGTCGGGCCCTGTCGGGCTCTGTCGGGCTCTGTCGGGCTCTGTCGGGCTCTGTCGGGCTCTGTAGGGCTCTGTCGGGCCCTGTCGGGCTCTACTGGGCTCTGTCGGGCTCTGTCGGGCCCTGTCGGGCTCTGTCGGGCTCTGTCGGGCTCTGTCGGGCTCTACTGGGCTCTGTCGGGCTCTGTCTGGCCCTGTAGGGCCCTGTCGGGCTCTGTCGGGCTCTGTCGGGCTCTACTGCGCCCTGTCGGGCCCTGTCGGGCTCTGTCGGGCTCTGTCGGGCTCTACTGGGCTCTGTCGGGCTCTGTCGGGCTCTGTCGGGCTCTGTCGGGCCCTGTCGCGCTCTACTGGGCTCTGTCGGGCTCTGTCGGGCCCTGTCGGGCTCTGTCGGGCCCTGTCGGGCTCTGTCGGGCTCTACTGGGCTCTGTCGGGCTCTGTCGGGCTCTGTCGGGCCCTGTCGGGCTCTGTCGGGCTCTGTCGGGCCCTGTCGGGCTCTGTCGGGCCCTGTCGGGCTCTATCGGGCTCTACTGGGCTCCGTCGGGCTCTGTCGGGCCCTGTCGGGCTCTGTCGGGCTCTGTCGGGCTCTGTCGGGCCCTGTCGGGCTCTGTCGGGCTCTACTGGGAACTGTCGGGCCCTGTCGGGCCCTGTCGGGCTCTGTCGGGCCCTGTCGGGCCCTGTCGGGATCTGTCGGGCTCTGTCGGGCTCTACTGGGCTCTGTCGGGCTCTGTCGGGCCCTGTCGGGCTCTCTCGGGCCCTGTCGGACTCTGTCGGGCTCTGTCGGGCTCTGTCAGGCTCTACTGGGCCCTGTCGGGCTCTATCGGGCACTGTCGGGCTCTGTCGGGCCCTGTCGGGCTCTGTCGGGCCCTGTCGGGCCCTGTCGGGCTTTGTCGGGCTCTGTCGAGCTCTGTCGGGCTCTGTGAGGCTCTACTGGGCCCTGTCGGGCTCTGTCGGGCTCTGTCGGGCCCTGTCGGGCTCTGTCGGGCTCTGTCGGGCTCTGTCGGGCTCTACTGGGCCCTGTCGGGCTCTGTCGGGCTCTGTCGGGCTCTGTCGGGCTCTACTGGGCTCTGTCGGGCCCTGTCGGGCCCTGTCGGGCCCTGTCGGTC